>NC_135325.1:121921952-122224119 GCF_048772815.1 Callospermophilus lateralis
CAACAAGGAGTACCTATCAGCTTCTAGAATGAAGCCACTGCTCCCATTGGTCATAATGCTAAAAATGCCAACTTTAGTCTCTGACAAGACATTAACATAAGTGAAAACCACAAAACTCATGACAAAACCAGCTTAGAAGAACAAGGAGTGCTTCCTCCCCAGACCAGTGACCCTTTCATAACCTTACCTTAGTGTTCTCATACTTCTCTGAGGAAGGATGATAAGGTGGAAAAGACCAGCTATATGGAGAATCATCACTATGATTGGAAGATATACCTTGAAGGAGGAGAAAAAGAAAGTTGTTAAATAAAATATAAAGGGTTTTTAGTGCCTTGTCTTTCAAAATTAAAATTTTGTAAAAACTGGGGAAGTAGAACTTTCCTTCTTGGACCACAGTCCCCTCTTCTGTAAAATTAAGGAACTGCAGTGAGATAAAGAGATATCCCCACCTACAAGAACTCTATAGGTCTCCATTTAAATAAGGAATGTCTGACTTCCTGTCCAGAAGACCTGGAGATTTGTAGTAGGCTCTGTGGAAGTGATTCACAAGGAAAAGATCAGTCAGGCTGTTACAGCAGCACAGTTCCTTAAAACCCACATTGGAACCTCTCCCCACCCTATGTAGGAAGTAGTAGAGCAACCTCCCCACCATGAGGCAAATAGGAAAAGAGAGGCTCAGAGGTCTGTACCTTGCCCAGTGCCAATCAGACATCAAGTAAGTCAGCTAGAACTCAAACCCATTCCTTCAGACTCCAAATTCAAGTGCTCAGTTTTGAAGCACAAACCCTCCCCTAAGCTTAGAAGCTTACAGTCTACCAAACAAACACCAAAGGACAGACTGACAGTTGACAAAAGTACTGAAGTGCTCTGAAAGGGAGCCCCAAGACACAGAAGTGATGTGGGTCTGGTGAAGGTTGGCAAGGAGGGACTTTAGAAGTCAGCAAGGCTTGCAAGGGATTTGAAGGGAAGTGACACCTGTGGTGGTTATCCAGAAGGAGCAGAAAGGACATCACAGCCAAGACCAAGGGAGAAAGGGCATCCCTAGCACAGGAGAACATTGGAGCTTCAACAAGGAGCACCAGAGGACACAGGACTGGAGGGCAGGGTGCTGGGTGAAGGGCCCAGTGACACAACAAGCATAGTGAAAAGAGCACACAGGAGGCTAACAGACCTGGGGTTGAATCCTGACACTGTACCTTAGCATCTATGCCTGCTTGGGAAAACTACTTGTGCAAGCCTCAATTTCCTCCTCAGGAAATGATAAAAATATACCTTGTTTGCTACTGAGAGGATTATGCTAGAGGCCAACATAGTAAATGGCATGTACTTGGCACTCAGTGGTGGGTACTGCCATCCTTGAGCAAGCCCAATTCTAATAGAACAGATGTTGAGAACAGACCCCACTGAAAACTGGTATTTAACCATGGACCACAAGCAAGCTTTTGGGATCTAAGTTGGGCATCACATTCAGAGCCCAAAGCCAATCATAAGGAAGGAGGCCAAGCAATTCCACTCAGGCCTTCTTTGGCCTTCCTTCCAGAAGCCCAATCTCCTGCCTCTGATGTATTTCCTTCTCTCTCCAAAAGTATAACTTCCCTCCCAGCTGCCCTTAGGCAAAGAGCATTGTGATGTGACTATCAAACTGCAGAAACTGACTGATATTGAACTTTTGACTGGAAAATATGATTCATGGCAGATTTACTTTCAAAATGGGCCTGACTTAGCCCAGCTTAATGCTATCCCCAATCTGGACTAGCCAACTAGTCTCTGGGAGAAGACTGCCAAGCCTGCTAATATAACTGGTACACAGAGAAGGCCACTGCAAATGTTCACATTGTCACCCTGACCCATGAAAAGTACTACGAACTCTATGGAGCTCTTGCTTTCAATTTCCTTCCATACTTACAACCTACCTACATTGGGATACTCCTCTGGGAAGGTCAAGATAGCTATAACTTCAGCTTTTTAGATAAGGATTCCAAGGCTCAAAGAGGATAAACAATTTTCCAATGTAAGCCATAAAGCTAAGAAGTAGTAGTGCTGAGACTAGAACCCAGGTGCCCAAAATCCTGTTACTAGTGCCAATAAGCAGTTCAATCTGCTTCTAGAGATGGTCATCCCAATGAAAACCTAAAACAAAAGTGATACAAAAAAATAGTACAGTATGTTAGACTGCTATGCTATCATTAAAAATGACTTTTAGAAAACATTATGGGAAAATGTTAAAAATAACTCGGGATATAAAAATGTATATACAAGCCAAATCAGGAAAAAATAATATGCCCAAAATAAGAACATTCAAATGCAGCCTCTCTTGGGATGCTGAAATCAAAAGTGATCTATATTATTTAGTTTACATTTTCCATTTTTGTAAATCATGAATTGTTTCTACAAATAAAAATAGTTTTGTTTAGGCCCTCATCATTTTAATTTTGGCATAAGAGCCTGTGGCATTAAAGCCTGTGTTGCCAGGCATGCACGTGTATAATCCCAGCAACTCACAAGGCTGTGGCAGGAGAACCCCAAGTTCAAGGCCAGCTTCAGTAACTTAGTGAGGCCTAAGCAATTGAGTGAAACCATGTCTCAAAATAAAAACATAAATGGGCTGGTGATACATCTCAGTGGTAAAGTGCTCCTGGGATCAATCTCCCAAACCAAAAGAGAATGAGAGAGAAAACACCAGTGTTCCAAGTCAGGACTGGCCGTCCCTGGCACTCTACAGGTTCTGGGTGGTACCTTATACTCCTACTCTGACATTGGTCACTGAGAGTGGGAAGTAGGACACAGCAAACTACAGTACCTTCACCACACAAGCAAACACAGCAGTACTATTCACAAAGAAATTCCTGAGATGTGCATACCCCACCCATACCTTCACAGACAGGGACCTCACAGGGCAGAGGGTCAGTCCAGAGTTGAACTCACACCCAGCACTGTCACCTCCCCACCCAGTGCCCTTCCCACCACCCAAGGAGCCAGAGGAGGCCCCAGAGCACCACCTCCAGCCTCTGAAAGGGAGCCAGACTCTTTCTACCCTCTTTTCACTTTGACTGAGAACTGAAGCCAAGCTGAGAAGTGGTTTTTCTAGAAAGGCAGCAGTGTAAGCATCCAGGCAGAAAAGGTGTCTGCAGAGACAGCCTCATGCCCAGCAGGGGATTCCCACACTCAGCAAAGAACAAAAGGACTCAGACTTTGGGCATGGAGCAGTACCAGGGTGAAAGACTTTTCCAACCGACATGGTCAGGTAGCCATTCTCCTTGAAGTACTGGGGGATGGTGGAGAAGTTTCCTGCGTGCACCCTCCAGTAGGAGTTGAAGTCATACAGGCGTGTGGTGTCAGGCCTCCTCCCAGTGAGGAAGGACACGCGGCTCGGGGCGCACACTGCTTGCTGTTAGGGAGCAGAAGCAGAGGTCAACATCATCACAGCATAATGTGTCTGCCATCTCCAGGGTAACCAAGCAACCTCCCCAGGTCCTCAGCAACAGCCTGGTGGCTGAGTCATGCAGATCTCAAAGCCACACAGTGGGATTTGGGCCTCACCCAGGTGCCAGAGATTGCATCCTCCTGGCAAGACAAGGCAGCAGTCAGCCCCTCAAACAAGCAGATGCCTGTATCTTCCAATGAGACAGTGTCCCCAGTCATCCCAAGGGAGCAATACGCTTGGAGGCAACTCCAAGAAGGGGCTCGTGGAGGAGGGCTACCATGGCTAGTTGGCTGGCCCTTGCCCATGGGTGGCATTCTATAGTACCAGGTCATACCCCCTACCAGGAGAGAGCTGGCCAAGGCCTTGAGCATGTTAGGGCCAGGATACCCTCCACCCAATGAAGTGAGGCGGCCTTGAAGGCACAAGATTCCTTAAGTGGATAATCACATTTCTTGGACCACAATTTTCCAGAATATGCTTCCCTCTTTCAGGCAGGTATCTGGCACACTCAGTACCACCAAATAGTAGCAGAAGGGACCCCAACCCTTAGTGCACAAGGAGGCACACCTCCATACCTAGAGGTCCCCAGACTTACCTGGGCAAAGGCATTCTGGAAGAGGAGACTATGGGATGCCAGCTGGTCGATATTTGGGGACCTCACTAGCTTATCCCCATAACAGCCCAGGGATGGGCGCAGGTCATCCACGATGATGAGAAGGACATTCAAAGCACCTGCACAGGAGGGAGGGGCTTAGTGATGTCATGTGCAGGGATGCTGAAACTCCTCACCCTATAGTACTGAGAGACTCAAGTCTGGCCCCTGCACCTTTATAATGCAGCTAGGATGGGGACAATCAAGGCTGTGTCTCAGCCTGGGTGGAGTGGGGTGTAAAGAGGAAGCCTGGATTCTGGGTAGTAGTGTTGGGCTTGGCCATAATTTCAAGCCTAGAATAGAGAGAGGGGTGGGGCACAGAGTTTAAGGGGGGAAAGGATGGATGAAGGGATAGAAGGTAAGAGAGAAAGAGAAAAATGAAGGAATGTGAAGAGGGAAGGATAGAGGAAGGGAAGGAAAAGGAAGAATGTAATGACAGAGTTGGAAGGAGAGAGGAAGGGAAAAGGATGGATTGATGCAGGGATGAAACAATGGAGAAAAAAACAGAAGGATGCATAGGGGGAGGGAGGTAGAACAGATGGATGGAGGCATGAACAAATGAAGGAAGGAAAGAAAGATGGAAGGTTGGAAGGAGTGAAAATGGGGGAGGGGCTAAGAAATAGGAGAAAGATGGATGGTTAGAAGGAACTGTTAGGAGGGAGAGGGAGGCAAGGATGGATGTGAGCCGGGAAGGAGGGAAAAATGGAAAGCAGGCGGGAGCGCGGGTGCGGAAGGCACCTGTAGCAGAGTCGGCCTGCAGTGCGGCTTCGAGGACAGCGCCGACGGAGACCAGGACCAGGCCGAGTCCGAGCAGGCGCCAGCCGGGCGGAGACGGAGGCAGCATTCTGCTTCCGCGTGGCAGCTCAGGGTAGCAATGACAGTCTGAGGCTGGAAGGCGGAACTGCTGCCGCTGCCGCCACAGGTGCCTTGTTGGGAAGCAGCAAAGACAGCGCGCCGCGGGGCGCCGCGGGCCCAAAGGCCCGGGCTACCACCGCAGTGCGAGTGCGCCTGCGCGCCTCTGCCCCACCCTCTGCGCAGCTTGGAGGCCCAGAGATCCCAGCGAGTGATCCCGTGATCCCAGCCACAGTAGGCGGGGCCAAGGGCAGAGCCTGAGCCTCCCAGCTACCTGCTGGTTTTGCCCATCCACAGACCAGCAGACCTGTCAACACAGGCCTCAGTAGACAGCAGCTGCAAGAATCTTTGGAAGTGTTGTGAAGGTTTTGAGACTCAGATATTGTCCTCAACTAGCAATTTCCTGCCTCTCTCTGCCTTTGCTCTTGCTACGCACTTCCCCCATCTCTGTATGAATGTCACACTTTTCCTTGCAGCCCCGCCCCAACACTGTTCTTCAATGAGGCCTTTTGAGAACCGCCTTCCTCCATCTATAAGGATCCTCTTTCCTATTCTTCTGTTCAATATTTAGTAAGCAACACAAATATGTACACCAGATACTGTTGGTAGTGCTGGAGTTCTAAGTCCTGCCATTGTAGAGCTTAAAACAACAAATAAATAAACATGCAGAATACCTGGTTTGGAAAAAATAAAAGTGGGGCAAAAGTGTGCTTGTTGTTTTCTATGCAGTGGCCAGGCAGGGCCTCACTAGGAAAATGATATTTAAACAAAAGCTTGCAGGAAAGGAGCAAGCCCCATTGTTGTCACAGGGAGGATGGTTCAAGCAGAGGGAGCAGCAATTGGGGGGAACATGCTTGCCAGTGTTAGATGGCATAGAAGCAGTAGTGGATGGCCTGGGAAAAGCAGCTGGACAGAGTGCAAAGGAAATTTGAGGAATGTGTGTCTTATGCCCTATAGCAAAAATCATTCACTGTCCACATTGGCTGAAAGTCAGGACAGACAGTGAGCCTCTCTCTACCACACTCAGAGCTTCTGGAAAAGTGGGCCCTCCATCTTTAACTTACCTCCAATCCTCCAGTAAGATAACTTAGCTCAATGCTAAGTAAACCAGACACTTCTCCTGAATGCATGAATGCAGAAGTATTAGTTTTGTTATTGGGGAGCTCCTATAGCCCAGGCACCATGATGAACTAAAAGCAATAGTTTTTCTCCTTATAGCAACACCATGAGCTAGATGCTAGTAACATTCCCATTTTATGGATCTAGAAATTAAAACTCATGCTAAATCACTTGATCAAGGACACACAGCCAGGAAATGGAGGACAAGGTGGCTCTCCATTGAGAGGCATATCTCCTCAGAAGGTAGCCAGGGCATGGCCATCACACATGCCTTGCTGCCATTGCTAATGCACCTGCTTTGCTATTTTAGGCACAAGAACTGATAGCTTTTCACACTGCAGCCTTGCAGGTTTCTCCTTGGGAAGGGCCAGTCTATGTCTGCAGTCCTCAAGCCAAAGCATAAGAAGATCCTCAAGTTGGGTCAGCTCTAGCCAAGGGCCTAAACTGCCAGGCCTTAGACACTTCAGCTATACCTCATCATCCTAACACTTTTCCTTCACTGATGACAGTTCAGGGTACCTCCTAAAACAACAGCCCTAATGATTCAGGAAACACTGTGACAAAAAGAACTCCAATATACCTTTAGAAAGTTTGCTTTCTCACCTTTTTTTTTTCTTTCTTCATCATCTGTAATACCTTCTTATTAGCAATAGGCACTTCCTTTGAGCCTACAAGCTAAGGGTCTTATTGTATCATTCTTGCCCTTATTGAAAAGTCATTTTAAAAACTAATAATTCTATAAACTCCAGGATGCTCAAAGAAGGGAATGAGGCAAAAAGGTAAACACAGTTCCTGCTTCTAAAAATACATTCAGTTCTTTTTGTGGACTCATTTCTAGTTGGCAAATAAGTTTCCTGAATATCACCCATCCACATATGGGTTACATTAAAGATGTCTCCTTTCCCTCAGTCTTTTTTCCGATTATGGCCATGGCTCAAATGAGGACAGATCTATAACTGAGACTGAACTTGCAGGGCAATGAGAGGGTTTTGAGGGTTAAAATGCAAAAATAGATGGTGATAATCGTGCAATAGAAATGAAAACCAAAGCTGAAGAGAGTCACATAGTCCCGTTTAAGAAACACAAAATGTCCCAGCTTGGCTATCGACACCCTAGCCTTGAATGTTTCCCACTATTGAAAGGGCAACGCTGATATATTTACAAAGTACTTAAATATTCATTCCAACAGACTGGGATATGAAACATCCCCACCCAAATATCAGCAGTATTCACACACTAACTTCCTTTCATTGAATATTTTTAAGTGTGAAATTCACAAAAAACTAAAATATTTAGCTGAAAATATCATAAACTCAAGCCTCTATTTTCATATTTAATGCCTCAAGATTGGCACTCCTTCATACCTCAGTTCTCACATGAGATTTACTAGGAATATTCAAAGCAAACAATCTCAATCTTTCTATAAAAATGTATATAAATAATATCAAACAAATTTCTAAAATATTAAATAATTAATGATCAGTTCCTTTTCAGTACAAATCAATGTGCTAAAATATGCATGCACTTACTACCTCTTGTGAGTTGAGTTTATCAGAAAGCTGACTCTAGAAGAGTTAAGCATGCAGGATGTTGTTATGGAATGCCTTTGGAAAGAACACCTGTGGAAGGAAAGGAAGGGAAGCAACATTAGCAGAGGAATCAGTCAAACTGTAATATGGGCCATGGCTTACCCCATGGGGCAATCTAATGATTGAATAGCCCTTCAGAGTTGTCCTGAGTTAGGCTGAGACGGCCAAACATTTATAAACCACCTTGATAAGTCATTGCATATGAATACCCCAAAAAAAAGTCTGATCTTAGGCAAAGTGGCTTTCTGGAACTGAGGCAAGTCCTGAAGAGAGGGAAAGCAGAAGGCTGTCTTCCCAGGCTTCCCAGCAACTGAGGCAAAAAAGTCTACATTGAAAGAGGGGTCAAGGTGGCAAAGCTCTACGTTCAACACTTCTCTTCCTCCATTTAAAATAATCATGAAGAAGCTAGGGACAGTGGCACACACCTGTAATCTCAGAAACTTGGGAGGCTGAAGCAGAAGGGTCACAAGGCCAGCCTCAGCAACTTAGCATAATGTTGTCTCAAAATAAAAAATAAAAAAGGCAAGGTATGTAGCTCAGTGGAAAAGCACCCCTGGATTCAATCCCCAGTACCAAGAAAATAAAAAATAAAAATAAAAAGGAACAAAAATAACATAAATTGACAGAAAGAAAGGGAGAAGGTGTTCAAAATCATGAATTATTGGGGAAATGCAAATCAAAAACACAATGATAACACCAAAAATCAAATAACTCAGGGCTGGGGATATAGCTCAGTCGGTAGAGTGCTTGCTCACATACATAAGGCCCTGGGTTCAATCCCCAATACCACAAAAATATCAAATAACTCAATCAATAAATAGGCAAATCAACTAAACACATTTCTCAAAAGGAGAAATTCAAATGACCAACAATTATAAGTAAAATGTTCAACATCTTCAACAAACAGAGAAATGCAAATGATCAAGAATTATAAGAAAAAAAAATGTTCAACATCTTCAGCAAACAGGGAAATGCAAGTCAAACCAACCCTAATATTTCATCTCAGTTCAATTATAATGGCAAGTATAAATATATTATAAATATAATATAATAAATACTGGTGAGGATGTGGTAAAAATGGAATACTTTTTTCCTGTTGGTGGTATTATAAATTAATACAACCACTATGAAATCTATATGGAGCTTCCTCAAAAGACTAGAAAAGGAAAGATTATATGACCCAGCTTAATCCCTCCTAGGTATTTATCTGGAAGAATTAAAATCGGCATACTACGTGATATATGCATATCCCATAATAGCACAATTCACAATAGCCAAATAATGGTACCAGCCTAAGTGTCCATCAACAAGTTAATGGATAAAGAAAATGTGGTTTGTATACACAATGAGTTTTATTCATCCATTAAAATAATGCAAGTATGTCATTTGTAGGAAAATGGATAGAACTGGAGAACATTATGCTAAGTGAAATAAGCCAGATCAGAAAGAAAATGGTCAAGTGTTTTCTCTCATATATAGAAACTAGAAAGAAAAAAGTTTTTTTTTAAAATGGGGGGTCACATGAACATAGAAGGAAGACCAGTGGAGTAGAGGAAGGGGGTGAGGAAAAACAAAGAGAGAAAGGAAAGGGGGAAGTAGTGGGGAAAGTTGATCAAATAATGTTATGTGCATGTACAAATATGCCAAATCCAACTATTATGAAAAATTAGAATGCACAAAAAATGTTTTTAAAAAGCACAATGAGCTAGGTGTGTTGGCACATGCCTATATCCCAGCAATTTGGGAGATTGAGGCAGGAGGATTAAAAATTCAAGGCCAGTCTGAGCAACTTAGCAAGACCCAGTCTCAAAACAAAATTTTTAAAAAGAGCAGGGGATGTAGCTCAGTGCTTACTTATGTCTGAGGCCATAGGTCCAATCCCAGTACCAAAAAAGAAAGAGAGAAAGAGAGAAAGAGAGAAAGAGAGAAAGAGAGAGAGAGAGAGAGAGAGAGAGAGAGAGAGAGAGGGAGGGGGAGAGAGGGAGAGAGGAAGGGAGGGAGGGAGGTAAAGGAAAGGAAGAAAGAACCCACATGATATAGTATTTTACAGCCACTAAGAAAGCTAAAAAAAGATTGAAAATGACAAGTATTAATGAGGATATGGAGAAATTGGAAGCTTTGCATTTAAATCATTTAAAATTATTCAGCTGCTGTAAAAAAGTTTTGAAGTCCCTCAAAATGTTAAACATAGAATTACCATACCCAGCAGCTCTACTTTTAGTTATATATACCCAAAAAAATTAAAAACACTCAAAAAATATACATCTATTTTCATAGCAGCACTATTCATAAGAGCCAAAAGGCAGAAAAATCCATAGGTCCATCAATGGATGAACAATATCATCAGAACATACAATGGAATAGTATTCATTCATAAAAATGAATTAAGTTTGAATACATGCTACAATATGCATGAATCTTAAAAACCAGCATACCAGAAGCCAGGCACAAATTTGTATGAAAGAAGCCAGACACAAATGTCATGTATTGTATGACTACATTTATATAAAATATTCATAATAGATAAATATACAGAGACAGAATGAAGTTTGATGTTTTCTAGGGTCTGGAAGAGAGGGGATAGGGGAAAATTGTCTAATAGAAATAGGATTTTCTTTGGAGGATTATGAAAGTATTTTAGAACTAGATTAGTGGTAGTGTTGCAAATATTATGAATATAGTGTCAATGAGTTGTACACTTTAAATGGTTAATATTATGTTATATTATGGGCATTATGTTATATAAATATCACTGAAATAACTTTAGAAAAAATATATAATGCAACTTCGATGGGCTAAAAATTCTAGAATTCTAATAAAATTTCTAGAACCTGCCATAGTAAAGACTGATAAAACCACATCTTAGAATACCTAGGAAGGAAACTTGAGCTAAGGAGGGAACTAACTTAGCATAAACAATCTTCCAACTCAGAGACAGAAGGGATCATAGAGGTCAGGAATGAGAAATGGAACTTAAACCAGAGACATTATTGAAGGTTTCCATATGGAATTTAATCATCCCCAGAAAGTCCCACAATCAGCTTTGAATAAAGCAAGAAATTAAAGAGAAAGGTTCTTCTCTACAAAATTTCAATAAATTGTCTGGGGAGGGCTAGGAAAGTTGGAATGGGTATTGGAACCATCAAACATACAAAAACACCCACCTCTCTTCAGATTATGACATTCCTGAAGGCCCCGATAAAACTATCAGCACACTATCTTAAAACAAAGCCTTCCAATCCACAAATCTCATCCATGTACACATAGCTGCCAGTCAGCCTCATTCCTAAATGCAATCAGACAACAAAGAGCACACATTTGAGAACGATATACAAGATGACACAAAAATATCAAGAAAATTAATTATCAGAACTGAACATAGAGAAACAATTAATGTGTAAGAAAAGAACAATGCAAAATGAACAAAAATAGCTTTTAATATGCTCAGAGAGTTCTAATATTGAATCTACAAAATTCAATTTTCAGTTTTCTGTAAAAAAACCAGAAAACATGAAAAATCACATAGAAATGAAAACTACGATAGCAAAATTAAATAGTCAATAACATAATTGTTAAAGCAAGTTGAGGGGAACTTTAAAATGTACAGCCAAGATATAAGAAAGGACAACCTCAAGTGCTGGCAAAAATGTTAAGTGAGTCCAGCTGTCATACACTGCTTGTAGGAATATAAGTTCAGTACAACTATTTGGGGACATGTGTGTCAATATCTACTAAATCCAAAGCTAAACATATGACTACCCTATGTCCCAGCAATGCTATTCCAATGTTGATACCCAACAGTTGTTGAGTAATTAGGACCACCAAAAGAGATGCACAAAAATATTCATAGCTGGAGTATTCATAATAGCCCCAAACAAGAAGCAACTCAAACATCCTTCAATAGTATCCAGTCATCTAGATAAGCAAACTGTAATATAGACACGAAATAGAATTCAAAGTAGAAATAAAAAGAAACTACTGATACATGTACAATATTGCTGATTCCAAAAATATAGTGTTGACCAAAATAAGTCATAAATTAAAAAAACACATAGTGTACATAGCATATAATTACATTTATGTGAATTTCTAGAACAGAAGAACTAATCTCTAGTGATATAGGCCAGAACATCTTTGTGGAAGATCCTTTTGTGAAAGGTACTGACCAAGAAGAGGGGCATGAGGAAGTTCTAAAGAATGTTGGAAATACTCTAATACTTGATATGAGTACCAGTTTCATGAGTGGGCTCATAGGCAGAAATTAAGCTCTATTAACCATGATAAATTATCCCTCAAAGTAGGTAAAGCTAAATATAGGAAATATGAAACAAAATATATTAATTAGGAAGACCAACATTTTACTAAGTTATAAAAATGGAACAGAAAGATAGAGAAGAAATTATTAATGATACATTAGAAAATAACTTGAGCTAAAGAAAAACTTGAGTTCATTTTTATTTTTGGTACCAGGTGTTGAACCCACGAGCATTTACTCACTAAGTCACATCCACAGTTCTTTTTATTTATTTTGAGATAGGTTCTTGCTAAATTGCTTAGGGCCTCACAACATTGCTCAGGGTACTCTTGTGCTTCTCCTGCCTCATCCCCCTGAGTTGCTGAGATTATAGGGGTGTGCCACTGCAAAACTTGAGTTCAGAGTGTTATGGCTTACTGGGTGCCCAGCCCAATGAATGAAACATACCCATGCACGTTCACAGCTTTGTGAAAATACAGAACACCAAAAATAAAAAAGATCCTAAAGCTTCCAGAAATTAAAATGACTGTATCAAATTTTAAACATAGCCAAATTATAAAATAAGAACAATTTGTTATGGTTTGGATGTGATGTGTACCCCAAAAATCTCATTTTTGAGATTATCTCCTACTCTACACTAAGAAGATGTGGAGAAGAAACGATTGGGTTATGAGAACTTAACCCAATCAGTGAATAGGTCCGTGATGGGATTAACAGAGTGGTGGCTGAAGGCAGATAGGTGTGGCTTGAGGAAGTGAGTCACTGGGAGTGTGCCTTTTAAGTATATATTTGGTATCTAACAAGTAGAGTCTCTCTGTCTCTCTGCTTTCTGATCATCATGTGAGATGCTTCCCTCCCCCACACTCTTCCACCATGATATTCTGCCTCACTTCCAGCCCTGAGGAATGAGCCAGCTGTCTATGGACTGAGATCTCTGAAATCATGAGCCCTCAAATACTCTTTCTTCCTCTACTATTGTTCTGTCAGGTCTTTTAGTCACAGAAGCAAAAAGGCTGACCAAAGGAACAATAAAATAAAGTCTTTTATTATTTGAATAGAGACTTTCAGATATGAAATAATTAAAAAAAAACTTATCTCCTACTCTATTATGTCTTATGACAGAAAGATGTATTCCAAAAAGCCCAAAAAAGAATGGAAATATATACCAACATCACTACTATCACCACAAACAATCAAATGAAAAACACATAGCCAAACATTTTTCCAACATGACAACTGTGTAACAAGTCTAGAGAATAAGGAGTCCAGATTTAAACAAAAAGTCAGAGATTCTGAGAGGAAAATCTCTAGGAAATAAAATAATTTCACTTAAGAGACAGTATAGGGCCTGGAGTTGTAGGTCAGTGGTAGAACACTTGTCTAACACATGTGAGGCACTGGTTTTCATCCTCAACACCACATAAAAATAAATGAATAAAATAATGGTATTGTATCCAACTACAACTAAAAAAATAAAAAGTATAGATGAAATATTTGAAGTAATCAAGTATATGCTAAACATAGAGAATACCTACAACAAAACCTTAAAACAAACAAAAGTCCCTAAATGTCTCAATCCAGATATTATTAAACTAGTTCAAACAGGAACAGAGATCCAATGAACTTCAATTAAAAAAATGCGGTGGATTCCAAGAAATAAATAGAATAAGAATAAAAGATATTAGGATTATGGTGAAGAAGGTATGTGTTCCCTTTTTCCATTGAGTGTTTGAATTATCATTTCTACAATGACTGATGCTATATGGCTGACTGATGAATAAGCAATTAAAATTTATATGGCACTATAAAATTTATATTTCATTATAAAAAAGTGCAATCAGAAACTCTAGGAACAGGATGTGGAGGAAAAAAATAAAAATTTTTACACTGTTGGTGGGATTGTAAATTAGTGCAACCAATGTGAAAATCAGCATGGAGGTTCCTCAAAAGACTAGGCATAGAGCCACCATACAATCAAGCTATACCACTTCTGGGTATTTACGTTGAAGAATTAAAGTCATCATACTACCGTGATACATGCATACCCATGTTTATAGCAGCACAATTCCCAATAGCCAAATTATGGAACCAGCCTAGGTGCCCATCAATGGATGAATATATCTCACCTACTGCCTGTGTGGGGAGGGTATAAGTAACCCTCAGAGGTGTGGGCCAACTGGAAATAAAAATCTTAAAAAGTAGTATTGAGAAATAAACACAAAGGACAAGAAATATATTGAAGTGAAGACTTAATAGGTGGAAGAGACTTGATGGAACTGATCCTAACAAAGAGAAAAAGCCCACAAATACTTTGTTTATAGTGAAACACACCAAAAGAATTTATTGTGAGGAGTTCTTCAAAGTAAACAAGAAGCAAGAGGCTATGGGGAACTTGGCCTGATTGGGGACTGATCACTTGTGCAGTAATTCTTCCTCCTCCAGGCAGCTGGTGCCACAAGACTAGTAGGGTGCACTGACATCTCTTTCCACCTCCAGGGAGTTGAATTTGAAGCTAGGGCTGTCTAAGCCAATAAATTCTCCAGTATCACAGAATTCTTTTTGAGCAGGATGTTTACCAATTCAACAAAGTGATCTCAGATCAGTAAGATAATACTAAGAGTTCTCCGAGGGGTCACCTCTGCTTAGAGATGGCTCAGACCCATCCACAGTTCATTCATGGCTTCCAACAAATGTATAAAGAAAATGTGATATATCTATATAAAATATTCATACACACGGTGGAGTTTTATTCAGCCATAAAGAAAAATAAAATTATGGCATTTGTAGAAAAATGTATGTCACTAGAGACCAACATGTCAAGCAAAATAAGTCAAACTAAGAAGGTTTAGGATTGTATGTTTTTTCTCATATCAGAATATAGAGAGGAAAAAGGAAAAGAAAGGTGGGGTGCAGGGATCTCATGAAAATCAAAGGGAGATCAGTAGAGGAAAGGGACCAAGGGGTTGGAGGGGGAGATGAGGGGGAAGTGCTGGTGAGTAATATTAGCTAAATTACATTGACATATTTTGTGCATGTAAAAATATATATCAACAAATCCCATCATTATGTACAACTATAATGCACCAATTAAAATGTAGAACATTTTTTAAAAAGCAAAAATAAATGAAGTCATGAAAAAAAACAAAAAAGAAAGTCATGGTTTGATATAAAATTCGGGGCAAAATATAAAGGATAAAAAAAGGACACTTGAACATTCTATTTTGAGCAGCATTGGGTTCATGATACTGTAACTACAGAAATAGAAATGGAATCCCAGTCCTACATTGTACTATAATGAATCCTATCACCATAGTCATAATACTACAAACATAGCTTAACTTTCAACTTTAAAAATCAATCTGTAACAAACCCTGGAAGACTTAATTATAGTTAAAGAACAATGGACAATTGGAAAGTATAAATACAGCTATGACAAATACAGCTATGATGGTGCTGTGCAATGCTCAGATCTCCCTTCAATATAAAAATCTTTATTTCCCTAGCATCTTGAAAGTATTAGCTGCTGTTAGTCCTCCTTGGGAAAATAACTTTAGATAAAGACAGTCACATTGACCTACATCATGTCTGTTCTCTGGAATCCCACAGCCAATGATTCAAAATTAATGTTAAAATAAAGATCCATCCCCTTACCCTAACTTGGGACATCTCTAAAAGGCCATCCAGCTTCAGAACTCCCTGTAGAGTTGACTAAGGCCTTTTTGAGACTGTAACATAGAGTACTTTGTCCATTTGCCTATTCTTCATCTCTTTTCACCCCACCTCTCTCCTTCCCTTCCCTCCCTTCCTTCCCCTCCTTTCCCTTTCATCTCTTTACACAGGTGTTGATCCTAGGAGCACACCTAAGTAACTTCCTGCAAATTAATATCCACCTTAGAATGTGCTTCCCTGGGAGCCCAACCTGAAACAACAGTGAACAAAGTTAGGAGGAGATGGAGGGAAGAGAAGTAGAGGGAAGAATAGGCACAGTAATACCCTCATTACAAATTAAAAATCAATAGATGTTGTCCCCAGTTTGTGGAAGGAAAAACTGAGGTTTAGGGATATTATTTAAAGACACAAAAGTAACCAGTAGAAAACTTCAAAATGGTGCTATAACTATATAGTGAAAGAAAGGGAAAATGGTAGAAGGAGATAAAACAAAATTTGCCACTCTTTGAAAAGTGATAGATCTCAGTGGTGAGCACATGGAGTTTCTAATACTATTTTCTGTACTCTTCTATAGATTTGATCAATTTTTATAGTCCAAGATTAAAATACACACATATAAAAAGGAAGGGATAAGGGAACTGTGTAAGCTCATTATTATAGCAGGAAGTCTGTAATTAAAGTTGAAAACATTAAAATGTTGATATAGATATAAGTAGAGTATTAAGAAACAAACTACCAGAACTAAAACTAAAAACACTAAAAATGAAAATAGAGGTATAGAGATGTGATGCAGAGGACCTTTGCTTTGCATTATATGCCTTTTGTTTTCTTTGAGTTCCTTTTGATTATTTGTTGAAGAGTGTCCCCCAAAAGATGTGTTGAAGTCCTAACCTACATCACCTCAGAATATGTACTTACTTGGAAATAGTGTCTTCACTGATTCATCCAGTTAAAAGGAGGTCATGAGGGTAGACCCTAGTCCAACATGACAGGTATCCTTACGAAAAGGGGAAATTTTCACACAGACAGACACAAAGAGGGAAGGCATTTATGTGAAGATGGAGGACTAAAGTGATACATCCATAAGCCAAGGAGTGTCACAGATTGCCAGAATATCATAAGAAGCTAGGAAGAGGCAAGAAAGGATCCTTTCCTTTTGCAGGTTTCAGACAGTCAGTGGTCCTGCTGACATCTCGATTTCAGATTTTTAGCCTCCAGAACTATAAAATATAGTTCTTCCAAGCCATGCAATTCGCGATTCAGATACTCTGTTACAACAGCCCTAGAAAATGAATACAACTTTCAAAACAATTTGAAATAAGGATATTGGTGAGCTGTGTCAAGAAGGTGAGCTGAGACAGAAGATTATATGCACCAATTGGCACAACTATTTTTTATAGTCTGGTATTATCTTGAGGTTTGCTGGACCATGGCAGCAGAAGGACAAGAGGGAAATCAAGTTAAGTAGGCCAGTAAAAGAGCAGTCTGGGAGACTGGTCATGGTTAATAAAACTGGTTGACTGGAGTCAAAGAAAGACGGAGGAAGTGGAGGAGCAAGTAGAGAGGGAGTAAAGTTTGTTTTAGTCAGACAGTGGGATACTGAAGTTTAAGACCTTTAAGAGCCACCAGATCTTGATGGAAAGGTCTAAGATATCACCTTCAAGGTGGCGAAGAAGAGAGTTTGTTAGAGGTGATAGTTGAAGAAATCAGCAGGCTGTGTGTGGCATACACTGCTTATATAGACAGTGAAGTCACTTAGGATGGTGGCAGGACTCAAGGTGCCAAATAAGTCTGATTCAGGTGCTTGAGTCCTCAATGCATGAGGGGGAGGGACCAAACAATGTTGTGTAACAAATTACTACAATCTTAGTGATTGCAAACAATACTTGTTTATCACTTTCTAGTTGCTGCAAGTCTAGGCACAGCTTAGCTGGGTCTTCTGCTCAGGGTCTCACAAACTGTAATGAAGGGCCATGCTCTCCCTCAAGGCTCACAGTCATCCAAGCTTATTCATGGTGTTGACAGAATACAATTTCTTGTGGTTATAAAACTGAGGCTGCCAATTTATTGCTGGCTATCATCCAATGGCTGCTCTCAGTTCCATAATCTGCTCCCCAGTCCTTGTCAGATGGCCTCTCATAGGTGCTTTCACAATACAGTAGTTTATATTCCCAAAGCCAGCAGTGGGATCTAACCTCAGGGAAGACCTGGCCTTCTTTTGTTAATTTTTTAAAAATAACTGGTGATTGAATTCAATGCCTCATGAATGCTAGGCAAGCTATCTACCACTGAACTACATCTCTAGCCCCTGTTCTTCAGTTTAAAGGCTCATCTGGTTATGCCAGATCTCTGCAGAATGATCTCCCTTTTAATGAACTCAAAGTCAAACAATTAGGGACCTTAAAATTATCTGTAAAATCCCTTCACATTTGCCATTCTCTACTATTTATAAGCAAGTAGTACAATCTACCAAAACTCATGGAAGGGGATTATGTAAGGACAAGTACATAAGGGGAAGAAAAAACTTGGAGCCTTCTAGAATTTCACCTAACACAAATGAGCTTGAGTGTCAGTTTTACCAGTTAATAGAAAACTTAGTCAATACAAATGTTTTCCCAGTTACTCCAGGATTTTCTTACTGATTTCCAAATATTGTGATCAAACAATTCAGGATTTTTGTCTCCTTTGCCCCAGACTACCACATACACTCTGTGAGGCTCTTAAATTCTGTCTCAGGGTCTGTAGGGAGACAGAATATCTGGTCATTTCTTTGGCAACCTGTCCATAACAGCATCCACTCCAAATTACAAACCCATATACAGCACTCAGTTGCCTCCCCATGCTGCTTCAACATCACAGGAAGTTCGGCGGGGGGGTGGGGGCTTCCCTCTGTAGCCAAACTAGGCTAACCTGGTGTGAGGGGAGTTCTAAGACTCCACATTTTTGAAGTAACGTGGCACCATAAGTCTCCTTGCCCTTCAACTTCAACTTCACCTCCACTTTTGGGGTAGCGGAGAGGGGTAGAACATATCAGTAAATTAGCAAATATTCCGATTCTCAGGACAATTCAAGACTGTTTCTCATTCTTGCTTCCAAGATTCATGGATGGGCACTCCTTGAGGGTAGTCTCTGACTCTTCCATTCACTTCTGATCCCCAGGGCTAGCACTACCTGTTGGGTTTTGGGTTTTTGTTGTTGTTGTTATTGTTGTTGTTAGTTTGTGTTTGGTACTTCGAAATGAACCCAGGGCCTTGTACATGCTAGACAAGGGCTCTACCCCTGAACTATGACCCCAGTGCTTTTGAAATTTTATTTTGTGAAAGGGTCTCACTAAGGTGCTGAGGCTGGCTTTGAACTTGTGATCCTCCTTCCTCAGCCTCCTGAGTAGCTAGGATTACAGGTGTGTGCTACCATGCCTGGCCCCATCTGTTGGATTTCAAGGACTCATTGAAATGAGAGGCATTATAAGAATTACCTGAATGAGGAAAGAGAATGTGTCCCAGGCTGTACTCAGCCTATGAGGACCTGTCAGTGACAACCCTCTCACCCTACAGCATGGTGGGCACAGCCCTGGGTTTTGTGGGTGTGTGAAAAGGTGTCCTCAAGAGGAGTCTAATGTTGACTGCAACTGCCACCAAATATACTGAGTACACAGGGCATTGTTCTCAGGAGCGCCTGTCTCTAGGTGCAAGGCACACCACTGGGATTCTATTCTCAAGCTGTCTGAAGAGTAAGGATGATTGGGGGTATGCCTGGGCCACCCTGAGTTTTGAAGCAGCAGTAGCAGCCCCAGACTCCATGGGGCTCAAGAGAAGGGAAAATGAAATACATCATAACCAGAATCTAATTCTCCTTTATTTCCCTAGAAGTAGAAATGAAGCCCCACGGGACATGAGAGGGCAGTTGAGGGGCTGGGTATCATGGCCGCCTTGATATTTACTGAGTTCTTACCCCAAGTCACATGTTGCCTCAAGTACTTTATAAGACAGTTTTCTCCTTATAGGAGAGGATATTCTGAGCCCTGTTTGCCTCTAGAGTCTTACACCACCATCTGACCAACTCTTCCCTCCTTTTCCCTTCCCTTTTCCCCCTTTAGTTCTTCCCTCTTCTCTATCCTTTCCTCTCTTCTTTCCAAGCCCAGTCTTTTCCATCATGCCTTTCACTGGTTCAACCAGCTCAGTTCCATTTGGGCAGAGAAGGGCATGGTTTCGTGCAGGCAGCAGAGCCATAAAGTAGAGGATTCCCAAAAGCCTCTACCAGGCATCACCTAAGTTCTGGTGTTGTCTAACACTGCTTGAAAGGCAATTCATGCCTTTAAAACATATATTGTAAAGTGAAAATAAGATCAAAATTAAATAATTAAAACAAAAACATCCAATAAGATCTTTGGGAGTGTTGAATTGTCACTGAAATATGAATGGCTCTTTCTCTATTTGCATTGCCTTTGAAAGAGGGGAATACATTTGGTCACTGCCTTTTCTCCTGGTTTGCTCTGTTCCTCTTTGATATAGGGAGGATTTCTGTTTATTTGCCCAGACCATTACAAATTACCTCTGGGAAGGGAAAGGACTGTGGCTTTGGGGGAATAAAAGAGGACTCTCATGGTTGAAGGTGTCCTCACGTGGACATGAGTGAAGGCACAGGATTCTGTTCCCTCAGGCCTGCCCATCATAAACCCAGGATCCCTTCCCATAGTTCATGCCTGCACTCTCAAGCTCTGACAAACAGATATTTCTTGCAAAGAGGAGCCTACAGCTGGGATATCAGGACAAAGTCCATACACTCCTACAAGAGAGGCATAAGTGTCACATTAGAAATAAAAAGCCAGAGGACAGGTGGACTAGAAAACACTGCAAACAGTGCTCCTAGGTCTTGGATGGACAGTCCTCCAAGGCCTCTCCTCTAGGAGTGCTGTCAGACATACTTCAGATATGGATGGGTGTATCAATAGAACAAACAGCTAGACATAGCCAGGAATATGATACATTCCAGGGTGGGGGGAGAGGGGGAACAAGCACAGTGGAGGAATCTGTCAAGGCACAGAGAATATCACAGACCTAGATCTAGGTGGGCCAGCACCCCAAAGGAGCCAGTACTTACTGCCAAGAAAATGTAGCAAGAAGACCGATCTTGCTGAATAGATGAGGAAGATCACCCCTCTTTTCCACAAGGTAAGCAAGATACTAATCATTAAGAATTTCAATTCTATCTTTACCAAGACATGAGTTCCCTATGTCCTGTATAATGTTATCAGTTTTTTGTTGTTCTTTTTCTTTTTTCTTTTTTTTTTTTAAGAAATGTGGCATTTGGGAAACAACAGATATCACCTCTTGTAGTATCAGTGTGACATATTTTTATAACATCATAAAAAATCTACCAATATGACAGAGAATCAAAAAATTCTGCTCCATTTGTGTACAATGAATCGAACAGCTTTCTACTGCCATGTGTAACTGATTAGACCTAATTAAAAAATAAATTGATTAATAAATTTAAAACTTTTTTAAAAAGGTCTACCAATATAAGAAACTTTTTTAATGCCTCTAAGGGACCAATAAAAACACTCCAGGGAAGAAATCATACCAGAGGGGATTCTTGCTAAAAAGGCATGCTATTCAAACATGAAATGAAGTTTTCAAAAGTCGTCAAACCCCACAACTGGGAATACTCTCCATTGAATCTTGGAGTCTTGAGTTTTTCCTTTGTGCCTGAGTAGGAAAAAGCTTTAAAGTTCTATCCTAACCCTGACCTTGTAGTCCAGGGTGGAAACTACCATTTTGCCCTAGCTGGTAATTTATTCTCTACCTTTTTGACTGATCAGAGTTAAGTGATCACATGATGGGGCAGTCTTTGAACCATGAGATCTGGAATCAGACTGAATTGATTTCAATCTCAGCTCCACAGCATGAACCTGAAACACTATTAAACTTCTCTGGACCCCACCAGAAAATGTAAATCCCATAAACAGCCAATCTGGAGACCCATTCTCAGCCTCCAAAAGACAATCAATAAACAAAGGCTTTAGGTAGCAGGTTCTGCCCACCTGCTGGGACTCTAGCCAGTACAATTCCCAAGCCAGTCCTCTCAGCCTGCTCCAGTTCCAGCCAAGCCAGGGCACAGCTACAATAATTGCTAGCTCTCCTGAGCCCCATGCATTGCTTGTGAATTTCAGAGAGATGCCATCTGAACCAGCAAAATATTTTCAGTTACACAATGAAAGCAGCAACTGGGTGAGCTGATACTGCCAAGATTCTTTTGTCTTCCCTATATCTCAAAAATCAGAGACTCCTAAATCATGCAACACCCCAGCATTGTGTAGATGAGCTCAGGCTTTGTGTTTACTGTATTGGGAGACTGCACAGAATGCAGGAGGCTCCCACACTTAAAGATTTGTGGTGCTAAAACAGGCCCCAACTTTCAAACCTGTTAGTTTTACCTGAGTAGGTTCTCACTGCTACCCCATTGGCACCAGAAGCCACTGTACTTCTTTGGTCAAAATCCATGGATACAATGTGATTCCCCAGGTAGGACATTGCCGCAGTCTGGCTGGGCACAATTCACGAGCCACTTGTGAAGCAGGAACGAACTTTATTTTTTGAACACAGCCGCACCACGCGAGCTCTCCAGGAATTCCCTGAGAGCCCAACTGCCACCACCGGCTCTTCCAGTGAGCACCTCAACTGGAACCCTTAGGTCCCGCTCTTGAGGCAGATTGGCTTGGTCGAGTGGGCAGAGCCAAAAAAGTCCCCCAATGAGCAGCTCTGTAGTCTGAAAGGGCAGGGGAAACAGCCCAATGAGCATCACCACAGAGGAGCCAATCAGCTGGAAGTTTGCTGGGGCTGCTTCAGGCTGCGGGTCTCAACAGGACATACCCTAGAGGACCTTTGTGATGGAGGCCCTAAGGGCCCGAAGCGCCTTTTTCCTTCTTTCCAGGCTGGAGGCTTTTCACTGCCCATTTCAGTCTGTAGTCTTCAAGGCTCAGGCCAGGATCTCCATGCCACTCCTTACTTCTTAAGGCCTTCCCTGGAAAATACAGATATGGCTTCACTCCACTATTAGTTGTAGAGTGCTTTGCAGGTTACAAATCACTTTCACATGAATTATCTCAACCTAATGATATAGACTGAAAAATAATATATCTTGGGAGGAAATTTTAATGTGGTACCTATCTTCTAGATGAGAAGACTGAGGTTTAGAGAGGTAAAGTGACTTGCTCCGAGTCAAATATCCAGTAAACATTGGAGTCAGTGCTCAATCCCAGGTTTATAACATTTTCTGGGCCCCACCAGAAAATGTCCTGCTCCCCCTGTAGAGGATCAGCTATCCTTATCTGGATAGCTCATTTGGTTGTATGCCTTTCTGCCCCCGCCCCCACACACACCTTTCCTTCACAGACAATGGATAAAATCTCACAACTTAACAAGATCTAAAGTTCCTATGTGAATAATCCTATAGTGAACCTGAATTGGTGATGCCAGGTTTGGAGGATGGGGCAGCAGGAAAGTAGGCACCATGGTCACAGCAGAGTCCCTCTGCCACCTGCTTCCCTTTCATCATGAGGGTAATATTCTATCTCATCTATCAGAATAACCACTGCATTTTAGGAAGAAAGCAGGAGGCAAGTGGCTAAAGAACCTGATAAAGACTCACTCAAAGAAGTCTGGAAGATAGGCTCCAGATATCCCACTTCTACTCATGCACAGAGTCACACACATAGCCACACTCTCCAAGATGTGGAGTCAATGTCTCCCAGGCTGTCAATGGAAGGGCTGGGCTGAGAGCCCATGCCAACCAATTCCCAGGAAGGTTCAATAACAGGAGACAATTTTTACAGCCACATGTAAAAAATGCTGGGGTGATAAGAGAAAGGTGTTTGGCAAGGCATAGCATGAACCAAATATGTTCTCCAACCAGGTACCTTTTAGAAAAAGATGTGGGAACAAATAACCACTTGACTATGAGAATCAGGCATGTGGTTTCTGAGATGGGAAGTGGTGGTAGGAAGTGGAGAAAAGGGAAGCATGAAGTGACACTCAGCAGTTTCACTGAATCTTTGTTTCTGTCCCAATAAGGGCTAGTGGGAACAGATCCTTTGGGATAAAAGTAAGGTCAATGCATTGGGGATGTTAACACAAGTGAACAATCAGATTAAGCCTTCACATAGTCCTCCTGCAAGTCAAGCGCTACATCTACCAGGAGTTAATATTTCACATTTGGGGCTGAGTGGTGATGGTAGCACAGCAATGTGAAGATATTTAATGCCACTGGAATTTTCACTTAGAAGTGGTTAAGATGATGACTTTATTGTGTGTGTGTGTGTGTGTGTGTGTGTGTGTGTGTGTCTGTCTGTCATGGTTTAGATATGAGGTATCCCTCAAAAACTCCTGTGTTGATGCTGGAATATTCAGAGGTAAAATGATATCATAAGAGTTGTAACCTAATCAGTCCATCCTAATTTGAATGGACTGAGTGGAACCTTCCCTGCAGCTCATTCCCTTTTCTCTTTCTGATTCCTGGCCACATGAATGGACAACAGCACTTTTCTACCACACCCTTCCATCATTATGTTCTGCCTCATCTTGGGCTCTGAGCAATGGAGTCAGTCTACCATGGACTGAGCCAAAAATCAACTTTTCCTATTCTAAGTTGCTCTTATTGAGTATTTTTGTCATAGTGATGAAAAGCTAAAAAAATATAAAGATATAGATGTATGTATAAATCTTCATCTTTATCTAGCCATAATAAGATAGGATCTGTCGGGAGCTGCCCTGGATGCAGACACCTTTAAGTCCTGATGCACCAGGTTCTGAACAATTATTGCCTTCAGGGTGGCATGATAGTGTCAGGTTGCAGTAACTTGAGCATTATCCCAGCTCTGATAGCAAGGCATGGCTCCAGGAGTAGGCGTCACCCACTGGGGTTGAGTTACACTCACCCATTCCTTTGTAATCCTACCCCTTTGCCCTTTTTGAGATACAACGTTCCATGGAACCTCCCCTTGTGTGTTCCCCATATAAGAATAAAAAATTCCAGTGGCTCTCTTTCTTTCCAAAAACCCTTAAGATCGGAGATCCCTCATGGATTTTGAAAAAATACTTTTGTATATTTGCATGCTTTCTTTGTCATTTTCTTAAGTTATTGGAATAGTCAGATTTTGTGAACCCAGCATTAGGTTGCCAGCTAGGATAGATGGCGACAAGGATCTATGATGCTATCTGAGTTGTGGTAATCCCTAATGTCTCACAGGCACCAGGACAGCAAGTGTTGTGGGAAGTTCTCACCTATTTGCCTTTTCCCAGGCCTGTCCTGAGGACAAGGACCCTATTAAAAATGCGGTTCTTAGCATTTCTGGTCCTCCCTGAAATCCCTAGCATTCTTGGAGGCTCTCCTGAGTCAGAAACTGAAGTCTAGGCCATAGACTGTTTCTCAGCACTGTAGACCTTCCATCTGTCCCCTGGTCACCACTTGTCTCCCCACTCTCTCAGCTAGACTCCTGTTCCTGAAACTCCTCAGAATTAGAATTAAGTTGTTCTCATCTTTTGCTTGAGAAGTTATCCCTTTTTGCTTCTCTCACCTCTTTAGCATCTGAGTACCCAGGAAAAGCTTTCCCTTTAAGCTCTCTTATTTCTGTGGGAGACTTTAATTGATCCTTCCCTACCCATTCTGTTCGCTTATTTTTTTTCCACAAATACTGTTAATATAGGCAGTGGCTGAGCCTCCACTTGTCAATTCACATGTCCTCACCCTCACTGCCTACTCTCTAGCTTTGCTCACCATGCTCCAGCAAACACAACCCAGTTTGATTCAGTTTGTCCCTGAGTCTAGCATGATACAAGACAGGTCCCAACATACATGTCACTTCAATTTTCCCCAAACTAGACTCAATAACAGTCAAACATCAAAAGTAGAAGATAAGAAAAAAATCCAGTGATATTGTTTTCAGGGATACTATGGTTATATACCAAGAAAGTCATGTATTGTCTCCCTTTTTCCTCAGAGACAGCCTCCCAGCATGTTTATCAAGACCTAGTTAGGTCCTTCAGGGTGTGGGTCCACCTAGAGAAGGAATTGAGTACTTGTGGATTTCTGTACTTAAGGTAGAATACTTCCAACAACCACTGTAGTAAGCCATTGTTGTAAATTGTGGCCGCCATTAGAAGATGGCGCCGGCTTCCACTGTGGCCTGTGATAAATCAAATTCCTTTGTGGAGAGTTGGCACGATATCTCTTGCCACCCTATAAGAAAGATCCACGCGGCGGCTTAAGATTGGTACGTGGGGGGCTTTATTAGGCTGTGCTTGGGCCCTCGGTGAGAGGAGGAAGAAAGAAAGGGAGTCACTAAGAGATACTTAAATCAAGGCCTGAATAAACTGCTGAAAGAAGATTCCTGAGTTGCGTCTTCCTTGCGGGCAAGGGGTCGCGACAAGTGGTGCCGAGAGACCCGGGAACCAGAACTTTCAGCAGTCAGGGGTGGTGCACCAATTAGTCCCCAGGTAAGGTGGGACCCGCAGGTAAAGCGGAAGATCAGTCCTAGATAAGTAGGACCCGCATCAAAGCGGAGATTAGTCCCAGGTTAATTGGGACCTGCGTTTAAAGCAGAGATTAGTCCCAGGTTAATTGGGACCCCGGTTAAAGCGGGGATTAGTCCTAGGTAATTTAGGACCCGCTGTCAAGGCGGCAGCTCCTCTGTAAAGCCAGAGAGAGCATTAAATCTTATTGCAGCTGCACTGTGTACTTTTGCTCTTACTTTCACTCTTGTTTGTTGTGTGTCTTTTGTTGTGTCATGGGTGCCGTATCTTCAAGTCCACTTCTCCTGGCCCTAGATAACCTGTTACGTTCCAAGGGCCTAAAAGTGAAACGTAGTACTTTACAGAGATTTTTACAGAAGACAGATGTTATCGCACCGTGGTTTGCATTTTCTGGCAGTCTTACTCTGCCTAGCTGGGATAAGTTAGGCACAGACCTTGACTTTGCTTCTGAGCAGGGCATATTAGAGGGTGGGGTGATACCCCTTTGGAAGATGATTCGTAGTTGCCTCACAGATAGCAGATGTCAGGAAGCACTTACTAAAGGACAAGAAGTTTTACAGCAGTTACATGAAGAAAGATCAGAAATGGCAGGCAGTGAGGTATTTCAGGAGGGTGGGAATGTGCAGAGCGAGAAACGGGGGAGGAAACGCTTGTATCCAGATCTTAGTACACTGCGCACACTCCCATGCAAAAGTGGGTCAGAAGAGGAGGAGGAAGAACAGGAGGAGCTCGGGAGACTGTCTCGGCAGCTAGGGAATTTAACTATGGGAGAAGGGAATAAAAATAAACAGGAGCTCAAGAAAAATGATCCTCCAGACCCGCCGCCGTACGGTGAGGGTGTTTCGAGGAGAGCTTTCCATGCCCAAACATGGAGGGCTGTTAATGCTGAGATGGGTCTTGCTTATCCAGTTTTCCAGGATGACAATAGGGGAAGATTCCATGAGCCCTTAGATTTCAAAATTGTGAAGACCCTGGCAGAGTCTGTGCGTACTTATGGGGTGGATGCCGCCTTCACATTAACTCAGGTGGAGAGTCTGTCTAGATACTGTATGACTCCCTCTGATTGGGCTAGCCTTGTTCGGGCTTGTGTTTCTCCAGGCAAATATTTGGACTGGAGAGCCTTTGTGCTAGAGGGTGCTGTAGAGCAGGCTGCCCAAAACTATGCGGCGGGACACCCCCATTGGGACAAGGAAATGCTTTTGGGACAAGGCAGATATGCTAATCAACAAACAGGATATCCCCCTGAGGTATATGAACAGATCAATAACATTTGTATCCGTGCATGGAAATCACTCCCAAATAGAGGAGAAGTGTCTGGCAATTTAACAAAAATCATGCAAGGCCCCACAGAACCTTTCTCGGACTTTGTTGCTAGGATGGTGGATGCCGCAGGAAAAATCTTTGGTGACCCTGATAGAGCAATGCCCTTGATTAAACAACTTGTTTTTGAGCAATGCACCAAAGAATGTAAAGCAGCAATCGCTCCTTATAAAAACAAGGGCATAGAATCTTGGATGAAAGTGTGTAGAGAGCTTGGAGGACCTTTAACTAATGCAGGTCTTGCAGCTGCTGTCCTTCGGATTGCAAAAGGGGGCGGTCCTGGTGCCGGAACATGCTTCCATTGTGGTCAATCCGGCCATTTCAAACGTGACTGTCCCAAAAAAGGCAATTTTACTGGACCTCCTCGCGGTGGCCCTTCTAATGGCCCTCGTCAACCGGGGCTATGTCCAAAATGCAAAAAGGGGAAGCATTGGGCAAGAGAGTGTAGATCAGTGAGGGACATCCATGGACAGCCTATTTCAGCTGGGCCAAAAAACGGCCGAAGGGGCCCCCGACCCCAGGGCCCACGAATATATGGGGCAATGGAGAATGTCACACCCGAACCCGAGACATGGCCTTCTCTGCGCCATCCCACGAGATGCGGAGAGCCACTACAGGTGCCGCAGGATTGGACCTCTGTTCCACCTCCAGACTCGTATTAACACCTAAGATGGGAGTCCAATTGGTGGAAACTGAGTTCAAAGGGCCTTTACCCCCTGGCACTGTAGGTTTGTTAATTGGACGTGCATCCTCTATCCTACAAGGTCTTCATGTTTTCCCCGGAGTTGTAAACCCTGATACTGTAGGGGCAGTAAAGGTTATGGTGGAAGCTCCAAGGGGCATTGTGTCTATCTCCCCAGGGGATCGGATTGCTCAATTGCTAATTTTGCCTAGTTTGCATAATCACTTCCCTGCTAACTCAAGGTCACGGACAGGAAATCAGATTGGTACCACCGGAGGAAATTGTGCCTATTTATCACTGGATATGAGCAATCGCCCCACTTTGGAATTAAGCATAGAGGGTAAATCTATTGTGGGATTGCTGGACACAGGAGCAGATCGTAGTATCATATGCCCTTAAGGACTGGTCTAGGGGATGGCCAGTGCAGGCTTCTGATCAATCCTTAAGAGGACTTGGATATGCCCAAGCCCCTCAAATCAGCTGTAGACATCTATCTTGGAAGGACTCAGAAGGACACGATGGTACCTTTCAGCCTTATGTACTTGATTTACCTATTTCTTTATGGGGCCGTGATCTGATGAAAGACATGGGGTTCACTCTTAATAATGACTGTTCCCCAGTGTCTCAGCATATCATGCAAGATATGGGGTATAAGCCAGGTCTAGGACTAGGAAGGCACCTACAGGGACGTAAGCATCCTGTGCAAGGTCATCAAAAGCTTAACAGGTTTGGTCTGGGTTTTTCCTAGGGGCCACTGGGGCTCAAATACCCATAACATGGCTCACCGAGGAGCCTGTTTGGGTGCCTCAGTGGCCTCTTCCCTCGGTTAAACTGGCAGCAGCCCATGATCTAGTCAAAGAACAACTTGATTTGGGTCACATCCAACCTTCTACTTCTCCATGGAATACTCCCATATTTGTCATTAAGAAAAAATCAGGGAAGTGGCGCCTACTGCATGACCTACGAGCAGTTAATGCTCAGATGCAGCTTATGGGGCCCATTCAAAGAGGGCTGCCTCTGCTCTCTTCTGTTCCTCAAGGCTGGCATATAATTGTTATTGACATTAAAGACTGTTTCTTTTCCATTCCTTTGCATCCTAAAGATTCCCAACGTTTTGCTTTCACCCTTCCCTCGTGTAATCATGAGGAACCAGATCAAAGGTTTGAGTGGGTGGTGTTGCCACAGGGGATGGCTAACAGTCCCACGATGTGCCAGATGTATGTGGGAAAGGCACTCGCACCTCTCAGACATAAGTATTCCTCCACCAAGATCATTCACTATATGGATGATGTGTTATTGGCCGCAAAATTAGAACAGACAGTTTATGAGGCTTATAAAGAACTCGTGATGCTGTTGGCTCAACATGGACTGCACATCGCACCTGAAAAGGTTCAAACGGGGGATTCTATCAGGTTTTTGGGAGCAACAATTGGGTATGACAAATTAAAACCACAAAAAATTACCATCAGGACTCAAGATCTCCGAACTTTAAATGATTTTCAAAAATTGCTGGGAGATATTAATTGGATAAGAGGATATTTACATATTCCTAATATTGTGCTCCAGCCTTTGTATGCTACTCTTAAGGGTGATCCAGATCTTGCTTCCCCTCGTAGCCTCACTACTGAGGCTAGAGCGGCCCTTATAAAAGTAGAACAAGCTATACAGCATGCCACTCTATGCAGGCTCCAGAGTGATAAACCTTTCCAGTTATGTGTGCTTGCCACTATGCGGCAGCCTACTGGAGTACTGTGGCAAGATGGGCCTTTACTATGGATCCACCCACATGTATCCCCAGGAAAATCCTTAGAATATTATCCTGATGCTGTTGCAGCATTGGCACTTAAAGGGATTCAACAAAGCATTCAATTTTTTGGCCAATCACCTTCTTCTCTTATCATACCCTACACTAAAGCTCAACTTAATGTTTTATGTGCTACTCTAGACAACTGGGCTATTCTGTGTTGCTCGTTTCAAGGGAGTATTGATAATCACTACCCTTCTCATCCATTACTCCATTTTGTTAAAGAACATCCCATCATTTTCCCTAAGGTAACTTCATCCAGTCCAATTCCAGGGGCTGTTAACATTTTTACTGATGGTTCCAAGTCTGGAATGGGAGCTTACGTAATTAATGACTCTCCCCCTATCCAGCATCAATTTGCTCCTGGAAATCCACAATGGGTAGAACTACAAATTGTTATTGAAGTTTTTAAACAGTGTTCTTTTCCTTTTAATCTTATTTCGGACTCCAGTTATGTGGTACAAGCACTAAAAGTCCTGGAGGCCGTGGGAACTATTAGTGATGCCCACAATGTGTCTGTTTACTTTACTCAGCTTCAACAGCTTATCTCTAACCGCACTGCTTCTTTTTATCCAATGCACATCAGGGCTCACACCTCTCTTCCTGGTCCGTTATCCCAAGGTAATGCCTGTGCGGACTTAGCCACTAGAAGTCAATTGATATGCTTGGCTTCCTCCTTAGAGAGGGCTAAGTTGTTTCACCAAAACTTCCATGTTAATGCATTAACGCTGCGCAGGCGTTTTTCCATCTCAAGAGCGGATGCTCGGCAGATAGTATTGCAATGTCCCCATTGTGTCACATTTCTTCATCCCCCTAATTATGGAGTAAACCCACGGGGATTAAAGCCATTGGTTGTTTGGCAAATGGATGTGACACATATACCTGACTTTGGTAACCTTAAGTATGTGCATGTTTCCGTTGATACGTGCTCTGGAATTATCCATGCTTCTGCTTTATCGGGAGAAAAGGCACGTAATGTCATTACTCACTGTTTAGAGGCATGGGCAGCATGGGGTGCACCTGCATCCCTTAAGACTGATAATGGACCTGCTTATACTGGCAGACAATTTACAGCTTTTTGTTCTACTATGGGAGTGCAACTTACTCATGGTTTGCCTTATAATCCTCAAGGACAAGGCATTGTTGAACGTGCTCATCGCACCTTAAAGGAAACTTTACAAAAACAAAAAGGGGGAATAGGAGCTGAACACACTCCTAAAGAACGCCTGTCCTTAGCTCTCTTTACCATTAATTTTTTGAATCTGGATATTCATGGTCGCTCTGCGGCCGATAGACATGTGTCCCCTAAGCCCTCTGTGATTGGCTATGTTAAGTGGAAGGATGTTCTTACGGGCCAATGGAATGGCCCTGACCCCGTGCTGACATGGGCACGAGGATCTGTATGTGTTTTTCCCCAGGATCGTACGGAACCGTTGTGGGTCCCTGAACGCTTGACAAGAAGAGTCTCGACATCAACTGACCAGCAACAAGAGATACCACAACAATCCTGTGATGAAGATCTTCATTCTGCTAAGTGCTCTGGCTCTGGTGCTGGTGCCGATGGCACAGGCGACACCAATGCAGTGGTGGGCAGTGGCACGGGCATGGCCAATGCCGATGCCGGTTCATGGTAATTCTAATGTCCTCCCCACTCTTTTTTCTACCTCATGTGAGATGTCCGCTCCCTGTGCCTCTCCTAGAGGGGACATGGAGAGAATTTTTAATCAATCTCAAGTTAATCTTACAGGAGTTTTTTGTTTCAGCCTTAAAAACGCTAATTGCATTAGCCTTAAGACCAAAAATTTGACTAACTGGGAGGAACCATTGCGGTCCAATCAGGTCTCAGGAAGCATTATCAGTGCTGTATTGAGCAAAGTAGCTTCGGGGAAGCAATCAGGCTCAGGGACCCCCACAAACAGCGGCTCTGCTCTTAACATAACTACCTTGGCTATTATCTCCGAGGTGCTAATCCCAGTGCCTCCTTCTTCTAGTAATATTTATAATGCCACTCATTTCAAGGCCTCTCCTTACTGTTCCCCTAATCTTGGTTTCCCCCCAACATTTACGCCTTGTCAGGATCATTCTTGGGAGAAACATCAAGTTGCTAAAGGTTTCTCCTTTTCCCCCTCTCTTAAGAGGTATGTTTATAACTTTAACAATAGTGCCAGCTCCTCTACAGGAGTAGGTTGGTCCTGGTTTCAATGGCTGATTTCCAATGAAAAGGGGGCTTCAGCCGATATTTCTGCTTTGGCTCAGTTGCTAGGAGCCAAAAGTTGGCTGGCTAATATTTCTGGTACTGTTAGGGAAAGTGAACAAGGTAATAGACTTACATCTGTTTCATTCAACTCTCTGTTGTATAATGCCGCATTGCCTCCTGCAATGGTCTGTGTCCAATCCCCTTTCTTATTCCTTTTGGCTGAGGCCACCTCATCGGAGATGCTGGATTGTTCTCATACTACCTGTCTCTTATCTGAGTGTTGGAATGGTTCCTGGACTGTAGCAGTGGTTATGAAAATTCCAACTTTCGTCCCAATCCCGGTCACTGCGGATCCTGATAAATTCCCTATTGTTGAGCTACTTAGAGTCCGCAGAGATTTTGGAATCACAGCGGCTATAGTGACAGCCGTGGCGATATCTGCTGCTGCAGCGGTTACGGCCGGAATGGCTATGGCCAATCAAGTACAAACTGCTGCCACCATTAATCAAGTTGTCCAACAAACTTCCACCATACTTGAATCCCAAAATACAATTAATCAACATATTTTGTCAGGGATTTTAGCTGCCAACCAAAGAATAGATTTACTCCAAACTCAGGTAGAAGAATTGGCTGACTTAGTACTTTTGGGTTGTGTTGACCAACGTGCACATTTATGCATAACCTCTGTCAGATTTAATGATTCCAGGAATGCTTCCCGCATCATTGGCGAATATTTGGCTGGAAATTGGTCCATGGAAGCGGAAGACATGATCCAGTCTCAACTAACCCAGATAGCTGTCTTGAATAACACCCGTGTTGATCCCGTGACTTTGGGTCAATTCACCGATTGGATATCTTCTGCTTTTTCCTTTTTTAAAGAGTGGGTGGGGGTAGGCATTTTTGGTGCAATGTGTTGCTTCGGTATGTTTCTCTGTTTGTGGTTTCTCTGTCGCCTCAAGGCCCGCAATGCTCACGATAAGGCTATGATCATCCAAGCTCTTGCAGCTTTAGAAAATGGCAATTCACCTCAAGTCTGGCTTGCGCAGCTTAAACAGTAAATCTTTGACATGGTCGTTGCACCCCAAGTTGTTATAACATTGCACTGGGATCGACATGTCTTTCCTCGTTATTCTCTTAGTGTTGGAAAGCCCTTGCACTCTGCCGGTCTTGCTGCCATTGCACGCAGGTGGGTTTCCACACTAATGCTTCTCTATCGCCTTAAAGTCCGTGCCTTTCTTTCAGGGTGCTGTCAACTCGTTTGTCGTTGTGTACAGCCACAGAACAGCCTCAGCTGTCCCCCTTCGTCCACCTTCATCACGATGCAGGATGCGAGGCAAAGCACTGCACTTGAGTGATCCTTCAACGGACCTCAAGGAAAGCATGTCCTATTGCATGCGGGTTTGACGTCCACGCCCCCGCCCTACGAAAAAAGGCGTCGGCTGATATGGGGTCAGGTCTGGGGAAGGCGCCTCCTTAGGACTGAACCATACATTGCAGCCACTTCTGCACAGTAGGATAGGACCTCTACTTTCGCCTGCATCGTTTTATAAATTAGAAGGGGGAACTGTAGTAAGCCATTGTTGTAAATTGTGGCCGCCATTAGAAGATGGCGCCGGCTTCCACTGTGGCCTGTGATAAATCAAATTCCTTTGTGGAGAGTTGGCACGATATCTCTTGCCACCCTATAAGAAAGATCCACGCGGCGGCTTAAGATTGGTACGTGGGGGGCTTTATTAGGCTGTGCTTGGGCCCTCGGTGAGAGGAGGAAGAAAGAAAGGGAGTCACTAAGAGATACTTAAATCAAGGCCTGAATAAACTGCTGAAAGAAGATTCCTGAGTTGCGTCTTCCTTGCGGGCAAGGGGTCGCGACAAACCACCAGCTCTGAGAATACTTTCCCAATCTTGGGAAATTTAGCAGAAAGTCTGTACATTAAAAACTAACATTCCTAGAACACATAAGCAATGGCAGACAATTCCAGATTCAGCTCAAGCACCACGTGAAGTGATTAGTCACTACATGCATCATCCCACACATCTTCCAAATGTCACTTTATCAATGACATCATATCAACAATTGGGTGAGCAAGATGTGGCAGGGATGTTAGCAGCCTTAGATAGACATGGACACTTCACATGGTAGAACAACCTTGAAAAGACTCAGGAGTCTGCCATATTAAATTAGTGTTCAGTGATATGGTAGTCAGGAGCATGCCAGAGATTCTCTAGAAATAAGGGACAAATGATGATATGTCACACCTCCCACCTCCCACCACTAAGAACAAAGCACAAAGCCATGAAGGCCTATTTGGGTCTGGTATCAGGGAGTCAAGAGCTGTGGTAACCCCACTTACTATCTCTTCCCATGATCAGGAATTTGTGATGCCTGCCCCCCCACAACTTTGGGTTCTGTAGTTAGACCAGCACTGCCCAATATGGTAACCACTAGCCACATTTGACTATTTAAATCATGATAAAATACAACTGCAAATTAAGTTCCTCAGTTACACTAACCACATTTCAAATACTCAGTAGCCACATGGGTCTAGTGGTCCTTATTGAACAGTGTGGGCTAGGCACTCTGGTTTCCCAAATGGGAATGATTACACCAGGAGTCACAGTAAGAGTTCCATTAACTACCAGGCATGGCTGACAAGTGAATTACAAGTCATGGGCACCTTGGGCTCTTCATATTATGGAACCCACAAGCATGAGAAAGAGTCATCCATCCTATCAGGAGCCATGGGCCCTGGTCATCAGGAGGAGCAGGTATGTTCTCACATAATAGGAATAGAGGGATAGGTTTGGTAACCAGGTGATCCACTCAAATGTGTCTTGGTGATCCCCTGATTTCCATGATAAATTGATAAGGGTACGTTCCATAACCTGGGGACAGGGGGACAAGGGGTTCAGAACCTTCAGGGATGAAGATCTGAGTAGCTGGCTGAGATGGAGGGGCCTATATTGCAGAATTCCCTGTGGGACTGATGGAAATTTCTCTTTCAACTATATAACAACTCCACTGTTTTCCCAATTCTACTCCCCTTACCATGTTGTATGTAATTTTCTAGATTAAATACTGTCATACCATGTCAAATTGTAAAAGCAAACAATTGAGATGATTAAATATAAATCAGCCACACCCCTTTTACAGAATGCCTTTGCCCAGGTAAGTCTGGGGACCTCTAGGTATGGAGGTGTGCCTCCTTGTGCACTAAGGGTTGGGGTCCCTTCAGCTACTGTTTGGTGGTACTGAGTGTGCCAGATACCTGCCTGAAAGAGGGAAGCATATTCTGGAAAACTGTGGTCCAAGAAATGTGATTATCCACTTAAGGAATCTTGTGCCTTCAAGGCCGCCTCACTTCATTGGGTGGAGGGTATCCTGGCCCTAACATGCTCAAGGCCTTGGCCAGCTCTCTCCTGGTAGGGGGTATGGCCTGGTACTATAGAATGCCACCCATGGGCAAGGGCCAGCCAACTAGCCATGGTAGCCCTCCTCCACGAGCCCCTTCTTGGAGTTGCCTCCAAGCGTATTGCTCCCTTGGGATGACTGGGGACACTGTCTCATTGGAAGATACAGGCATCTGCTTGTTTGAGGGGCTGACTGCTGCCTTGTCTTGCCAGGAGGATGCAATCTCTGGCACCTGGGTGAGGCCCAAATCCCACTGTGTGGCTTTGAGATCTGCATGGCTCAGCCACCAGGCTGTTGCTGAGGACCTGGGGAGGTTGCTTGGTTACCCTGGAGATGGCAGACACATTATGCTGTGATGATGTTGACCTCTGCTTCTGCTCCCTAACAGCAAGCAGTGTGCGCCCCGAGCCGCGTGTCCTTCCTCACTGGGAGGAGGCCTGACACCACACGCCTGTATGACTTCAACTCCTACTGGAGGGTGCACGCAGGAAACTTCTCCACCATCCCCCAGTACTTCAAGGAGAATGGCTACCTGACCATGTCGGTTGGAAAAGTCTTTCACCCTGGTACTGCTCCATGCCCAAAGTCTGAGTCCTTTTGTTCTTTGCTGAGTGTGGGAATCCCCTGCTGGGCATGAGGCTGTCTCTGCAGACACCTTTTCTGCCTGGATGCTTACACTGCTGCCTTTCTAGAAAAAACACTTCTCAGCTTGGCTTCAGTTCTCAGTCAAAGTGAAAAGAGGGTAGAAAGAGTCTGGCTCCCTTTCAGAGGCTGGAGGTGGTGCTCTGGGGCCTCCTCTGGCTCCTTGGGTGGTGGGAAGGGCACTGGGTGGGGAGGTGACAGTGCTGGGTGTGAGTTCAACTCTGGACTGACCCTCTGCCCTGTGAGGTCCCTGTCTGTGAAGGTATGGGTGGGGTATGCACATCTCAGGAATTTCTTTGTGAATAGTGCTGCTTGTAAACTTGCAGGGACAAACCTCCCAGGCAAATGGATGGCAGTTTGGGGGTGCCTACTTCCCACTTTTAGTGAATGATGTCAGGAATGTAAGCTGCCAACTGTGTTTATGCCCAGGAGCCAGCAAGTCTAGGGATCAGAACATAAACTTTATTAATTACCTAAGGTGGTTCTGCCTCTCTTTTAGTACAATTCTTGGCCTGCTCTCTGCTACCTTTTCCCATCCTAGGTCTCTAGGGCAGCTGCCAGAAACCTTCTGAGCCAATCTTCAAGGTCCTTGACTTCTTCTTCTTCTTGGTCTCAAGATAGACTGCTGGGTTGCTTTTGGGCATATGTTCTGCTTTCTCACGTATTCACCCTTACCTACAGCTGCCCAGACTACAGCCCTACACAAGAGTGATGAATGTGTTCTTGCAGTCATGTAATCCACATCTTCACTGAGTATTTGCCATGTGTCAGGACCAATGCTAGACCCAGCAGCTACCTCAACATGGTGTCAGGTAACCCACCGTAGCCAGAAGAGACCTGTGATATCATAGTTCCTGTATTTGGGAATGCCACAGAGAACCAGCCTGATATACCTTCAGGGCTTCTGTGTATATCCCAGTCAGGCTTCAAGGGGATAATTCCTGTGGTCCCTCTGTTGGGACCCCTCACTTTCCTGTCTCCAAGGGCTTCCTGTACCTCCACCTCTGAAGCCTGTACCAGATGGAGGCAACACTCCCTCTAAGCTGGTACCCCAGAATTCCACTGAAATCCCTCCCACCCAGTTACCAGGCCTCATGAGTCAAGGCTACCTTGATTTACTCCTAGAGAGTGAACATGTGAAGGTGCAGCACTTGCCCCCACCCAGTTCATGGGACTCATGGACTCTGGAAAGTACCTCTCACTGAGTTCCTCAGGAGTATCTCAAAATCCTGTTGGCTAGAGGGAGGAAGGAAGAGAGAGCAGGCCAACCCTCCAAAATCATAGGTGCTCAGAAATCTTGAGTATTTATAGTGGACATGAAGTATGCTTTGATTACGGATAGGTGAGGGGTTCCTTTCACCATGGGGTCTTAGGAAAGCACTGTTGACTCAGAACACAGTCCAGTCCCATTTTGTAGACCAGATCCATCAAAGGTTGATAAGTTTGCAGACCCAAAGTCTACTGTATACTCAGCCAGTAAGGTCTATGCTGGACTGTGCAAGATGAAGAGAAAGCAGATAAAATTGGAACTTTGGGACTTAATACCAGAGCGTGGTATCTTTTTTAGCGTCATATATCCCAGACATGAAGCTGAGAAGTTGGTGACCAAAAACTATCAACAGGTGCAAGGAAAATAAAGGTAAGATAGGCAAGATAGGAAAGGCAAAAGACCAAAGTTAAAGGATCAGTAAAGGTGTAGCCTAACATGATGGAAACCTTTTAGAAAATACACTGTTTATTTCAGCCAAATGTCATAGAAAAAACTTTGTCCCCTACCTTCACCCAAGTCAGCAATGGCCACTTGGGTGCTTAGAGTGCTACCACTGATAACAAATAATGACACCCTCCCCACCTATGAAGTTTCGGAAGAGGCCTAATAGGGAGCTAGTCCTTTCACCTCTAGCACATAGTAATAAGCCTTCATTCCCCAAGATGTCAATGTAGGAAACATGATGGGCAATAAAGAGACATCCCTAATCCTCCCAGCTAGGGAGTTACCAGTGCAGGCCCAGCTCAGAAAGAAAATTCACTCTTACCCATAAGTAACAAGGAGTTCACCACTGATTTCAAGGATCAACGGAGGACAAAGAAGGTTAGGGTTAGACCACCATACTCAACAGACAGTAATGTAGTGGAATCCATCTCCTTTCCTCTGCTGTGGTGATGTCAGGGTATGACAGCTAAAGCAAGGATTAAGTAAAATCTTGATCCTAATAACATAATAGAAAAGTATTCTGATTTCAATTTAAAAAAATCACTCATAGCAAGATGCAGGAAGGTCTTGAGATGAATGAAAATATATAGTCAATTAATATCTACATTGATGCCATAAAATAGAAGTATATGTCAAAAAAGTTAAAGAAGACATCATAAAAATGCTTCACTTGGCAATTAAGAACTTGCCGCAGTCTGGCTGGGCACAAATCACGAGCCACTCAAGCAGGAACAAACTTTATTTCCGAACTCCCCCAAATGCCACCCACCAGGTTCCTCCAGGAACACCACACACCAACTGGAACTCCCTCCCCTGGGCTGCACAGGCATTCAGTCTCTGAACCTTTCGAGAACTCCAAAGCACTGGGTGCCCTATTACTGCTGTAAAGGTCTAATATACAATTGAATCAATCCAGCATCATCTTAATGGCTCCCCTCTCAACCATTACTTCTGGCAAAATGCCAGGGGCCATTCCGACTCAGCTGTGGCTCTCAACATCTCCCTCCTTCTGTTTAATTAAACAACAAGCAATGTGGCTTAGGGACCGTGCCTGTCTTAGGTTGTCCAATACTACAAGAACTCACTTGAAAGAAACTAAAAATATAAAGCCTTAGTAAAAAAGAGAAGACATGAAAAATCAAATGTCAATTTTAGAATTGAAAAACATAATAGCTGAAATTGAAATAAACTCAATAGATGAATCAATGGCAGAATGCAGAGGACAGGGGAGAGGGAACTGAAGACACAACAATAGAAAGTTCTTACACTGAAAGTCTGAGAAAAGTTATACTGTGAAAAAAAAAATGACCAAGCTGCAGGACCTGCAGGAGTATAAAAATAGATCTAATATCTTTGTGATAGGGTTTCCAGAATAAAAGGAAAAAGAAAGTGGGGTTTAATGAGCATTTGAAGAGCCCAGCATGGTGGTACACTCCTGTAATCTCACTAACTCAGAAGACTGTGGCAGGAGGATTGCAAGTTTTTGGACATCCTCAGCAACTTACCAAGAACCTCAGCAATGTAGACACTGTATCAAAACAAAAAATACAAAGTTCTGGAGATATAGGTCAGTACACCCTGGGTTCCATGCACAGTATAGAAAAACAAAGACAGACAAAGAATTTTAAAAAATGGGGCTAGGATTGTGGTTCAGAGGTAGAGTGCTTGCCCAAAGCATGTGAGGAGCTGGGTTCACTTCTCAGCACCACATAAAAATAAATAAAATAAAGGTATTGTATCCATCTACAACTAAAAATATACATTAAAAAAGAAACAACTGGAATACTGGATTCTCTGAGAGACCTCCCCAGCCCCTAACACAGAAGTAGCCATTCTTTCCTCTTAACAAGTATCTAACTAATGCTGCCTAGCTTCAGATTCCAGGATTCAAAGGTAAGCCTTAAAGATGACCCTAGCAGCCCTAGGGATAGCACAGAGATGAGTATATACCTCCAGAGAGCCCCTGCTAGGACAGTACTGCTGACATCACTCTGCCTTGTGTCATGATGCCATGTATGCAGACTGCCCTGTAACAGCAGCTGTGCTCACACCCCTGCTAACATATCCGGAGATACCCTGTGAGCAAATGCCCTGCAGACACATCCCTATGAGCACCCACGGAGCTATCTGATGCAACAGAGACCAAAGCACCTCCCAGAAAGCCTGCTGCAGCACAGGGCAGGGCATGGTTCTGCCTATGGGAAGATAGCAGCCGAGCCCTTTCTGGAGCTGCTCAACCCACACCTGCCCTCCAGAGCATCCACTGTGGGTGCTCATTCATCTAAACAGTCAGTATGGACTGCATGACCTACTGTGTGCCAGGTACCAGGAGGACCCAACAGGAACACCCATGCCCCATGCAGGCCTCTGAACTGGGAATCCTGGCTCCACACCACCCTGTCACATTGGTCAGGACTATCAAGTCAGGCCCAACCTGCTGTCCAACCGCGCTTCCTTCTGTGGGTGTTAGTCCCAACAAATATGGCTCTGCTCGCTCCCTCGCATGCTCTGCTTCCTGGAACCAATGTGACACAGCTGGTTCTGGACTGCTGCAGGTGGTAATCTGGGGTCTTGGTGCAGGATCACCCAGTATCTGCCTAGCTGGTGATGAAGACCCCACAACAGGCACGTAGGGGGTGTGCAGACAGACCCAGGCATAAGGGGGCAGCCCAGGTGCCAGACCTTTGGTGTCAGAATTTTACTGGGATGGCTACCTTGTGCAGAGAAAGCTTCTAGCAGGTGAGGACACCTAGGCACGTGTAATGCATGGGAAGGCAACTGCCAAGACAATGGAAATGATCAGTGGCGATTACATTGTTGGATGACTCCCTGTGGATTAAGGAAGGCAGAGGGCAGTTAACCTATGCCTACAAACTAAGCAGAAACACAAGCTTCTCCTCTAGGGTCATAAAGTAGCTCCGATGTCAGGCACAGTGAACTGCAGAAGTTGAATATCAAAAACACATTTGATAAGGAGGCTGGCCTCCAAAGATGGCTGGATGTTCAACCAAGGCAACTCAGTCTTGCCAAGAGTAGAAGCATTATGCACAGACCTTCCTGTCAAACATGGGGAGCAGGGACAAGCAGAAGATTCCAAATGTCAGACTCCCCAAATGCCTCTGAAACTCGTGAGCCTACAGTATGACTCACCCCCCTCACGCCACTCTCAAGGGAGTTCAGGAATCTTTTTCCCCACAGCTGACCTCCTTCCTAGGAGCTGTCCTCACTGTATCTGGCTGGCAGGGAGGGTGTCCAACCATCCCAGCTGGCTGTGGGGCCTGCAGTATTACAACCAGGAGAGGGCTCAGAATAGCAGGATGGGAGCAACCTGCTGCCAGATGTCTGAGCAGAGTTAGGACAGTATAGCACAACACGGACAAGGCTGCTGGGCCTGGTAAGGGAGACAAAGAAGACACCTATAGATGAAGGAACAGCACACACCTGCACCTATGGGCAATCAGAGTCCCTAGAGGATAGGACAGTAAGGGTGCCTGACCAGGGGTTCTGAAAACTCAGATCTAAGTATTCCCTAATTAGACACATAACCTAAAGCCCTGGCAAGGCCCTTAGGATGGTGCAAACTCACTACTGGGATGGATCCTAGAAACCAGGAAACACCACTGTTCTAGGAACAACAGCCTTGAAAGGCTAGCAGGGCCATGGCAGACAGTAAATAAAAGAAGGGAGACAAGGGTGAAAAGAGTGGGTCTGCTGGAACTGGACAGATCAGGTGAAGCCAGAAGACTTCCCAGGGGAGTATGTGCCCCAGAGGGCTCAGAAGACACATCCTGTACCAAGAGGTTCAGGGATGTACTGAAGAAAGGACCCTATCATCACTCAGAAGCTTGGCAGTTGCGCCTCTACAGGCCAACCCCAAGGGAGCCTGGTATAGAACAAGGCTCCCAGGGAAAAGCCCAATAGCCTGCCACCCTCTCCTCCTCCTCCTCTTTCTTAGCCGCAGCAGCAGTGGGAATAGAGGTTGGGACAGCATTGAACAACACTGAGCACACAGAAGCTGAGCTGACGACTGCACATCCTCGACAGTTGAGAGCAATGGAGACCACCAGCACAAGCCAGCCTCCCTTAGAGCACAGCAAAATCACAACCAACATGGTACAGCTCAAGGTGGACACTCAAAGGGAGCAAGGATGAGTGAGCAGGAGGCTGAGGGCAGCCTCGCCAACAAACCACTCACCTTGCCTGCTCAGTTCCCGCCCTAGTCCAGCTTCCAGAACTGGAACACATTGAATAACATGGTGGCCAGGTCCCCAGGAAGGAAGCTGCAGTACCATGGCAAGTAGATGCTATGATGTTCCCCGAGCCATGCCTGAAGGCAACAATGGCTATGTGCTGGGTCACTGAACAGCAGGGAAATGGGAATAACCAGAGAAGGCTCTTGCGCACAGTGTCCCATGGGACACTCATATCTGGAGTCTCAATAAGCTCCATGGGAAAGGTGGCCTCAGGAAGAACTGCTGTGCTTACCTATCTAGACAGAGTATGTTGCTGGATCCAAAGTGGGATGATCCATTCCCTGAGGATTTGACTGCTGTGAGGTCTTGAACATGCAGGGGTGGAATTCACAATGGGCTACAGAGCTACTGCCATATCGGGTCAATTTCCTGAGTAACCTTTCAGAATATGGGCTAACACTTACCATAATAAAAAAAAAGTAGGAGGAAAAATGCAACACAGCATGTGCTCAATTGAATAACCAAACACTGTATAGGAGAAAAAGCAAGAAAAATAAATGTTCTTGCCTCTCAGAAATGACCTCAGGACCGTTCTTTGCTTCTGATTCTCATACGTTTCTGTACTTTCCAAAGTTGCCACAGTGAGTGTGGAGGCACATGTCAGCAGAATGGGTCTTCCGTAGAGAGCCCACTGATCCCACAATTCCAGCCTGGTAACCATGGAGAGGAGCTGACAACTTGTCCTCTGGCATCACCCCCCAATCATCTAAACAAATAATCTGAACTTGTCACTGGGCCATGGCATGACATCCCAACCCTCCCCAGCTTTGGAGGGCACAGCACATGACTCAGTGCTTGTTTGCATAAAGACTGAACTATTAGGAGAGTAAAGAATAAAGTGTGTCAGGACCTGGCACAGTGCTACATGTCTGTAATCCAAGCTACTTGGAAGGCTGAGGCAGGAGGATCACAAGTCCAAGGCCAGCGTTAGTGAGACCTTATCTCAAAATGACAAATAAAAAAGGCTGGGGATGAAGGTCACTGGTAGAGCATCCCTGGGTTAGATATCCAGTACACTAAAAAAAAAAAAATTGTCTGATTAAATTAAAAGCTGCTAATAATGCTTTGGCACCATAAATTCACAGAAACACACAAAGGTCATACTTGGCTCTTTACTATCTGCATCTGTTTTAGTTTGAATCTGGAATAGCCCTCAAAGGCTCCTGTGCTGAAGGCTTGGTCTGGAGAAGAAAGCAGAGCTTGTGAAGGAGACTCAATCCTGATCCCAGGAGTTGAGCAAAGCTCAGTGTTAGTGGGGAGTAGACAAGGAGAAGGTGCTTGAGAAGGAGCAGAGGAAGGAACCCCAAAGGGTTCCACATATCTGCAGGCTACTGCTGGCCTGGAGGCTCTGGAGCCCCTGCAAGGAAAACACAGTGGAAGGAGGAAGTGAGATGGGTCTGGGGAGGGGAGGGCACACCTGACCCGTGAGGGCCAGAGAAGGTGGGAGTGAGTCCCCACCAGGGTATGGTCCATGAAAGGAGACAGGGAGCAGCTGGTGAAGAGAATGTGATCAGGAGGTCAGACATCAGACCGTTTCCAGGGCTGCCGTTGACTTGTTATGTGTATAGAAAATCAAGATGGAAAAGCATCCTTGTCCTTTTCTCTGTGGCAGTCAAAGACCTCCCCCACGCAAAACCTAGTGAGGCGATGCTTCCAATGCCCCACTGCTGCAGCAGAGAGCTGGACTTGCAGCGGCTACCCCGGGACTTCACCTCCTGATCAGACAAGAGATCAGGCCTCTGCTGGGGACTCTTATGCCCAGGGAGATGGTGCATTAATCTGTGAACTGCACCCCACTTCTCAGCATACACGAGAGCAAGGAACAGCCCAAAGAGTCAGAAACAGGAGCGCTTACATTATGTCCCCATGGAGTCCCCCACTAGCAGCCATGTGCTATGAGAATACAGCTCCTTAGGCAAGTTCCAGCTCATCAAACAACAGGGCCTAAGAACAGGAACGGCACACATTCTTGGGACCCTCACTTAGATTCCAAACAGCTCTGAGGAGATGCCGTGGTGCTGGGCAGGGGCTGAAACGATTTGTGGAGGAAAGAGACCTGGAGGGGACACCAACCTAGGTGGGAGTCCCATATGAACTTTAAGGCTCCTTGAGCTCTGAGGCCTCCCTCATGTGAACAAGGTACCCTCTCCCACTCACTTTGCCTCCAGCTTTCCTGTTTTCTTGAGCTTCTCCAGGAAAAGTGTAAGTACCTCTCACTGGGAGAGAGCACTCCTCTGTCCATCCGATGTTTACTAAGCGGCTACTATGCCCGGCACGCAGCTTACAGAAAGGAGTAAAAGCAGCCTTGCCTTCCAGGAACTTTAGAGATGCTGCTGTGGCCACAGACTCCGGGAGAGCAATTGCAGCTCTGGGTTACAAGGACCTAATGCTTGGAGCATGGGTCTACCAGAAGGAAGGCTACCAGAAATAGGACACTTGATTGTGAAACAGTGAAGGTGAATTGAAAGTTGTGCTTTGGAGGATAGGTTGTCAGGATAAGAGGGGATGGGCATTCAATTCTGTACGAACCATAGCTTCAAAGCAAGGAGTCCTGTGGAACAGGTTGGGTCAGGGACTAGGTACCCCAAAGCACACTTTGACTCTGGCCAGTGTTAGTCCAGAAGAGGGAAGAGAGCTCAGGCTGAAACTTGAGGCGCCTGCACCCCAACAGGAGAAGGCTTGGCAGGTTTTCAGTAGGGGACTGATTTGCAAGGTAGACAATGAAGGGTACTGTGTGGAGGACCAACAGAAAAGACGCAACATAGGACTCCAGGCCAGTCAGGAAAATCAGGGAATAGCACAGACACCAGAGAATGTGGCCTGACCTCAGCAAGTAGCAAAGGGAACAAAGGAAGAGGAATCTATCTTCTTACATGTAAGGTAGAGGCAGGGACCTAGATCTTGGCTCTCCAGTCACTGGGCAGGACAGTGTAAGGAAGCATGGTGATCCTGAGGGAAGGTTGTGGTGTGAAAGACGAAAAGCCAGGTTGGCACAAAGTTGGGATGTGGTTTTGGCAACTTAGGTCTGAGGGGCAGCAGCACATAGGGTGGTGCTATTCAGCTCCCTTCAAAACAAAAGATGGTTATTCCCTGCCTCACTGGCAGGAACCAACAATGCATCTAGGGGAAAGGAAAGCTGTGGGGGGGTTCATCCCTGTGGTGCAAGCCTCAGCCCTGAACTCTGTGGACACAGGCAGGCGTCTCCCTTCTCCCAGTTGCTATTCCTCTGGAGTGCACCCTAAAGTACACACTCAGGGTTCGGTTAGGTCCATGAGGACCCTGGTTTGGCCGTTTTCCCCTCTTGACTAAGAGTGCAGCACAGAAACCCTAAGCTTCCTCCTCAGTTCTGCCCTGTGCATCTGGCAGCTCCTCCCACAGCTCTGTGGGCTCCTCCCCGAACTTGACCACAGGTCCCCCTTCCCTGGTGCAGCACTAGGTCTTTCCCCAGCTCTCTCCAAAGATCTGCCTGCATCTCTGCACCAGCTCCTTCCAGAGGATTGAGCATTCAGCAACTTCCCCAATTCTTAGCCACAGCTCTGCCTATTCGCTATAATCAGCGTCTCCTCAGCCACATCTGCCCCCACTTCCGCCCTCCCCCCCCCCCAGTTCTGTGCTAGCTCCTAGCTCACCTTTCTCACAAGTCACCCTGATCTTGCATACTTACTTCTGCCCCAGCTCTTTCCTATAAAGACAACCTCAGAGACAGGTCAGGTGGCATTCACCTGTAATTCCAGTGGCTTGGGATCCTGAGGCAGGATGGCGAGTTCATCAGGCTCAGAAACCTAGTGAAGCCCTAAGCAACTCAGTGAGAACCTGTCTCCATATAAAATATTAAAAGTAGGGGGGGGGGCTGGGGAGGGGTTGGGCTTGTGGCTCAGCGATAGAGTGCCCCTGGGTTCAATCCCTAATACCAAAAAAAAAAAAAAGACAACCACAACTCTTTCCCATAAAACTCTGTGCTCTTCCCTTGCCCCTCCCACAAAGCTGCCCCCCATCCTGCTCCAGTAAGGGCTCATAGACCCACCCACCTCTTCCCACACTTTCCCCCCCAATTCCTAACCCAGCTCTCACACCTGTGCCCAGCTCCTCTCATAGCCATGCTCCTCATCTGAAATCTTACCACTCATAAGCCCTTCCCTAGTCCTTCCATAAATCCACCCCACTCTGCTTGGGTTTCTCAACCCCACCCACAACTCCTGCATAGGAACTCACAGCCCTGCCCTGCTCCCAAGTTCCAACTCCTGCCCCTGAACCTAGCCCACAACTACTCCTACCTTTCCATTTGTGGCCAGACCCCCATGACACATTAAAACTCAGCCCCACCCCAATTCCTACCTGAGTAATAATAGCCCTACCCAGCTCCACATTTTTCTTTTTTTTTGGTACCAGGGACTGAAGTCAGGGGCACTCAATCACTGAGCCACATTCCCAGCCAAATTTTGTATTTTTAGAGACAGAGACTCACTGAGTTGCATAGCCCCTAGCTGTTGCTGGCTATGAAGTCGCGATCCTCCCAACTCAGCCTCCAGAGCCACTGTGATTACAGGTATGCACCCAGGCCCGCTCCAACACTTCTCCCTCAGCCCAGTCCCAACAGGAACTCAGCACTCAGCCCCGCCCAGCCACCTCCTACAGAGGCCAGCTCCCAAACAGTGCATAACTCCTTGAGCTCCACCCAGCTCCTCCCACAGATGAGCTCCCACTCTATTTCATTACTCACAGCCCCGCCCCAACTTCTACCTTAGTCCAGAGCTCCATCCTCAACTCCACCTCACTCCTTGGCACCACCGCTCCCAATTCCTCTCTCATTCCACGTAGCCCCGCCCAACTCTACCCGCAGACCTGCCTCCAACACCTACTTCACTCCCTGCAGCCCCGCTGCCAACTCCCGCCCTACAACTCACGGTCCCATCTAGCTTCTCCCACACCCGGTCCCCACCCCTACTCACCCGCACACCCTGCTCCACCGGCGGGCCCTCCTGGCTCCACCTGCAGCCCCAAACTCACCTCACTCCTTGCAGCCACGCCCCCAACACCTACGTATTCCTCAAAGGCCCGCCCCAACTCCTACCTCCTTGCAGCCCCGGACTCGGCTACTGGTTTCCCCAACCCCGCCCAGAACTCTCACTCCTCACAGCCAAGCCCAACTCCACCCGCAGCCCCTCCCAACTCCCCCACTAACACGCCCCCAACACTTACGTCACGCTAAGCCCCGCCCCTAACTTTCTCATTCCTTGCAGGCCAGCCACCAACTCCTACCTCACTCCTCACAGCCCTGCCCCAAACTTCTAGTGCTTGCAGCCTCGGGAAGCTCCTCCTTGCAAGCCTGCCCGAAACACCCACCCCACTCCTCTGGGCCCAGCACACCTCCAACCCCAGGCCACCCATCTCCTCCCGCGAACAGGCCCGCAACTCCTCCCTCACTCCTGAAAGCCCCGCTCCCAAATACCACCTCATTCTTGCAGCCCCGCCCCAACTCCTACCTCACTCCTTGCAGTCCCGCCAAGCTCCTCTGGACAAGCCCACCCAGAGCTCCTATCTCACTCCTTGCTGTCAGGACCCCAGAGCCTATGTCACTCACCCCAACTCCTACCTAAGCCCCACAGAGCTCTTCTGGACAAACCCCCCCACAGCCCCTATCTCACTCCTCACAGCCCAGAACAGCTCCACCCGCAGCCCCGCCCAGCTCCTCCCACTGACATGCCTCCAACGCCTACGTCACTCCTCCCGCCACGCCCCAACTCATTCTCATTCCTCAAAGCCCCGCCCCAACTCCTGCCTCACTCCAAGAAGCCTAGCTCAAAAGCTACCCTGGCAGCCCCCCCCCCCGCGCCCCCAGCTTATACCTCAGCAATGTCCCCCCTTCCTACCTCCATACTCAACCCGCCCAAAACTCCTACCTTAGCACTCTGTCATGGCTGGCCTTTCTCCTCTCTAAGCTCCAACCCTCCCCGCAGCACCGTCCCTAACGTTCTCTGAGGCTGGTCTCATTCCAATCTTTCCTTTTACTCCCATGGGTCCTTGTCTAACTCTACTCCCTCTTCCTGGTCACGGGACTGGTGGGATGGGCCAGGGTGTCAGGGCCTAGGGAGTCCAACAGCATTTTCTCCTTGCCGCTTGGGGAGGAAGTGCGTGCTGTCATGAGTGCGTGATTACGTACTTGCGTGGCTCCCTATCCGTGGCACGTGGCTACAGGCCGTCGGCCTGATTGGCTGGGTACAAACAAGCCGCGAACCTACGTGAGGTGTACGTAATCACGTGTGGGCGTGCTTGCATGCGTGGGTGCGTGCCTGCCTGTGCTCCTGCTCGAAGGGACTTTGGGGGCTGGGCTAAGGCGCCAGCGTTAATGCCTGCGAGCCCCTGTCCACAACCTAAGGTGTCCCAGAGGCGGCAGCAGCGCAGCCCCAACACCGGCCCAGCGCTCTCCTGGGCCTCATCATCTCCTCACCAGCCGGCGGAGCCCTTCCCAGGGCTGGTGGCCTCTCCTGGGCCGCGGTGGACTGTCCGGTCCGATGGTCGCAGGTCGGAGTTGGACCAGTGCCAGTGAGTCCAGAGTCCTGAGACTGCCCGCGATCTAAGAGAGCCAGGATCACGCCTGCGGGCGCCTGTGTGCTCCTCGCTTCTCCTAAGGTGCCTCTGGACTGGGGTTTCCCTGGAAGTGGGACTCAAAACCCATGCAGTGGAGCCCTTGTCAGCCCCTACTCCGACAGGCTTCACGCCCTTTCTTTGGCCAAGTGCGTGTTTGTGATGTGCTTCTGCCAGCACACAGCTAGTGTGGTGCTCCACTCACACCTGCCCCACCTTACCTTGAGCTGTGGACTCCCTGAGACCCCAGGCGATGAGATGTTCAGCTCTGTGCACTGGGTCGCTGTGCCCTGTGTGGTCTGCCCAGAATTAAAGTGAGGGTGATGTGATCTGGGGCCTCCAAACCTTTGCCCTGAGACCATGTGAGGAGAGGTGCCAGTTTTCTGCTCTTGGATCCTGGGTCCTGGCCTAAGAGCAGGGCTCCTTTCCCGAACTGACTTCCCACCCTCCTAACTGATACATCATGTGATCCTTGACCCAGACGGGACTAGCCCCACTGTCATGGGCATCATCGGTAGCAGACCCAAGCTCTGGTGAGGTGCACATGTGTGTTCCCTTTGAAACATGCCCTCCCAGATAGTCCTGGTCATTGGTGCTCACTGAGTAGAAAGCCTTCTGGTGCCACCATACAGCATTGCTGTCTTATCCTTCACCTGTCCTCCTTACCTCCTGTCCTTGTGCAGGTGAAGAAGCTGAGACAAGCAGAATGGGGCTTTCCCCTCAAGCCCCAGGCAGGGACCCTCTACAGCCCCAGGCAGGAGGGGGCTCAACCCCCTGATTGCCTTTAGTTGTCACTAGGGAGTCCACCCACGCAGGTCATGTTTCAGAGTTGTGGTTTTGTGGTGTCCATGAGGAAGCTGTCAGCCCAGAAGCTGAGTGGCGGGAACTAGGCAGACCTTCACTCTGGTCACGTATCTCAGTAGAGGAGATAGAAATGGCGAGGCCTGGTGAGAGGCATTCTGCCTTCTTCATAAGTCATGAGGATGGGGGATCCTTTGTCACCCATCAGCAGGATAATGATGCTGTGGGCTGTGTGTGGGACAGTGGCACCACTGGTTGGGCGAGTCTTTGTGGAAGGCCACTTGCTGGCATATTTCAGCATCTTTGATGTGTATGCCAACCAGTTTGTGACAAAGAATATCAATTCTAGTGGCAGAAAGTGGGAAGCAGTTTCTAAGTATCCATCAGTAGAGCAATGCATGGTTGTGTAAATGATGGGACCACCGAGAGTGGGATGCCATCCAGAGGACGAATAGTGACGCAGATCAAGAGGTACAGAGAGGAAGAATGTGCTTGAAGTGCTATTGAATGGAAAGGTCTGGCCCTACTATGTGGAGATGTATGGGTGGGGAACACCTCACACCTATCTATTATTTTGCCAAGATAGCCATAAGAAAGTGCCACAAATTGGGTGACTTAAGGAACAGGAAGATATGCCCACACATTTCTGGAGGCTGGAATGTGAAACCAAAGTGTCAGGGGGCTCTGTGTCTTCTGTGGGCCCTTGGAGAATCTGCTCTATCCCTCTCCCAGCTTCTGGCTGTCGGTTGGCCATCTTCGGTGTTCCTTGACTTGAGGAAGCATCACCCCAATCTCTGCCTTCATCTTCTCATGGTGTTTTCCCTCTGTGTATGCACACCTCTAAATTCCCCAGTTTTGTAAGGACACCATCTATACTGGATGTGGGCCACCCTAGTCAGTTGAATTTTACTGGATTCCATTTGTAAAACATCCATCTTTATATTTATGGTTGTGGTGTGAGGTGCTGGGGGTAGAGCCCTTCAAGATAGGGTTTCTAAGGGGACACAGGGAAACCCTGAGGACCCAACAAAGGCCCTGGGGTAGGAACTGGCCCTGGGATGGAAGACAGGCCTGTGCAGCAGCAGGGAGGTGGATAAAGGGGAAAAAGAGGTCTGATGGCAGGGGCAAGGAACCAGATCAGGAGGGAGCTTGTGGGCCTGGTGAGAAGTGTCTATTCTGCCCTGGTTGGGCAGGAACCCTTGGAAGGATTCAGCAGAGGAATGCCATGATGTGTTTGCCCCTGAATTGGGGTCTCTCTGACTCCAGCTTGGATGCCAGAGAGCAGTGCCACATGCTGAGCAGTGATGAGGATACTGCTTGAGAAGCCAGCAGGTGGTAGGAGATTGGACTGGGATGGTGGCCATGTAGACCGACCATGGCATGGCATGAGATTGGGGATAGGCTTTGGAGATATGGCCATGTGACATAGGTGGTGGATGAGGGAAAGAGAGGGAAGAAGGAGAGCTCTAGGTCTGGGGCAGGGATATGGTATAGGTGGTGACCCCACCTAGAGATGTGGAAGGGAGGTGGATTTGGTGTGCAGGGGTTGGGTCCTCAGTCTGTTGGCCTGACCCAGGAAAGGTTGAGGCTAAGAAAGTTTGGCCAGTGGGCCAAGTAGTAGAGAGGCCAGCAAGCACTCTGGAAGCCTGGGAAGGAGTTGGAAAGGGGATGGTCAGCCAGACCTGGGCTGCTGAGAGTCATGTGAGATGAAGACAGAACTAGCCAAACCCGTATTCAGTGCCTGTGGGATACCAGGAACCCAAAGGGGAGGGTTCATGTAGTGAGGGCTTGAGTTCAGTGAGGTGAGGAGGGAGACGTAGAGAGCTTTGCTGAGGTCTCTGCTGTGCAGAGTTGTCGCGGAGGGAGACAGAAGCTAGAGGAACATCCTTCACCTGATGCAGCATGTGCGGGCACAGCTCTGTGTGCAGAGGAGTCCTTTGTGTCAGGGGGGAGTATTTTTCCTGAATGAGAGCACAGAGGCAGGGCCCAGGCCCTGGAGTGAGGTAGAGAAGGGATGGTTTGTTAGGGGAAGCCCAGCCCTAGAAAGAGGAGGCAGGCAGAAGATCTGGCACAGAAAGGGAGGCTGTGGGTTGGTGGAGGAATGAGTGCCAGGCTTCTTTTGTCCTGATGGGGCCTTGTCTTGGGAGGATGGGCGTATTTCCCTAAAACCATAGGAGATACTTGGGGTGAAGTGGATGGGCTTGAAGAGGGTACAGGGAGGCACTAGGCAGAGTGGAGGGGGCAGCTCATGGGTAAAGGGCAGAGTTGCCAGAGGACAGGACCCCAGGCTTGATGTTGCTGCCGCTACCGAGAGTAGCCACCATTTGGGACTGTCCTACTAGGTGCCAGGGAATGGCTGAGTGCTCCCAGCACCTGGCCTGCCCTCACAGCCCCAAGGAAACCGAGGCTGCATGACCTTCAGAGAGTGAGCTGAGGTTCTGCCGTCAAGCCCTGGTGGCTGCCGTGATGAGGGCCTGGGCTTCTCACTGAGCATAGCACAGGCTTCCTGTGGAAGGGGTCCGTCGTCTCCTGAGGTACATGAATGAAAAGGTGAGGGCCTCGTCAGGGAGTGCCTGAGGTCAGTCTGTTCCACTGTGGGCAGTTGCTTCATCTATCAGCTCCTCCTTCTCTCAGCCATAGAGGGGGGCTAGCAATTGCTACTGGGCCTGCTGGGTCATTTGAGGATTAAATTCAGTCTTCTAAGGATCCTGAGCAGTCCAGGGCCGGGCACACGGAAGGAGTATGCACACTGGGTAAATTGTTCTTATTCTCAGGATTCCTTTGTCTTGGCTCAGGTGGGTGGGGGATGGGGATTGAGGAGCATGACACCCGAGTGGGTCTGGAATAGATACTGACAGGCCACTTGACATCACAGGGAGTTCTGACATAGGAATCGATAAATGTTGGACACCCAGGAATCGTGCGCAGCAGCCTGCAGTGGTGGGAGCCAGACACTGAGGGACGGCAACGCTTGTGGTGGCGTGGCCAGGTGCGGAGAGTGGTGTTGGGGTGATGTGGGCAGGCAGGAGGAGAGAGATCCAGGCCTGTTCCTCTGTGCCAAAGGCAGCCCACTCAGGGTGAAGCCCCGAGTAGGCCAAAGGGGGCCTCCCTCCTCTGTTTTCACCTAGGACATGGTGACTCCGGTCATGCTACTGACCACACACTGCCCTGCCTGTGCCTTTCTCTAGCTGTTGACATCCTACTCCACGTGCTCGCCAAAGACTCCACAGGATGGAACGGAATCCTCCGAACCCCAGCACCCTGCCTTGAGCCCATGGTGGAGCAGGGCCTCAGTGACTGTGCGGTGACAGGTAGAAGCAGCAGCGAGCCCTCAAGGTCAGTGCGGTTTCAGGGCCCGGGGGAAGGAAGACTTTGCTGGCTGTGAGCCCAAAGGGAAGAAGATGAAGTTTTCCTGCCTGTCCTTCCGGCAGCCTTATGCCGGTTTTGTCTTGAATGGAGTCAAGACCCTGGAAACGCGGTGGCATCCCCTGCTGAAGAGCCACCAGAACTGCACCATTGCCATCCACATTGCTCAGAGGGACTGGGAAGACAGCTCCTGGAGGGAGCTGCTGGTGGAGAGGCTGCAGATGAGCCCTGGGCAGATCCAGGCCTTACTCTGGGAAGGGGAGAAGTTTGGCCGAGGAGTGATAGCTGGTAAGTGGGGGCGTGCCAACCAGGGTGCAGAGAGCTCCAGATTTGCCCCCCGGATGGTGCTCTGAGGTTCATGGCTTCTGTTCTGTTTTCCCTTGAACTGGTGGGCATGTTTGCTGCGGTTTCCCTGAGCAGCACACCTTTGGAGGGGCTGCAAGAGGCACTGGCCTGGGGGCCTGTGGGCCTGGCTGCACACAACCTTGGTAAATCACCTCTCTCCTCTGGGCTGCAGTTGCTATTTGTGATCTGAGAGGTGTCTGTCTGTGGCACGTGGCCACTGAGTGCATGCCTCCAAGTCCAGAAGGGACAGCACTGCATGCCGTTCCAGTTGAGTGGCCTCTAGAGTGAGGCTGCCTGCCCGGCTTCATGTGCCTGCCACACCCGTGATGTTCCCTGGGCGCGTGCCCAACCTCTCAGCTGTCCAGGTCCCGCGTTGGCACCTGCCACCTGGTGACCTGCTGAGGCGTCCCGTTGGCAGTGGTTACCCCTGCAGGCACGGTGCCCTTCTGATATGTAACTGCCACCTCAGCAGTCTTATGGGGCCCACCCATCCCTTGTGCATCCTCAGTGAGGACAGGGCTCTTTCCTATTCATGTCACCCTGGATTTCATGAACAGAGTGTGGCAGGTCACCAGTGTTGAGTGAGAAAGACTCAACTTGCCTTTAGTCTTTTTAGTGATATTTTGGGCTCCAGCAGTGTGCCTTTCAGTCACCCTGTCATCACACGGCAGGCCTTGGATTATGGAAGGGAAAGCCTTCTGTGTGTTTTCTCTTTGGGCACAGGGCTCGTGGACATCGGAGAAACGTTGCAGTACCCGGAAAACTTAGCTCCCGACGAGGTTGTGGAACTGGAAAATCAAGCTGTTCTTACCAACCTGCGGCAGAAGTATTTGACAGTGGTTTCAAACCCCAGGTGGTTACTGGAGCCTGTACCCCAGAAAGGGGGGAAGGATGTGTTTGAGGTGGACATCCCGGAACATCTGATCCCCGTGGCATACAAGGTGTGACCACTGTGGGCTCCAGAGAGGAAAGTTGTTGAGACACCCAGTAAATCATGAAACAGACCCAAGAGAATCGGGTTAAGTGTGAATCGCCACAGCCCCCAGCGCTGCTCGTGGACACAGATTGCTATGCTCACAAGAAGGGAACGGGGAAGGCGGACTTTCCCTGGGCAGTGCCTCCTTGGGCTCGTTGAGATCATGTGTGGTCCCTTGACCTTCAGGGGACAGGCAAGGCCACCAGGAAATGTCTTGGCATTGCCCCTAACTTTGGTCCAGCTACTTTCTAGATTGTGCAAATAAATGTCCAGATGGTAACTGTTTAGTGCTTGGGGCGCCCTTGTGGGTTTTCCCGGCTCTTTCTTTGAGTCAGAGCTCTGGGGTGTATGAAGAGCACCCAGGGGCATGGTGGGAAGTCTGGGACCTGGCACTGAATCCTGCTAGAGAAATGACCAGCAGTTCATGGCCCAGTGCATCCCAGGTGAAGAGAACATTGGACTTGGAGCAAGCCATCTGTTCCCTCTTGTCATTCTCACGCTGTGGGAAAAGTGTCCCTGGGTTCTGCATGGATGTCATGCAGCTACTTCCTTCCCAAGCAGAGGATCCTAACTACTGCTGTGATTGAGTCAGGTCGACTTTTGTAGAGACACGTGTGCTGTCTTTTGTAGCAATCTTTTGTTGACTTTGTAGCACAGTCTCTAGTGGTAGTTATCTGTGGGGACCAGGGGCTCCCCCCACCCTCATGGAGACTGGCATGGCCTGACTCTTGTGAGGCAGGATATAGTACCGTCCATCCCCTCCCAGATGGGAGCCTGATTTTAGGCCTGCAGAGAGGCCCACTGTGTGTTGGGAGACTTCCTGGCAACTCTGGGGTGGGGTTGCCCTGTCAGGAAGGAATCTCCTGCGTTGAGATACCTGAGTTGTGTGAGGTGATTCCCAGGTCAGGAGCCAGGCTCTTCTGTCTTCTGACCAGCAGGCCATTCAGGGACCAGATCTTGCTGAGCTCACACTCACCATTGCCCAGCCAGGTCCTCCGCTGGGGGCGTGGAACAGCTGCTGCTTCCAAAGGAAAGGGGTTAGGGGGACCTAAGCAGCACCAGCCACCACATTGTGCAAGAGTAGCACGGGAGCTTACAAAGAACAGGACTCGCGACTCTTCTTTAGATCATTTATTTACCCCTTCAGAGTTTTGTTTTCCTCTGTCAAGACCAAAAGTAGGTTCAACATTAGAAAATGTTGACTTTTATCATTGGTGCGTGGGCTGAGTTCAAGGACCTGTGTTGTCCTTGAACTGCTCACAGAGTGCACATTTGTAATCTGAGGAGCCCTCCTGCACCTCCTCCTCATTGTCATCCTCCTCGCCCTCGCCTTGGCCTTCACCTTCACCTTCACCATCCTCCGGGGGCTCCCTTGGGGACATGGCTGAGAGGGCGGCCAGCAGGATGGAATAACAAGTGTTGTACAAAGACATGACTGAACAATAGTCAGGGTAACCCTGGGGGCTTCCGGGCACTTCCCCCTCGCCTTCCATTCCGGCAGTAGCTTGGGAGGAAGGTGTGCTATCTTCAGAAGTGCCCTCCCCATCAGGGCCGCTTGGCTCCTGCGGGAGCTGGTTTTCCAGGGGTTGTTGAGAGACACTGCTCATCGCCCACACCCCAGAGGGCATGAAGGGCTGTGTGCCTCTGGGCCCCTGGTCGTCCAGGGCTTCCCTCTGGGGCAGCTCGTGCTCTGCCTTGACCTCATGGTGGAAGCGTGGGGAGCGTCTGGTAGGGACCAGCTTCTTTTTCTTGGCAGATGATGCGCGGCTCTCTCGCCCAGCAGCCGGGTTCTTCAGTGGCGTTGGTATGCAGGTCCCACGCTGAGCAGAGCTTCTTGCTTCTCCTTTTTTACGGATGTTTTCCAGGAGCCCTGGCTTGTCTTTCTGGAAATTGGAGTTGCGGTAGATCTGAAACAAAAGGAAAAGTTTTAGCCTTCCTGGGGTAAAGGGTGCCTTGCTCCGCCCACCACCCCCACCCAGAATCCTAATGGACTTGGTTTGTAATGGAGGAAATCATTTTCAAGTTCCCGGCCAGTGTGGCTGCCCTTCCTGCATGACCTCACTAAAGAAAATTCATAGGTCAAGGGGGTCAAACACATGCATGACAGTAACTGGCCTCTCAGCCCTTTTTTTCTTGCCTTCAGATTATCTCTAAAGGGTTGTCACTTAACATGAAATGCTGAATGTTCATCTTTCCATAGGTGATCTACCACACTAGACCAGTGATCCTTGGAAATGAGCCCTTGCAGTGGGATTCATCTGGGGGCGCTAGGAAGGCATTCAAGAAACAGGGACAGTGGGTGACAGGAGTACTTTCTACTTTACCATCATTCTCTTCTTCCCCCGAGAGTAAGCTGATGCATCTTTCGGGCGGATCTTGCTGAATCCATAGAGGTTCAGCTGGCGAATGAAATTCTTCAGGCTGTCAGTTTCAAAAATCCTCTCTGCGCCCCTCCGGCCAAGGACCTCTCTCTGGAAAAGGTCAGCCTCGATGACCATGATGTCTCCTTCGCCACCCCAGCACACAGACCTGAAGGTGTCATCCTCCACTATTGCCCAAAGCTTTCTGGGGAAGGAGAGCCCGAGAAGGTTCTCAGTGCCTTCCTCGCTGGTCACCGGCCGGCTCGGTTCTTCTGGTGGCTGGCTCGGTTCTTCTGGTGGCTGGCTCGGTTCTTCTGGTGGCTGGCTCGGTTCTTCTGGTGGCTGGCTCGGTTCTTCCGGTGGCTGGCTCTCTTGGGAGCCGGGATCTTGGCTCAGGGCTTGGTCACCATACCCGTCCAAACCCTGTCCTGAATCCACCTTGGGATCAGGTGAAGGATGAGATAGGGGCTTGCTCGCTGGCTCTTCGCTGACCAACGAGGCCACCTGGATTTCAGAGTGCTCTTTGACACACTCACTGGCCATGGCGCTACACTATCAGGAGCATTTCCTACCCAAGACTGGTGTAGACGTCCTAGCGAGTCTAAAGTGCCTTCGTCCAGGGAAGAGGCTCTATAAATACAGTCCGAGAAGTTCTAGAGCCTCGTAGCAAGGCAACTGGGCACTGACATCACCGTCCTCTTTATTTGTCATGCGATGTCACAGAGCTGACGGGAAGCCAGGCTGGACGGGGAGTGCTGGCGGAGGGTAGAGGAGGGGAGGGGCAGCAGGGGGGCCCCAGCTTCCCTTTGCACGAAGTGTACAAAGGTGTGGTTCACATTCCTAGACAAGTCTCCCTTATGCTGACAGGCACATTGTGTCACCTGCCAGCCTCTCCCTAGAAGAGATGAGAAACCAAGACCCCATAGCCACTCCACTCCCAGAGATAGAGGAGGCCTGTTGCAATCCTCTCTGATTTGCTCAAAGACCAGTCTCCAGTTAGTTTGAGCCTGGGTATTACTGAGCCAGCCCTGGTCATCTGGGCGGCTGGGTGACCATACCTCCGAGGTATGGTGGCCCAGCCTTTGGTGGGTAGCACCCTGCTTTCCTCCCCCTCCCCCCGCCATCTCCTCCCTACTTGGTATCTTCCAACTGCTCCTGTGGGTTGCTAGGATCTTCTCCCATGGGCCCAAATAAGGAGTGTGTTTCATTGCCACTTCAGGTTGTCCCAAACTAGGAGTAGAGCAGTGCCAAGCAGGGCGGGAGCGCCTCTAGTGTTGAAGGATCGTGTTCCTTCCCCCTGTTGTGTGGTTGAAGGGCAGCGTCTCAGCTGAGCTTGGGAGGCTCCTCTGGAGCTTGAGCTCGAGCTCGGCTTACTGCCAAGCCTCATCCCTCCGCAGATGACGACAAAACTGCCCTTAGTTTCCACTGCTCCCCCCGCTGCCCTTCTCATTGCCCAACACGTGCACAATCTTGAGGCCTGGTCCACAGATGTTCCTAAGGAAAGTTGCTTCTCATTTAGCTAGACATGACAGAACCATCCCAAACAGGCACCTGACCATGTGTTTTTGAAAATTACACCACTCTGAGCGTGTGGGTAGCAGTTAAAACCCCCCCAAAGTCACCCTCCATGACAGATGAGGACACAAGACTGGTTTTGGACATCCATGGGAGACAGTTTGTCCTTACAGTCACTGTACCAGGGGCAAGGGTTTACAGCAGAAGACACCTACCCCAGGCTGAGAGGCACTAGGGTCCTCATCCCACTACGTGGTCCCCTTTGTCCTGTCCAAGGCTCAGCCCATTGTTTATATGCAGAGCACAAAGAGGGTTAGAAGGAAATGCTACCCAGGGGCCCTTTCAGTCCATGGGCTCTAATGCTTCATCATGTCCCTGTGTCTGGATTCAGTTCCCATGGAGAAGATGCTTTCAAACAAGTTTACCAAGCATTCACCCAAGGACTCAGTGTCACTCACACCTTAGCACGTGCATTCAGCGTCTGTACAATAAAATGGAGGTTGTGGGTCGTGTCAGTGAAGGAGGCTTCTGGAGTTTTCAGTTAAACTGCCATGGACCTTCGTTAAATGCCAACGTCTCTTTTCTTAGGCAAATTCTCGTGACTAGGAATGATGTTTTGTGGTATCCTTACAGCCTGTGATGGTCAGCTTAGTGTTATGACAGTGAAATGCTCGAGGCGGCTAGTCTATGAGGAGAAAAGCCCATATTTAGCCCCAGGTTCTGCCAGTTGCAGGCCTTGGACCCAAGTCTCTGGACCTCTGTTGAGGGTGGCACATCATGCCAGGAGCATATGTTGGAGCAAATCGTTGATGTCCCCAGCCCAGAATGAGAGACATGATGGGCTAGGGTCCCACAGTCCCCTCCAGGCCATGCTTCAGTGACCCAAAGACCTCCCAATGGGGCTGCACTGGGACTGAGCCTTTGACACACAGACCCTTGGGGGACATTTAACATCCAAATACTAGCGCTAGCTTCTGGGGGACTCGGCTGAGGACTCATCAAGGGATCGGGCCCTTGGGTGGGAGGGAGGTGCAAGTGAAGAACTGGACTGGGGAACCCAAACCTCTGGCCTTCAACAAAGAGCCAGTGTTTGATTGATTTGATGTAGACACCCTGGTGTCCTGTGGCTTCTGTAGGACCCTTAGGTAACCATCACCTGTTTTAAGTCACAAAGTATCTGCTGGGATTAGCAGTGCAAGACACCAGGCTCCTCTTAGTCCTGAGGAGGAATCGCTCACAGTGCTGGCTGCTCCTTGAGGAGCAGCATTAGGAGAAGGCCAGCATCCTTGCACTCCCCTCAGCAGCCTGGCCCACAGGTTCAGCTCCAGACCTTCAGCCACCACTCGGACAGTCTCTGGGCCTCAGCATGCACAAGCCCCTTTCAGTGCTCCTACGGCCCCCAGGTGCCAGACTGGGCACCGCTGGATCCCTCATACTGTCCTCTGAGCTCCCTGCCCTTGCCCTGCCCATGCTGTCCTCTCATCTGGGAATGCCCTTCTCTACCCAGAGGGCACTCAGCTTTGTGAGCAGTTATTAGTGAAGACCTTTTGGCTGATATCACAGACAAAACTCAGAACCTGAATGGCCAAACACAAGTTTGTGTTTTGTGTACAAAATTCTCCCTCTCTCTCTCTCTCTCTCTCTCTCTCTCTCTCTCTCTCTCTCTCTCGTCCCAGGGGTACTTAAACACCAAACCACATCCCCAGCCCTTTTTTATATTTTATTAGAGAGGAGGTCTCACTGAGTTGCTTAGAGCCTCACTAAGTTGCTGAGGCTGGGTTTGAACCCTTGATCCTCTTGCCTCAGCCTCCTGAGTCACTGGGATTACAGGCGTGCACCCCCAGCTCTGCTCTCAGGTGACCCAGGGATCCAGAATGCTTCCATCCTATGTTTTCTTATTGAAAGGAGGAAGAAAGCATGGAAATGCATACTGGCTCTCAAATGCCAGGTGGGAAGGAGGTGGAAGTGAAGAACTGGACTGGGGGAATGACCAAATGACACTGTCACTCTTGTCTCAATGGCAAGGAAATGTCACATGTCCCTTCCTATCTATGAGCCGGTGGACAGGAGTGTTGCCCCATGCCCAGGAAGGAGAGAAGATATGGCTGAGAACTTGAACTCTCTCCCCAAATCTGTTAGAGAGCAGGAGCTCAACCAGGAGCAAACACTGTCCTTGTTAGGCCACCACACTCATTTTTTGGAGCAGTTTCTCAGAAGACCAGATTTGCCTTGAAGTTGTAGGTGCTTGCTGTGGCTGATGATTTCAGTCCAACAGTATCCCATGGAATTGAAGAGGATCATGTCAAAGCTACCAGAGAGGGTTCCCCTTCTTCACCCCACAGCACATTTCTGCATTTGCCTCTGCAATACCATCCTCTCAGTAGGCTGAGGGTTACCCCTTTCATTTGATTCAGGGTAAAATCTTAACCACTGAGCCTCTGCCACCCTCCACATGGCCATTCTTGCCTGAACACCTGGACAGGTCCATTAGTCACACTGAAGCCAGCATTTTCCTGTGAAGCCAGTGCCAGACAGGTGGTAAAAGGATGGTGAATTGCTTTCTCTTTGTGTATATGTGATAAATTTTGAGCCAGCAGGTGGGCATAGGGGGTGCACACCCACAATCCTAGGGACATGGGAGGCTGAGGAAGGAGGACAGCGAGTTTGAGGCCAGCCTGGGAAATAGTGAGACCCCGTCTCAGAATAAAATCAGACAAGGGCAAGGGATATAGCTCAGTGCTTGGCTAGTGTGAGTGAGGCCCTGGGTTCAGTCCCTGTGCCCAGTCCCTATGCCAGGGATTGAACAAATTTCAGCCAGCATCTCCACCAAGGAAGCACTTTCAGCTCCTAAGAGGATTCCAGGGTCTCCAGAGTTCAGATTCATTAGATGCTTGCTCCTGATCTGCACTTTCAGGGAGATGTTAGGTACTGACCACTTAAAGAAGCCCATCTGTTTGTGTTCACTTCCTAGAGAAGTGTCAAACAAGAAGCTCACTAAAATCCTACTGCCAATATCCAAGTGGCCTCCAAGGGCCTCCCTCCACCCTCAGGGTTATATCGCAAAGACCAGTGGATAATGGGCCAAGTCAAAGTCTACGTGAAGTGCATTGGGAAATCAAAGAACACGCTAACTCCCTGGTAGGGATAGCTGGTAGGTCTAAGACCACCGTCCCTAGACAACTGTTCTGACCAAGGGGCTGTGGCTATCAGACAGGAGTCGGGGTGAGATGTGGGAGAGCCAGGGGACTTCTGCAGGCAGTAAGAATGCTGTGGGTCACATGACACAGGCTCCAGAGGAGGCAGCAGGGAAGGGCTGGGTAGCAGTCCAGGTACCAGAGTTGAAACATGGGCACATGGGGGACAACAAGGGAAATGGTGACTGTAATGAGGGAAACTACTGGAACTGGGCAATCAGTTCTCAAGGAACCAACTGTAAAGAACCCCACCTTCTCTGGAATTGCTGTCATTTATGTACTAATTTAGGTACCAAGGATTGAATCCAGGGGTGCTTAACCACGGAGCCACAACCCCAGCCCATTTTATTTTATTTTATGTTTTGAGACAGGATCTCACTAACTTGCTTAGAGCTTCGATAAATTGCTGAGGCTGGCTTTGAACTGGCAATCCTCCTGCCTCAGCTCCGCAAGTCACTGAGATTTTAGACAGGCTTGTGCTAGGATTGCTTTTTAGTATTTTGGCCTCCCCTAGGGTCTTTCTTATGGGTCACCAGAGGGACATTATGCAGTGCTAAGAAATTATTACTAAGTCGGAAGGTCACCCTCAGCCTGGGAGTCCTGGAAAAATCGTGGGCTCAAGATGAATTCAGACCAAGGGTCTCTTTGCAGCCCTGTCACTAAGCAGCTTCTCCTGTCAGAAGTCACCCGCCAGTCAGCCTCCAGGTCTTCTTCTGCCCAGGGAGACTGATGAGACCTGTCCACTAGGACTTTTGGGACATGGGTACAGAATGGAAAGCTCCTGGGCTGGTGCCTGTTCTGGAAAGGAACGGTAGTGAGTGGCAGACAGCTGCAGTTCCTAACAGTCCTGGATCCCAGCCTCTACCACTCCAGGGCATCCTTGGCATCGGTTGTCACCAGCACACATTGGAAATTATGCAGTTTAGTTCGCTATGGAATACCCCATCAGCCAAAGCGGAAGCTCCCTGACTCAAATTCAGTAAACATTTCCTCTGGGTGAACATATTGCAAAATGTGGGTGTAGAGGAGTCTTCCCCACTGGGAGGATCTTAGGATTTGAGTCAGGACTCACTCCTACCCTCCCAGATTCTGTTCCATCCAAACCACGATTTCCCTTCATTCCATCGCCATACAAAATCAACTGCTTGATTACAATGGGTGGAATTACACTGGTACCCTAAATAAAACACCACTTTACTGCAGAGTCAGCTCTGGCTCTCCCAACCAAGCAGAGGAGGTCCTGGCCAGGGACTTCTAGGCCTCACTTCTTTAGACATTCAGTCTTCTCTCTCTACAGATCCTTGCAGTCGATGGTAACTTGAGCACCAAGCTCTCCTGTTGTGTCCAACCACACAGCACCTCTCACACCTGCCCCAGGTGGAGATTCTGCTCTGCTTCATTCACCATCAAAGGGAACGACTCAGAGTAGTCTTCCATTCTCTCAGCCCTAAGACACACCATCTAAAGGTCGGGCCCTGGCCTCCATGCAGTGTCCTTGAAGTCCAACCCGCAGAAGGCACTGCAGTTTCCCCAAGCCCCAAACTGCAAACTGCCTTGGCTGGCATAGGACACTGGCACTCGGCTGCTCTACACTGGAGGCCCACCTGCTCACCCTCCTTCACACGTTCTTTAGGTCTCTGGGGACACCTCACCGTCTTCCTGACATGGTTGCTGTATTAACATTCAAAGATGGGATTCAGTCTGGCTAAGCCTACTGTCTGATTATTCCCACTACTCATTCTCTCTCTTTTAGAAGAGCAGAATTGCACGAATGTTCCATGAATCAATGAGGCAGTGAGGAGAGGGCCTTTTTATTAGCATATAGCTTCTCCTCCATTCTCCAATACACTCAAGCAAATCCAGGTGCACACCAACTTTCTTAAGGATACAGGGAAGACAGGTAATAAGGGAAGGCGAGCATTCACCTTTGATTTCTCTATCATTTATTCATTCTTTTTCATGACCAAGTTCTTTTCCACGTCCAGAAATTATCTCTTACACTCCCATGTGATCTTTGTTCAGGTCCAAAAAATAAAGAAAGAATGAGATGCTAATTAATGAAACAAAAAGCAAAACACCAAAGTCCTAAACTATGTTCACAGCAATAAATGAATGAGTATGGTCTTCATAACATCCCATTCAGAAGTAAATTAAACTTTCAGTCAACAGGAACATTTGAAAAATTCCATAGGAAACAAAGTTCAACTTCCAAGTTGCACAAATACAGAAGCATCAAAATGTTAGACAGCAAGATCTCTTCCACCTTCCCTGGCCCCTCACTACTTAGAAAGGTGACTTCTCTCTTCCAACACAGATTGAAAAATGGGCCCTATCTCACATGGGGGCGTGGAAGCTTCGGGATGTGGCCCTGCCATGTTTCCTGGTCCTGGGCCGTCCCCTGGGAACCCTAGTGGCCCTGGCTACATTTGATACTTTGGCACACTCTGCCTCATCTTTCAAAGCCTTTTCATACAGGAAAGGGTAGGACCTAGGGTCACTCCCATGGACCTGGGTCCAGTACTCCAGGACTTTCATCTTGCTGGTTTCAGCACGTGCCCTTGGACCCCAAAGGAACTCATAGCAAGCAGGATCACTCCCAGGCACCTGGCGATACTCCAGGTACTGTGCCTGCACCAAATCTTTAGTGATGAGCTTTCTAGGCTCCCCGTAGATGAAGTGTTCCCTCTCAGGATACACCCCCATCACACTCAGCATTTCCCAGACATCTTGCTCACAGGCACGGTCCCCCACCATGAAGATGATGCACAGGACGATTACCAGAAGGCCCGTCTTGGGCATGCTCTGGTCATCGCCCTGCATCCCATCATAGGTGAGGCCCAAAGCATTAACAACAGCATAGGAGTGGTTGGAGGGGTCCACCTCCTCAACATGAATACCAAAGACCAGGTGCATGCACTCAGAGGCCACACTGAAGACCACAGGGAAGTCATCCTGGTTATTTTTGAGGACGCTACTCAGCATTTCGGCCTTGGTGGTCAGCTCCTTCATTCGATACTTGAGAAGCAGGAACTGCACCAGGTCAGCCATCTTCTCATCCAGTGGGTCTCCCAACAAGGACTTACGGTCTTTCAGGTTCCTCCAGGAGAATGGACCTTCTGCTTCTTGGCTGCTGGAGAGGTGGATGAACGGGATGCCTGGAGTGGGGGCCGTGGCAACAGAGAGAGCGGAAGAAGATCTCTCAGGCACCTGTTGACAAATCAGTGGCTCAGGACAAGGCACCTTGCTAAGGGTAGGTGCGGACCTGGAGGAGATGCAGGCAGAGGAGGCCCCCTCCTCCTCAGGCCTGAGAACCTGCACACCATCGAGGCTTGGTGCCTCCCTTTGGGCCTTAGGTTCTCCTTTGTCCTTGTGGTGCTGGCGCTTCTGACCGTGAGATGACATGGCTTTCCTTGGGCACGGCAGGCAATCAGTCCTGGGAAAGAAAGGGATCCAGTGAACTGAGAACCACACCCTTCTTAGTGCTCACAAGGGCCCAACCAGTCATCTGTTAAGGTGGTGATCTAGGGCTACTCAGGCTCCTGTCCTTCTGGTGGGCCTGACTCCTTGAGAAACCGAGGCAGGAAGTGAAACAGCTTCTCAGGTGAAGCTGGCTTGCAGAGCACAAGGCCCCGGGGCTGACCTAGGCCTGTGGACTAGGTACACTGTTCTGCTGAGTTGGGCCCTTGGCATACACTCCCAGCATGCACATCACCAGGACTCCCAGCTCTGCCTGGGCCTCATCTGCTCTGTGACTGGAGTGAAGACTGCAGGCACAACCCTGGACCCCTAACCATAACAGGAGGGACTGGTCCGTCTCTGTGAGGCCTGCACAAATCTGAGTTGGATGGTCTTATTAGTGGTCACTCTGTGCCCTCAAAATTCCCCTGGAAAAGCCTGGAGTCAAACTCATGTTGACCTGAGGTGAACACTCTGAACAAACATCCACTTCTGTGACACAGAATAAAGGCAGTGAGGGGCCGGGCGTGGTGGCACATGCCTATAATCCCAGGGGATGGGGAGTGTGAGACAAGAGGATTGCAAGTTCAAAGCCAGCCTCAGCAAAAATGAGGCACTAAGTAACTCAGGGAGACCCGGTCTCTTAATAAAATACAAAACAGGAGTGGGGATGTGGCTCCGAGGTTGAGTGCCCCCGAGTTCAATCCCCCATACTCCCCACAAGGAAAGCAGTGAGGGGGCTCATGTCTGGTCTCAGCTGCCCAACGGTGATGGTACTAGCTAGCCAAATTCATTGGGGTCCATGTGTCTTGGCGTGGAGAAGCTGGATCAGTCCTAACCTTAAGGAACATCAAGGTGTAAGACTTGTTTCTCTCTCTCTGATGACCTGAGGCCACCTTCCTTAAAGCAAAGTCAATCTGTGTGAGACTCTGGAAAAGAAAGTGAGGGGAAGGGGAAGCCCATGGAGTGGTGGTCCTGGCTCTTCCCATGGCTGAAGGAAAGGCCACGTGGAGACTGGAGTCTTGTGTGTTCACATGTAGATGTTCCCTTTGTCCCCACCTTGACTCTCGGCTGTGCCTGAGACCCTCTCTATGCTGATGTGAGCCCAGCCTCCTCTTACCAAGCCTTCACCTCCCTGAGACCAATGACACACACTGAAGAAGAGAGGGACCCTGACAGCCCTGCCTGGTCTTCCTGGGTTGAAGGCAGGCTCAGGGCAGATTTTTGAGGGGCACCTGTCTACTCTGTGCTGGGGGTTCCCTTGATCCTCCCTTGAGGTCCTCACCTTAACCTTTGGGAGACCCTGGCACCCCTGTCTGTGATAATAAGATGGAGTTCCCTGTGCTCATCTGAACCCACACTGTCCCATCACCACCCTCAACTTCCTGAGAGACCTAGATCTCTCAGGAGAAGGGAGCAGATGTCACAACCCATCACCCCTTTTAGGGGCTCTCCAGAGCTGACAGCCAGGCTTGCGCCCCATGGATCCTAGATTTGGTGCTGGGGGAATTCCCCAGGTCCTGTAGTTTATGCATCTTGCTCATGCCCATGCCTGCCCTTGCTTACTGCCATACCACCTGACAGAAATTGATATCTTTAGACCAAAGCTCCATCTCCATGAACACTCCCCATTTTAGTGGTAGAAGTGACAGTACCACTTAGGGCCTCTCGTGGCTGACCACAGTGGAGAGGCAGACTATGTAGGGTTCCTTGTTTCAAAGCTGGGGATGCCTTCAGTCCTTATGAAGGGTCCATACCTTGGGTCTGGCAGGTCCTGGGATTCCTCTCTGTGCTAACCACATGTGGCTCCCCCTGCTGGCCTGTCATCACCTCTTGACCAAGGTCCTACCCACATAAAACCTCTCAGCTTAACTAGGAGGCAGAAATGAGCCAGAGTTACTTCCAGTGACCCTGCATAGGGCCCCACAGGGTAGATTACAGGGGAAGCCAGGCTCCCTGAGGTCCCTTCCTTTGGGAGGTGTGGCATTCAGTCCCTGTCACCAAAGTTCCTCACCTTGATTCCCGGCAGAATCCTCCCTCTGCTGACCAGCTGTGGCTCCTCTGCCGTCCTGATGAACTCTCTCACACCAAGGCCTCACCTCCCTGATTTGGAGGAGACAGAAGTGAGGACAGCACATTTGGACACGGCTGCATGGGGTTTCCCCAGGTTAACAGACCAGCAGGTTCCAGGGGCCTCCTTTGTCTGGAGTGTCCTCAAGGTACTCATATTCACTCCTGACAGGGTCTGGGCCCTTTCCCCTCTGCTGACCTGTAGATGCATCTTGCAGGCCAAGGCCACCATCTCCCTGAAGGCCCAGAGAAGGAAGTGGGGGGTGGGTACAACCATTCCCAACAGCCCTGCATGGAGTTATCCTGGGCTTCCAGTAAACATTCCCATGTCTTTAATCTGGGCTCTTATTTCGTCTTCCCAGAAGACCCTGAGATTCCTCCCCCTGCTGACCCGGGAACACACACTTCAATCATGGTCACTCATCCCTGATACCCTGGAAGCACAGGAAGGTGCTGCCTCTGGCCACCCTGCCCTGGCCTGTCAGGGTGGAGGTCCCCCTTTGATCTGGAGAACAAGGCCCCCTCCTTCCTCCCTGAGTCCTCCCCTTGACTCCTGGCAGCAGCCCACTCCTCTCCTGAACTGAGTCCTCCTCCCTCACATTCCAGAGTCAGAATGAAGGACGGGCTCAGTCTGAAAGCAGGGGCAGGGCTGGGTGCCAGCCATTCTGTGTCCTAGGCCACTCAGTCCTCCCTCATTTCTAACCCTGACTGCCAACAGGCCCTCCTCCTTCTACTGAGTCCCTCAGCTCCCTCAAACCCAGATGCCAAAGTCAGAAATCACAGTGCCTGTAAACCTGTCCCAGAAGTGAAAGCACAGTCTGAATCCCCATCCTCTGCGGACCTGAGCATGCTCAGTGAGACCAAGACTCTGACTCCAAGGATTCCTTGAAAATGACCGAGAGGGGCTCACACCCACCATCTGCACCCATGTGCTGCAGAGCTGACCACACAGCGGATCAGGATAATTTTCTTGGAAGTATGCTTAATGAACTCAGAGGCACTCTATCCCTGAGCCACACCTCTGGCCCTTTACATTTTATTTTTAAAATTTGAGGGAGGGCCTAACTTGCCCAGGGTGGCTTTGAACTTGCCATCCTCCAATCTGAGCCTCCCAAGTAACTGGGATTCCAGATGTGCATTCCACCCCATCCAGATATGGATCATTTGGATATGCTTTATGTTAGATATGGAAAATGAAAAACGTCAAGATAGTGTGGCCAGGGAAAGGGTTAAAAAAAAAAAAAGGCAGACATTGCTAGCTTTCATCTCTTTCAAGACAAATCCTCTTCAGATGCTGGATACTGGTGGGGAGAAAGTGTTTCATCAAACCTAGAAAGGTAGTCTCCGAGAAATACTCATCTCTTCCAATATAAATCCTCTCCAAGTGCTGGCCACCGACCTCCAAGCCCCAAACCCAAATTCCCGTCTTCCCAAACTGACACAGTCACAATATCACCTCTCAGTATAACCTAGATAAGCCCAAACTCCTCCTTTGACCAGTGGCTCATTTTCCACCAGGAAAGTGGGTATATGGGAGATGCGATCATGTTTCTGAATAAAGGGCTGAAATGATCTGTGAAGTCTGCGCCAGGCCCAGACCTTTGTGCTAACACTTTAAGCGGGACATCTTCAGTTGATACCAAGCATCTCACTTTGTCTTTTTTCTTTTTTCTTTCAAGCAATGGCAAGGTCTTTTAACACTCAGCTACACCCACAGCCCAAACCTTGACCCACAGCCCAGCCTGAGCCCTGTATGCTCCACCAATCTGGAGCACGGGCATCAAAACAAGGTCCTAACCTCTGTCCAATCCCCCAAAGCAGAACTCAGTGAATGTAAGAATGGGCCAAGTACATGGGGCCTCTTATTGCAGAGAACAGGGATGGGACATGATTCTTTGGGGCCACCCCTATGTCCCCTAGTACTCCTTAGGAAGGCCACAAGAAACTTAAAAAAGAGACCCAACCTCAAAAAATAATAATGATAAGGGCTGGGAATGTGGCTCCAAGTTTAAGTGCCCTGGGTTCAATCCCCAGTACCAAGAGAGAACAAAACATAATAGTTCAGCCCACAGGGGAAAGGGCCGGGCACAGAGGCAGCTTGCTTGGTTTGGGGACCCTCCAACTGGGGTGGGGCCTCTTCCATTCATGCCAGCTATCAAACTTGTCACCCACTGTACCTTGGTACTTACAGTGCAGGCCTCAGGTCAGTTTGTGGGACTGACAGGATCCTCTGCAAAGGAACAGGCTGCCCTGCAGTTCTCCCGCCCACCAGAGGGAGCTGCGCTGGCCACAGAGGTAGCCTGGGTGCTTTGCTGAGCCTCCTCCTGGGGTGGGGCCTCCTCCATCTACCCTAAGCTCTCAAATGGTCTCTCAGGGTTCCCAGACCCTGTAGCCTCCATGCTGAACTAAGCCACTGGGTGAAACTCCCAGGGTCCCCTGTGGCAGAAGGGGTCCCCTGGAATTCTACCACCCCAGCTCCAGGGTTGCGCACGTAAGAAACCCGGCTGGTTTGGTCACCTTCTGTTTAACAGGGGCCTCCTCGGGACTGCTGCAGTGATGGGTTCCAGTGCTTCAAGCATGGGCTGTGAACCCCAAGGTCCCCTGTGGCTTTGCCCTCACTCTTGAAATTCTTCCCCTCACCACAGGGAGCAGGGCTGGCCAAGATGGTTCAGGACCTTCCTCCTAGTGCAGGGCCTTTTCACTTCACCTTCATCCCTCACCTTGACCCTGACGGTTCCCAGACCTTGCCTGCTGACCTAAGCCATGTACTTACCAAAAATCCCAGGGTCTTGTGCCATGGAACCTGTGGCTCTACAATTCTTTCCTCCCAGGGTTGGGCCAGGACAGTCAGACCTCAACCCTCACCTTGACCACCCATATACCCCAGGCCCTGTCTGCACCAATGAATTGTGTGGCTCTGGCAAAAGAAGGACACTCCCAGGGTCCCTACAGCGAAGGAGTGCCCAGGAATGCTAGCCCCGCCCCCAGATCAGGGCGGGGAAGAGGGAGCCTGTGTGATTTGCACACTTTCAATTTAGGGAGGGGCCTCATCAGCCCACAGCTCCAGGGACCTCTACCACTTGGCTCAAGCATGCCCTGCAATGCCCTGCAACAGGAAGCTTTGCTCTACAATTTGGACCGCCCCCCCCCCCGCCCCCCACAACTTCCGGGGAGGACAGCTGGCCAGAGGCAGCCAGGGTGGTTTGGAAGCCCTCCTCCTGGGGTGGGCTTCCTCTGACCTCTCACAGCTCTCATCTGGACACAGAGAGCAGAACTATTGTCTCTTAAGACCTGCATCACATGGCTCTGGCATCCCATGTAACTCCCAGAGTCTTGTGCGGCAGACGGGGACCCCTGTAATTCTACTGCCCCCCCACCCCAACGAAGGTGACCTGACCACATAGGGAGCCTAGGGAGTGGTCTCCTAAGTCCACCACTCAGGTTAACTGTACCACCTGGCTCAAGCACCCACTGTAACTCAGTCCCCTGCAGAGGAAGGCGCCATCCTAAAATTCCAGCCTCCAGCCCAGGGAGCAGGGCTGGGCACTGAGGCAGCCTGGATGGTTTGGGGACCTTCCTGCTCAGTCCACCCCTGCTCTCACTGGACCACCAGCAACCCCAGGCCCAGTCCTCTCCAGTGACCCCAGCCAGCCCTGTGGCTCTGGCATGGGGCGTAACTCCCAGTGCGCCCGCGTAGGACCCGCTGCCCTGGAATTCTGCCTGCCCGCCCGCCCGAGGTGAAGCGCTTGCTGCTCACAGGGCCCACGGGGTTTCGGGAACTTCTCTTGGAGGAGGGGAATCCTTGGTCCAGAGCTCCGGGGCCTGCAACACGTGGCTCAAGCATGGGCTGCAAATCCCAGGGTCCCCTGCGGCGGAACGCCCCGCCCTGCAATTCCGCCCTCCTCCCCAGGGACTAGGGCTGGTTGCACTGGCAATCTGCACGGTTTGGGGACCCTCCTGCTGGGCTAGGGCCTCCCCAGTCCACCCTCAGCTCTCACCTGACCACCGCCAGAGCTCAGGAACCATCCACTCTGCTGATTTGTGTCTCCTGGGTCTTGCTTCCGGGTGTAACTCCCAGGGTCACCTGTGGCGGAAATGTTCGCCTGAGAATTCTTAGAATTCTGCCCCCTTGCAGGAGGTGGTGGTGCAAGCCTGCAATTCTCCCATGATCCCAGGGGCTCTGGAGGCTAGGGCAGGAGGTTCGCAAGTTCAAAGCCAGCCTCTTCAACTTGGTGGTGCCAGAAGCAACTTAAGGAGACCCTGCCTCAAAATAAAATAGTAATAAGGGCTGGGATTGTGGCTCAGTGCTTAAGTGCCCTGGGTTCAATCCCCAGTACCAAGAGAAAACAAAACATAATAGTTCAGCCCACAGGGGAAAGGGCCGGGCACAGAGGCAGCTTGCTTGGTTTGGGGACCCTCCAACTGGGGTGGGGCCTCTTCCATTCATGCCAGCTATCAAACTTGTCACCCACTGTACCTTGGTACTTACAGTGCAGGCCTCAGGTCAGTTTGTGGGACTGACAGGATCCTCTGCAAAGGAACAGGCTGCCCTGCAGTTCTGCCCCCCACCAGAGGGAGCTGCGCTGGCCACAGAGGTAGCCTGGGTGCTTTGCTGAGCCTCCTCCTGGGGTGGGGCCTCCTCCATCTACCCTAAGCTCTCAAATGGTCTCTCAGGGTTCCCAGACCCTGTAGCCTCCATGCTGAACTAAGCCACTGGGTGAAACTCCCAGGGTCCCCTGTGGCAGAAGGGGTCCCCTGGAATTCTACCACCCCAGCTCCAGGGTTGCGCACGTAAGAAACCCGGCTGGTTTGGTCACCTTCTGTTTAAGGAGGGGCCTGTCCCCTGGAACCTTGGTGACACTCTATGGTGTGGCCTTGTCAGTCCACCCTCATCTCTCACCTTGACCCCAGTGGTTCCCAGAACCTGTCTCTCACTGCAGGCCTCAGGCCAAGGCTATAACTCCCACGGTCCCTTGCATCAGATCGTTTCACCTTGGAATTCTTTCCCTCACTCTAAGATGCAGGGCTTAAAAAACCATTGCCAGGAAGTATCTGACTCTCTATGGTGGGACCTCCTCAGACCACCCAGCTCTCACCTTGACACCCACAGGGCCCTGGCCCTGTCTGATCACTCAGCCAATGGCTTTAACTCCCAGCATCCCTTGTGGTGAAAGAGGCTCCCTGGAATTCGGAACACCCACCCGGTGAAGAGCTGGCCAAGGTAGTGGGGTGGTTTAGTCCCCTTGTCCCCTACTGTTAGGGCCATGTCCCTTCTTCTGACTCTGTGCCAGAACAAGGTCCTCACCTCCATCTGACACCCCCACAATGGAACTCAGTGGATGTCACTTAGGACCACCTGCCTGGGGCCTACCATGGTGAACAACAGGGGCACAACCTGATTCTTCAGGGCTCACCTTCCTTCCTCAGGCTCCTCACTTTGGTTCCTGCCAGAGTCTGGAGCCTTTCCTTGGCCCACTGACAGTCCCCTGCAGTGACAGTGAGGGTGGGGAGTGTCAGACTGACAGCTGGGCCTGCCTGCTTCTCCCAGGTCTGAGAGAAGGACTGGAGCCCCTGTCCCTGTCTGCAATGGCTTGCTCCAGGAGAGCCATGCCTTCCTGGGGGGTCCCCTTTTTCAGCTTCCCTGTACTCCACAAACCTGACCTCCCAGAGGTTGACTAACACCAAAAACTGCAATTGTAAGCAGCAGCAAGCAATTTGGCCTAGGCTAGCTTTTTCTGAGTTGATAAGGACTAAATCCTGGGTCTCACACAGGCTCGGCACGTGCTCCACTATTGAGCTACATGCCCCAGTTCTGTGGTTATTATTATTATTATTATTATTTTCTTCTTTATAGAGACAGTCTCACAAAATTGCCCAGGCTGGGCTGGAACTTGTAGCTGGGATTATAGGATTGTATTCCTGGGCCTGGCTAAGTCTTGATTATTTTGAAGTTATCAATCAATTCATAGTTCACGCAGTAGTTTTCATTTGTAATCTGTTCATTAGCAGCCGAGAATAGATACTGCATCTCTTGCAAATATATGAGTACTTTATAAATACCTCAAGTATGCATGTAGATTATACTGACATTTATGTGTAGATACTTAAACATGTATGCAGATGCATACACGCATGCATTATCTATGTATAATATATACATTTTATGTGCACATATATACATATTTATGCATGTACATAAGCTATATATAATTACATGTGTCTTTCTTTTGCGTTTTAATTTTTTTTCCTAGAAAAGATAAACACAACCGGAGGGCTTTTGATGACAAACTATCAGTGTCAGGATGGCAGGGAAAGAAAGGCCAGAGGCAGGGGAAGCCAAGAAAAAGTGGGTTCCGAATCATGTGGAACGGTCCACAGGGCCGTGCCCGGGTCCTTACGAGATGACCGTTCACTTTGGCATGCGAGTTTGGTGCCTGGCCTTCTGGCCTGCTCTCTCAAGACACCCATACTCAGAAAGAGCTGGCCACACCTCAGAAACCTGCCAATGACAAACTCAGGACTTGACAGACAGACAGACTTATTAACTCAGCTCCTTGGCTCTGTGCTCAGGCATCACTCGGCAGCCTCTCCTGCCTATGGAACAGGGGTGCAGGAGCGGGGGCATCACCTCAGGGCACGCTTTGGCATCACATCAGTGATCTCCAAGCAGCCACTCACTCGTGTGCAGACATGGTCCTCACCCACACAAGCATTTGTCCAGACATCCTTGGTCAATCTGGCCAAAGGCGCTCAGGGGCATGACAGTCCCCTTCTGCCACAGCTCAATGGCAGCATCCATTCTGCATTCTTGCTCCAACTGCCCATCATCTCAAAGATGGGAGGAGACTGGAATATGTTCCCTTTTTAGCTCAGCACTGGACAGGGCTCCAGAGAACTGAGTACAGACAGCTCAGTCGTCTGGATCCACGCTGAGGGTCTCTCCCATTTTCCCCACGTGAGGCTCCAGGTCTCAGGCAGAAAATTCTGCTAGATCCAGAGCAAACAGGGTAGCCAGAGCCATGGAGGGCAACAAAGAGCCAGGAGCGCACTGCGACCAGAGTACATTCAAGAAGGGAGCAGGGGCATGCAGCGAGCTGTAGCCCAAGTCACATTCTAGGGGACACACGGAGCCTGAAGGCTGCAGGCAGGCCTGTTGCCTGGTCCGAGTTCCTATGTGGAGACAGGAGGGTCTGGCCCTGCTGTGGCCCCTGTTCCTGAGCTGAGGCCAGGTTCCGTCTCAGTGCTGCAGTCTGAGGAGTACCACGCTGGCCAGCCAGCCAGGCCACAGTCCTCAGCCCTCTGAGGCTTGCAGCTATGGTTCCACAGGAAGGCCCCAGGGAGCCGCCATTACTGGGAGGAGGGAGCCAGGAGAGAGGGGCTGCATTCTTCTGGGAGATACTCAGGGAGGGCCACCAGGGCTCAGAAGGAGCTGTGGTCCCAACTATTGCAGAGCCAAAAGGGATGGGGTTCATTTCTGGAAAATGACAACAGCTTTGTCCCTATTTTAAAAAGAGAATTTGGTGGTTCTTGCTTGGTTTTGTTTTTTTCCTCGCATTTTAAAAGGCGAAGGGGCTGGGAGATGGAGTCCCCTTCACACTGGTCCTATATAGGCACCAGAAGGCCCGGGCTCCTGCCAGGTCCTGCTCTCCTTGCCTGGCTCCCACCACAGAAGCCAGGGTGGGCAGGGAGGGCGGCCCTCTACGCCCCGAAGACGGTGGTTCCTTCTCCCTTTAAGTCAGAGCCCGCGAAGAGAAGTCCAAAGAATCCTGAGAAGTGCAGAGAATCCTGGGAGTGGGCAGCCTGGGACTAGGGCACTCCAAGGAAGAAGGAGGTGGTCAACCTGGAGCCACAGCTGTGGAACAAGCTCAGAGCCTGGTGACTCGAGCCTGCCAGCACAGTCCCCTTTTTCTCTTGGGCCCTGTTGACAATTTCTCTCTCTGGAAATGTCCACTATTAGCAGCTCCCCAGGGAGTCCTGGTCCCAAAGATGTGGCCCACGATGGGAGAACACTTGTCTGACCATCCCTGGTTGGTAGTGACCCAGCTTTGGGGAGGAGGGACACGTGGACAACCCTAAAGGCAGAATCTCTCCTGGGGAAGGTTTGGTGAGGATGGTCAGGGTCCTACTGGTGAGGCCTGTTGGGGAAGCAGCCCCTCTGGGTGTGAGAGGAGCTGCAGTGCTGGGGGAGGGGCTGTGGAGGAAGAGTCCAGCTGGCATCTGGGTTGTGTAGGCAGGGGGTGGCTGGAATTGGTTGATGACCTCATACTCTGCAGGATAGGGCTCATTCTCCTCCATCTCAGACAGCAGCTCCAGAGCCTGCTCTTCTTCCTCTGTAGGGTAGTGGCGCAGAAGATTGGCTGCAGTGGCCAAGATTGAGGCTCCACCAGCTCCTGCCACCAGGTAGAAGCTAGCAGCAAAGGTGACGTAGACCCGGGAGCCATGGTTCTTCTTATGTTGCTGCTGCTGGGCCAGGATGAGTTCAGAAGCCCAGTAAGAAAATCTGATGACCGATGAAGGTGGCACACTGCAGGACGGTGAGGATATGGGCGATGGCATAGCGACGCGTGATCTTCGGGGCTGGATGCTTGCGCCCAAAGACATCCAGAAGGAAGGCGGAGAGGCTGCACGGAATGCCCAGGAAGCAGAAGGCAGCAATGACCCGCAGGAGCAGCACTGTCTGGGGGTTCATGCAGGTCCGGGTGCACGTAGCCCAGTACGTCCAAGACCCCCAGCTCCTGGCAGGAACAGGTGCCTCCGTGGATGTGCAACCAGGCGGGCTCGGCGAGGGCAGTGCACAGCGCCTTGATAGACAGGGCGCCAGGCAGGGCCGAGGCCAGGCTATGCTCCGGCTGCTTGGGCAGAGCGCTGCCTCTCGGACTCCTCCGCTGGCGCCCGCTGGGCTGCCCTGCGCCTCCATGGGCATACAAGCCCGGGCCGCCCACTGTTAAGGTCTGTAAACAAGTCAGGATGGCACCTGGTATTTTGCCAGAGAAATGTTAGAGTCTGTAAACAAGTCTGCATAATGCCTTGCAAAATGCCAGAGGGAGTGGTTTGTGAAGTAACAAAAGCGAGCCATTAAGTGTGGAGATTCCTTATTGGTTGACTGCTGTATCTATTTTATGCTAATTAGATAAGCTGTGTAAAATGTATAAATACCACTCCTGTCCTACAATGAACGGCTTCCACTCCTGCTGTATCAACGTACACAAGTCATTCGTCACCTCCCCCCCCCCCCCCCCCCCCCCCCCCCCCCCCCCGGTATTTTGACCAGCCAGCCGGGCTGCGGCAGCCCACCATCTCTCTGCAGTCGCTGCTGATGGCCACTGACCTCCGCGGGGCTCGCAGAGCCTGCCTGTCCTGCTTAGCAGGCCTCAGGGCTGGAATGGCACTGCTCGGGTCACGTCATGGGCTTCTTAGCGGCCCGGGGCCGAGCTATCCCAGGCCCCAATCCCACAACGCCCAGACCCACCCAGTCCGATCACATGTGCCTTTGATTAAAGAATATTCTTTATGTCATGGTGTGGTGACTCACGTCTATAATCGCAGCAACTTGGGAGGTTGAGGCGGAAAATCCCGTGTTATAGGTCAGCCTCAGCAACTTAAGCCCTAAGCAAATTAGTGCAAACCTGTCTCAAAATTTAAAATCATAAAAAGGGCTGGGGATATGACTCCGTGGTTAAGTACCCTTGGCTTCAATCTCCAGTACCCTTCCCCTGAAAAAAAGCAGGGATACTTTTTGTATTAATGATTCACCCTTACTATTCTATTTCTAGTGCATGCTTTCGATTCCGTTAAAATAATAACTGTTTTGAAATGCCAGTCATCTTAGTCAACTTTTTTGCAGCTGTGACCAAGTGACCTAACAAGAACAATTAGAGGAGGAGACATTTATGTTGGGGCTCACGGTTTCAGAGGTCTCACCCGGAGGGCGGCTGACTCCATTCCTTGGTGCTTGAGGTGAGACAGAACATCTCAGCCAAAGTGTTTGGTGGAGGAAAGCAGCTCAGACATGATGATCAGGAATCAGAGCGGGTTCTCCTCACCATGACAAAATATGAACCCCAAAGGCATGTCCCCGGTGACTTGCCTCTTCCATGACATCCACTGGGTTAATCCCTATTAGGGGATTAATTCACTGAGTGAGTTAAGGCTCTCATTACCCAGTCATTTCACCTCTGAACCTTCTCACATTGCCCCACACATGTGCTCTTGGGGGACATGTCACATGTAAACCATAACACCGGTCCTCCTCCAGTACAGAGGTTTCCGGTGGTTACTAGCAGACACTCTGGATCCTTACTCTCTCCATTCTCCTGCTATCCCTGGGCTCCTGGCACCTGTGGTGTGATGTACTGCCTCAGATTGTGCAGGGAACTTGCAGCAGCAGCTTGGAAACTGTTCTCCCCCTCATCCTGTCATATGCCACCTATGCAGGTCACAGGCCCTCAGCAACCTCCCTGCTGCAAGCCCATCTCCAAACACACACATTCTTCAGTCTCCTCCAGGGCTTTCACATGTTTATTTCCTAAATGTTTTATCAATATCTATCTATCTTTCTACACACACACACACACACACACACACACACAAACACACACACACAGTTTTTCAGGGTTGATTTTGGAAGCACAGGGCAGTAGCCCATTGTAGCAGTAATTCACTTGCAGGTCAGCATGGGAAAAGAAAGAAGAAGAAGAAGCATAGCAAGCGAAGCAGCAGCAGAAAAAAAGTCCTTTATTGTGTACAAGCAATCTTTTTATAGTATTGTGAACAAAGAAGGCAGCCTTCCAACATCAATAAATCAGGTCTTTCAGCTAATTAAACATAGCATACAGAAGTTTTACTTTCTAATCAGAAGTGACCCGCTTCTCAAGACTAATCTACTTTCGGCCCGGAGTATGTTGAGCTCTGCTCTTTGTTAAGAACAGATAATAAAAATTTTCTCAGCGCCCTCCTAGCCCACTTGGCAGAACATCCCGTTTGCAGGCAAGTCCTCCCAAGGACAGCAGACACCTCGTTTTCAAGCATGTCCGCTGTTACCTATCTATACCTTGACAGAATATCCCGTTTGCAGGCAGACTCCATCAAGGACAGTAATAGTAACACAGTCACATCTGATTCTCTACATCTCCCTCCTTTTGTTTTTGTAAAAGAGCCATATCAGAAGCGAAAAGAGAGGTTTCATGTTTCAGTTGCCTTCGCTTTTTTCAGCGTTGGAAGACTATGTACAAAACAAAACACAAAAGAAGAATTATTACAGTGTTAACTAAAGAAGCTGACAACAAGGTAGAAAAATGACTTAAAGGATTTAAATTAGCAATACTTGAAGACAATTTTTGTAAAATGTCAGATCCTGTTAGTTCAGGTAATGTCTTACTAAAGGTGTCCATAATAGTTTTTTCTAAATTTATAATTTCTAAAGTTAAATTTTGATGTCCATTTAACCGTCTTTTAACAGTTTTCCAGGAATCACTTGTATTATATGGCACAGGAGTCACACAAATACGAGAAGAATTCCAGTTACACTTCAGTACACTTCCGGTAGCCAAGATAGTCACTTGATCGCCAAGCCAGGAAACAGTATGTTGTAAATTGATCACATCTGTAGCCAATTGAGAGTCTAAGTCCTTTTGTTGTTGCCACAATAAATGAGCATCTTGATGCCATGTTTTCACGAAATTCGCAGTTTGAATGCCTTGATGTAAAGCAATGCCAGCTACTGCAGCAGTGGCAGTTACAGAAGCAACTGCAAAGATTGAAGCTATAACTATTTCTATTAATCGTCGAGAGCGATGTAACAAAACTTGAACAGCATTGTACAAATGAGTAACAGACAATGAATCAGACCAAGGACAAGTCAAATTAACAGGCACCCACAATTCTGTTTGAGCTTTAACAATAACTAAAGAATAATTATTAATTTCTATTAATTCCCAATTAGTTTTATTTACACATTGAGTAAGATAACAGTCTATATATGATATTGTTCCCCAAGTTACATTTCATTCCCAGTTTCCAATCATAAGAGAATAAGGGAATTTAACACACGTAGAAGCAAAATAAGTCAGATTATTATGTAGATGTACTTCAAAAGGAGAGGAACGGGACACATCTAACGTGAATTTTCCAGTCCATACAGTGAGTTTCCCAGATACTGCCCATAATTTCCATATATCCCCTTGAATATTGGAAAACTTTATATGCTGTAACATTGGAGGGACCAAAGCATAATGTTGCATTTTAATTGTCTCTTACTCCAAGCATTTATTGTCCCATTATGTCGATGCTATCTTAAAGTACGATTTGACCAACTTTCTATAAATTCAGAATGATCAGGACTCCAATCAACTATAGTGATATTTTGATATTTGACTACTGTTTTAGGGTGATGATCACGGCCTTTTTCCCACTCTAAATGAGTTAAAAAAGGTTTCAAAATATTTAGCTGAACATAAAGGAAGATGAGTTCTGACAAAGCATTCTTCAGATGATAGGGATGATTGATTAACATATACACCAGAGGTATTAAATCCTCGGGAAGATATCATGACAGTAAAAACAGCAGTAGAATAACTACGATAATTAACTCCCCAAGTATTGTAGGAATGAGTGTCATTATGTGCTATAAGAGGCAAACAGAAAGAATGAGCCCCTATGTACAATGGGACTCCTTCAACAGCTACAGTTATATTTGAAATATTATACAGATTTTTATGGAATGGAATATCTTTAATTCCCCCACATACAGGAGCGGGGAAAAAATTAGTATTATTAGTACACACACAAACTTCAGGTTCTCCCCAGGAAACACTGCGCACCAAAGGAGGGTTAGGAACATAGGCCCAATAAGCAAAAGAATGAGCAGAAACTATACTTACCTGGCAATTAATAATGGCAAGCAGAGCTAAAAAAAAAGATTAACAGGATTTAAAGGCTGATTTGCCTTTTGAAGGGTTTTTTCAGCTTCTTGAGTCAACTTTTTCATCAGTGCCCATGTTGGGGGGTCTGCTGTTTTCGTTGCCATCATAGGAGTTCTCTGCATTCAGTTCTCTGCCAGATCCTGAAATTGTCTGACAAATGGGTCGCTCATTCTGTAATTTGATAAGTCTTGAAGGTACTTAGAAAGGTGTTTCACCTGTAGAAATAAGAGCAAACCCCCTTCCCAAGTGGTGCAACAACCCAGAAATCCATTCTTTATTATCATCCCTGTACCATATAGGTATTTCCGATTTTAGAAATAATGGCTGAGATTTAAATGTTGAGAAATGTTGCTGAGCTGCAGGAACCTTGGAAGCTGACTAGACATTTAAAAAATTTAAAGTTAGTAAAGTTTTATGAATTATATTTTGAGGTGAATAAGCCATAGCCATATCCCCCCTTTTTATTTTTAGCATATATATTTTTTTAACGTACGATTTGTTCTTTTATAATAGTTTGACCATGACCATTATAAGGTATGTCAAATGTATGTGTAATGTCATATTTTTGTAAAAATGAATGTAATTTTTGTGAGGTATATGCAGGTGTATTGTCAGTTTTAAGTTTTTAAGGAATTTCCATGATAGCAAAACAAGATAATAAATGAGAAATGACTGCATTGGCTTTTTTTTTTTTTTTTTGAAGATAATGCTGTGGCCCATTGAAAATGAGTATGAGTGTCAATAGTATGATGTACATATCTTAGTCTTCCAAATGACTGAATTATAACAACATCCATTTGTCAAAGGGCATTAGGATGGAGTCCCCTTGGATTAACACCAGGAGGACAATAAGGAATATTAAAAGGAGCACATATGAACAGTTATTTTGTATTTTTTATAAAGTCCTTTAGTGTTTGTATGATGTAAAGCATGTTCTAGATGAGCCTTTTGTAAGGGGAATAATAGTTGATCAATATTTTTATTTATTTATTTATTTTTTTGGTCCTGGCAGTTTAGAATATGTTCTAATATGAGTAAAATATACTGAAATTTGGCCTACCGTTTTTGTTGTTATTTATACATGTACTCAGATAGGACATAGAGTCTTATTTTAGGTAAGTAGGGCTCTTTATAAATTTTAAGTAAAGTGTTGTAGTTTTAAAGTTTATTTATTTATTTATTTATTTTAATATTATATTATAAATTTTATATAAATAATTGTTTAAGTTTATTTGAGTAAAAACTAACACAATATGATAACACATCTAAAACATGAAATAAAGAAAGGCTGAAAGCTTTTAGCCTTTTTTTAGAAAAATGTTTTTGTGTTGTATAATATTAACCTTTATGTAGATAAGGCTCTCATTAACTTAAAAAAATACATTTAAATTGTATCTCAGTGTAAAAAGTAACATAAAACTTTATATATCTTATTGATAATAGGCCCAGTTATAGAACATTAAATGATATAAATAAATCTCCAATATGTTATTTTTTTAAGCCTAAAATTACCATGCAACCTTTTGGAGAACACCAGCTTGATATAATTTTTTTTTTTATTTTAAACTTTTATCTTAATGACTTATATACCTGGAAAATATGAACACATTTATATACAAAGAAGAGTAATAGTACCATAATTACTATTGATGTTTTTATATTAATTAAGTTTAGCTTTGAAAGAAATAACATATTAGAATATTGCAAAATAACAGTTGTTGTTTAACCATATTTGTATACTCTTTAATTTTTTAAGATTATTTGTTCAAAAATTTATATATATAGCCAACGTACACAGACCTTTTTATCACTTACTTAAAACTATATAGCCAACATACATAGTCCTTCCTTATCACTTGTTTAAATCCTTTTATTTACTCACTTTTAGAAACACATTTTTTTTATTAAATCCATACCTAGAACCTATTAAATTTTTTTGTTAACCCCTTCTTTATTTACACTTTGAAATGATCCTTGTAAATTTTTGAATTTATGTAAATTATTTTATTTTAATAAGAGATATTTTGTTATTTGTAGTACACAATTAATCACATTTGTTTATATTATGAAAATATAGTGTCTAAATATTAGGGATGATAAAGAACCATTTATTTATTTATTTATTTATTTATTTATTTATATTATTTACCAACTTAAAAAATTATTAATAATGTTATTTAATGTAATTTAAGGAGTTAAAAGCATTTAATGGTATATTTAACATTTAGCATATTAACCTTGTAAATCAATCAGATATTTAACAAAAGTACTCATAAACAAGTAATCTTATATCTAATTAATTTACTAATTTTATCAAAACATTAGACAAATATAATGAATAGTGTTAGCCATTTCGTTGTTGTTGTTGTTGTTGAAGAAAAGTCCTAGAACCAAAGCACATCAGTCATTAACATGTTAAAGACATTTTATTTTTTATCTGTTTACCCAGTTTAAATTGAACCATTAAAATCAGTGAATTAAAAATATTTTATGAGCGCTCTTTGCATATATATCAATCTTTATATCACGTACATGATATACGGACATACGCACAAACAGACATACAACATATAATACAAAGGTGCACACATAACACAATAAAGGCCTTGTAGCTATTTTAGGTGAAATTTCCATTGTACTGTTTAAATATTCCACAGTTGATCAAAAATAGAACTGATCAGAAAAACATTAACTGAGGTCTGTAGGATCAAAATTATGAGCTCAAAAAATACAGAATCTAGGAAAAAGCAAGAGTCCTAGAAAAAAATAACCGGCCGGTAATTAGAAAGTCTCATAAAATTTATTTATTTATATATTTATTTAATTAATTAATTAATTTTTTTTTTTTTTTTTACAATCCCTTTTAAAATGACCTGCTTTTCCACAATTGAAACAAGTTCCTGATTTATTGGGTTTAAGGGCTCCAGCCATGGCTGCAGCAAAAGCAGAAACTTTGATGTTCAATTCCTCCCATTCTAGCACAAGCTTTCACATATTTACTCAATGAAGTGTTTTGCCCTTTTAATGGCCCCAAAATATGCTTACATTCAGGATTTGCATTTTCAAATGCTAATGTTTCCAATAATACCTTTGTTATTTGATCTTGACTCATTGCCCTCATTACAAAAGTACACAGTCTTGCAAGAAAATCAGTGTAAGGTTCAGTAGCCCCTTGTATAGTTTTAGTAAAGGAAGGTTGTGCCTGACCAGTGGGTATCACACATCTCTAAGCTCTTAAGAAAACCTGTCAAACTTGTTGAAGATCTGGATCTGTATATTGAACCTGCTCTCTATAGGCACGGTAATTACCCTCCCTCATAAACTTATCCTCCATAGGTCCTGGGGGATTTTGAGCTTCATTCTCTCCAGCTTGTTTTTGTGCCTCATCTTCCCATCAACTTCTCAATTGTAACCTCTGAGATCCCTCCAAAACTGTTTTGGCTAATGTCTCCCAATCCAAAGGAATAAGTAATTTAGAAGTTCCCAAATATTCTAACATAACTAACACAAAAGGAGACTGAGGGCCATATTGAAAGGCTGTAGCTTTTAAATCCTATATAAACTTGTATTCCACTGCAGTATAGTGAACATCAATCATTGGGGGATTTTGAAGGTTTTGTTGTGGTGGATCAACAAAACAACCAGGAGGAGCTGCAAGATCATCATCATCATGTATCATAGTAAGAGGAAATGAAAAACATTGTTGTTCTCTACCCTCATCAACTCTATACTCTGTCATTGGAAAGAGAGAAGCATTAGAAGGAGTAGTAGGTTTAAGAAAAGACCTTTGTTTTTAATTTCATTTTATCCACAAAGACCTCCATAATTTCTTTCATATTGGAGTCACTATCTGAACCTTTTAAATCTTCCTTATCACCCAGATCTGATTTAGGAGAGTCATCTATAGTGTCACAAATATCTTTCTTGGGTTCCGTTTTATTAACCTTATTATCAGATTTTGATGTATAAACTTGACTTTCACATAGAGAACCCTTTTTATTATTGCTCTCTAATAATTGTAATGCCTGAGTAATAGCGTTACACAATGTCCAAATCTTTAAAGAAATAACATTTCCAGCCTGATGTTGTTTACGGAGCTCTTTCTGAACCAATTTTCATTCCCCTAAATTTAACTGGACCTTAGTTTGATACTGGAACCAGTGACAAAGACATTTTATAATTTTAAATAACTCCTTGAGTCTCTTATGAGATGTTTTCACACCTATGGAATATAATAATCCCTGTAGTAACTCCACATATTGTTCCTTTAAGGACTGGGAGTTTCCCATGTTAGTTCTGAAAGTCCCCCTAAAGTTTCTTTCAACCTGGGGCGATACCTTTCGATATTTTTTTTATCCCGAAAGTCCCCCTTTCGTTTTCTTAACCCGGGGTGCTTACCCTTTCGGTGCTGGATCCTGCCGACTACGCCAAATGTAGCAGTAATTCACTTGCAGGTCAGCATGGGAAAAGAAAGAAGAAGAAGAAGCATAGCAAGCGAAGCAGCAGCAGAAAAAAAGTCCTTTATTGTGTACAAGCAATCTTTTTATAGTATTGTGAACAAAGAAGGCAGCCTTCCAACATCAATAAATCAGGTCTTTCGGCTAATTAAACATAGCACACAGAAGTTTTACTTTCTAATCAGAAGTGACCCGCTTCTCAGGGCTAATCTACTTTCGGCCCGGAGTATGTTGAGCTCTGCTCTTTGTTAAGAACAGATAATAAAAATTTTCTCAGCGCCCTCCTAGCCCACTTGGCAGAACATCCCGTTTGCAGGCAAGTCCTCCCAAGGACAGCAGACACCTCGTTTTCAAGCATGTCCGCTAAACCTTGAAGGAGCCTCTCGTTTGAGAGCAGGCATGTCCGCTGTTACCTATCTACACCTTGACAGAATATCCCGTTTGCAGGCAGACTCCATCAAGGACAGTAATAGTAACACAGTCACATCTGATTCTCTACAGCCCATAATTGACTGCCATTTTGGCAACTACAGATAAGGCACAAAATTATAAAGAACTTAAGTAAAATTGGGAATTTCCCATTATTCTGTAGCCCTCAATGACTATGGCGTATTTCACTATTTAATTCACTCCTGTTTGGTTATGTTTTTATTAGTGCATTATAATTATACTTAAGAGCGGGGTTCTTTCTGACATATTCCTACATGCCACTAACATAATTTTCTCAACTTCGTTCCCCAGTACTTCTGCTTTCCCTCCCTTTCCCTCCAACTTCCCCTTCCTCTAGTGGTCTGGGAATGTAAGCCAGCAGAGGGAAGGACTGCACAGAGCCCTCCCTCCTGCGGGTGGAAGGAGGGGTTGCTGTCACTATGAGCACATGTAGATGGTTTCAGAACCCACATTAGCCCCAGTGGTCTGCATAGTGTCTGAGTGCCTGTGACCTCTGTCCTAAGGTTAGATGGTGCCATCCTGACACCCTGATTTACTGAAGCCTCACCTATGCACCTCGCACCCGTGAGCAGGAAGGAGGAGTCACTGGTATTTAGGAAACTGGTGGGTAGGGTGGATGAAAGCCGGGGGCCTGACATGCAGCGGGCATGAGCTTCAGCTACTGACAACAGCGGGCCTTGCCGGGATTGCTCCGGTCTCTGAGCAAAACTGCAGTTAGGAAATGGAAAGGCCATGGCCCCACAAGCGCTCCCCACCTGAAGTGGTCTGAGGAGCCCATTTTCCTTTCCTGGCTGTCCCTTTTTCAGCACAATCCTTCAGGTGGACTCACGGACAAGTGAGGGTGAGTGACTATGTAACTTTGCAGTCCCAGTTCATTCCACCTGTTCACCTGGGGAAGGTGTTGGAGGTGGGAATGTGCATGCAGGGGGCCTGCACCCAGGGGTTCCTGTGCAGCTAGCAATGAGTCTCATTCAGGTCCCAGGGATGCTTCTGACAGCCTCTCTCTGGGATGGCCTGGTCCTGAGCTCCCCTTGAGGAACTCAGGGGCGTCAGGGAAGCCAGTGGTGCTTGAGATGCTGTGGTGCTCCAGGACAGCAGCTCAGACCTGGGTGGCTGAAGGGGTGCATTCCCCAAGCTTTATACAGGGCCCCTCTCGGCAGCTCAGTCCGGGACCTGGTCTGCATGAGGTCTGCCTGGCACTGTGTGGCCTGCCCTTCCCTGGCCTAAATTCCCGGCCTAAATTCTGTGAACCTGGGGCCAGTCTCTGCACCTTGTCCTCAGCCCAGAGAACCTGACTTTGTTGGGGGCAGAGTGGAGTGTTTGGAAAAGTTTCAGGCTTGGCCTATAGTCAGCCCGGCCTGCCAGTCAGTCGAGAGGGATTTGGTTCTTTGCAGGGCCTTTCTTCAGGAAGGTCCTCAACAGCCCACATGGTTTTCCTGCCTGTACAGGGAACATACTCACCGTCACAGAGCAGAAACTCAGTCACAGTACAGGTGAAGCAGGCTGGGTCAAGACCATCCCCCTTTTTTTTTCTAAACATAAGGTTGGTTTTTGAATTTTACTGTAGAAATAAGAGAAGAGACTATGGACCTAACGTGAAGAAATGCAGTTCAGAACTCAGAAACTAAGAAACTCAAATGACTCTGCTACCCACGTCCGACCTGCATCAGGAGAACTGTTGCTTTCCCAGGTTGCACAACTTGAGCTCAAGAGCCTAAGTACCGCTCTGAAAAAGTTCCCCTGAGGGGCTCTGATTCTGTCCTCACGGTTATCTGCACTGTGGCGTTTCCCCCATTTCATCCTCACCTTTGCCTTTCGAGTCTACCTGGAAAGTGGAGTCGTCATGAACAGTGTCTAGGGGCAGGGTGGGGAAAGGAGCAGTCAGGAGGGGAAGCAGATTGCATTCTTGGGAGCGCAGGGCCTCCCTCCCATGGACGGCATGGTTGATATTTGAGGCTGGCTCTCTCTTCTCATGGGGTCTGTCTGGGGCCTTAGACGGATTCCAGCAGCAGTCCTGGAATCTGCCATGTTTCTATATAGATTGTCCATAAGCAAGGGGCCCACGAGATTTAGGAAGAGGCGTTTAAGTGCCCACCTCCCCACGAGATCAAGATCAGTGGGCATGTATAGTGTGGATGGAGATGGGGAAAGTGGACCTGGTGAAAGTTAAGGAGTTCACAGAGGAGTGCCTCCTAGACACGTGACTGGCAGCAATGTGCCCATGAGCGCCAGATGATAAGGGAGTGGCTGGAGATGGCCAGGCTGGGGGTTACAATGCCTGGTCTCATCCACCCCCATTTTGCCTTTCTCTTAGCTGCTCTTCCCACCTCTCACTGGCCTCTCTTGCATGCTGTGGAGTTCAAAGCAAAGGACAGGGAAACCACTGGCTTCTGGGGTGTTGGTGTTCAGGCTCTCCCCACACTTGAGTTCACAGCATTTTGATGTGCTAACCCAAGGTTCTCTAGGGTAAGAACGTGTGTGCTTTTTGCCTGTGATCATTAAGGGAAATCACATCTATCTGGAATAGACTCCCTGAGCACAGCATGCGTTTTCAGTTTGAAAGCCCCCAGGTGAACAGAAGATTCCTCCCAAGTGGAAATGTGACATTGGAACACATCCGTGTGATGACCGAAAAGAAAGAAATGTCACCAGATCCAGCAGCTGGCATAAAACCAAACACAAATCCTGTAGGGCAGACCTGAGTGGGCTCCCTCTAATCAAAACCTGCAAGACTCCCTGGGAGTCTCGCACCTTCACTGTAATGATAAGGGTGCAGTTCAGACCGACTCAAAGGGAGGCTTGACCTCCTCCCACCTATTTGAAGAAGATCCCATTAAACAAAGCACACCACGCCAAGGGAACCGTGTCAGCATGACCAGGAACCCAGTGTCAGTGTGAATGTTGGGCCGCAATGCCACGTTTTCATACTTGCCAAGTATTTAAAGTGGGAAAGTTGTCATAAGCAAAATGGAGTCAGTCACCCGTGTCCACCCAAACCAAGGTGGGAGTGAATGCAGGAAGGGTTCTTACTCACCATGGCCAGAGACTAACCATCACCAAAGACTCCCAGAACCTGGTGCTGGCTCAATGGTGACCACAACCTCCTACAAAATGCACTCGTGCAAGGACACCTGCCCAAACCACAAGACAACAATTCCTTTGCTACTGGTCACTGTGGAAAGACATTGTCATGTCTAGTTTCCATGCATCATCCTCGCCTTTGTCGCCTTGCAGAACGTCCATTGCCTGACCTCACTCTTGGAATCTGCACGCAGTTTGCTGCGGCCCATGAATTTCCGCTGCAACCTTGGCTCTTCCAGTGCCATGCTATCCCCAAATGCGCTTCCTGTTGATTCTACTCTGCCCTCTCTGGTTTTCTCCTCTCTGGACACAGCGTATTCTTCAGGAGTGGACAGAGGCTGTCTGGGGAACTGAATTGAACCCTAATCCATTGGAGTTTTGTCTCGGTCCCTGCATTACTCCAGGGCCTCATGGTGCTAAAGTCTTTACCATGAGAGCCAAAGATAGCCCAGGGTGTTGCTAAACTGAAAAGAAAGACATGACAGATACCTTGGGCACTTTTGTGCACACAGATTTCTCGCGGGTTTCTGGTGCTTTTTGTTGTCCAGTGCTGGGAGCCATCAGCCAAGTAGGTATGACAAATTCCTTGCCAGCTTACTCCCATGCTGTCTAGTGGAAGGACTTCTGAAAGGTGACCTTGCTCAAGGACCAGGGCAGGATCCGTGTTTAGGGTGTTCCCCCTTTAGAATAGGGCGGTTTAGCATAATAGGAGATTAGGGTGTTCCCCCTTTAGAATAGGGCAGTTTAGCATAATAGGAGATTAGGGTGTTCCCCTTTAGAATAGGGCGTATCCTGCTGCTGAGTTCCTCTTGAGTTCTTAGGGTCAGACAGTATATTTTGGGAGACAGAAGCCCATGCGGATTGGATTTGGGCAGAGTAGTGGATTAGGGCAGAGTGTGGATTTGGGCAGAGAACGTGGATTCCCCCAGAACGTGTTTGTAGACGGCCGGTGTGAGTTCGGGAATAAAGAATTGCTGTTTGAATCTACAAGCTGTGTGGAGACTCGTGATTTGTGCCCAGCCAGAGACTGCGGCAGTCCAGCATGTGTTCTGACTCAATGCTTGCTTTCACCTCTGGTGGTCCACCAAGGGGGATACATCAGACCACTGCTGGTGCCTGGCATGTATTCTGAGACACAGTAGCAGCTGGGACAGCAGCGTGGTGAAATGCAGAGAGGAGGGAACATGGCCACAGTGGTAGCAGGCGCCGCAGCCACTATAGGCACTTGAGGGAAAGGCACACTTCTGGGCCTGGGCCAGAACCCTGGCCTCTCGGATCCTGAACCTCACACCTAGCCATACTCACTGATGGCTTGTCCTTGGTTCAATTTGATCTTAACGCCACCCCAGGACACCAAAAGGGGTCTTGGGTTCCTTGGTGGTGACATCACAACCTGCCTGGCCAGTGTTCTCATAAACAGCCCAAGCAGACCACCAGCCATGGACACTCTGGTCCACACAAAGGCATCTCCACAGGAAAGATCTCAGCAGTGCCCATTAGTGTTCAAGGTTACCTGCCAAACCTTAAGGATGAGCCATGGACAGCCCCCATTTCCTCCAGCTCCTTTGGCCAACAGGGTCCAGGAAGGACTAACAAGGTGGGTGCTCCTTCCCAAACTACTGGCCACACGTTCCTCGAGAGAATCGATGTTCCTGATGCACAGCCAATTCTAGGATGGCTCCCATGTTTCCAGCTGCGGCCCCGCCATCCTTTGACACTCCCAGCCACAGGGGCCAGTGACATCCTCCACAGAGACCCTATTAACATAGTCACGTAACATGTTGGTCGGGAGGAGACAGATGGCAGGCAGGTCGCCACTTGAGCACACGGATGACCTGTTAATAATGTCACAGCCCACAGAGGTGTAGGTGTCCTGCTCCCTGCCTCTCCTCAGTCTGTACCTGTGCCCCACCACACAGACCATGTGGGTCTTTGCCGTCATGGTGGGCCAGGTCATCTGCCATTTTGCTTGACATACAGGCCTTATTAACCCTGACCAAGAAACACATCCATATGGACAAATGTTGGTTTATGCCCAGCATTAGATCTCTGCAGTTATTCTTGTGCAGTGTAGCACCGGACGGTCCAGAGGGAAACGTCCCATCTGAAGCTACCTCCAAATCACATTGGCCACACATGCAAGGCCACCTCCCACAGACTGTCCCCACTCCACAGTGGGCATGGCACTCCATGGTCTTCCAGGCATTTCCAGGAACCAATAAGTTCTCCACACTTGGGACCTCTGGACGCCAGGGCCTGAGGCCCAGGGCACAGTGGGTAAGGGTCTGGGATGTGTAAGCAGACAGCCCATGTCACCATCTTTACCCAGGATTTCCTAGCTGTGTGCTTGGACACATTAACTGACCTCTCCTGGCCTCCATTTCCTCACAGGGAGAAGAGTTTTCGCATCTGCCTCCCAGGGTCGGGGATTCAAGGGGCACACAGGAGCAGCATGGCACCTGGCAGTTGAGTCACAGCCTCCGACGTTAATTAATAAGGCATCCCTCTGCACAGCGAGTTTGAAATCCAATGTGCTCAAGAAGAAAGGATTCATGTGTGCCCTGTGCTGCCTGTGGGAAATCCTTCAACCAGCAGCAACTGTGGCTTTCCTTTTCTGAAAGGCCACCCGAGTTAAGTTGTCACTGAACTGGAGGGGCAGCTCGGGCGAGAGAGAAACACAGAGCATCTGGGAGGTAAGCAACTCTCTGCTACCCACACGATCAAAGTGAGTACCCCAGGGCCACTACAAAGGCAATTCCACGTGTACACTGCCAGCCAGCCCAGGGACAATGAGCAAAACCTCCTGAGATCTAACAATGGCAGTGTGGCATCACCCAGACAACCACAGAATCTTGACCCCTCCCTCTTTCCCTCTGCACAACCCTGGCACTGTCCCTCATGGAGAGACTCCTTATAAAGGACATTCCCACACCCCTGCCAGTCTCGGCTGCCTTTGCCACTGGCTAAGCACAATTCCCGTTCCCCAGCTGTCTACAAAACAAGATGTACTCGGTGAATTTGTAAAACAAGGAACTGGTTTATTGAACAACTACAGGGAGCAAAAATAGTGGACATAACTACATTTTTTACACACCAAGCAGGAAAGGTACACCATTCCCCCCTTTCCTCTGAAACATAGCAGACTGGCAACAGGCCAGCGCCAGCGGCAGAGTCAGGGACGTGATGGACTTCCATTAGGCCTGCTTGAGGCCATTTAGCAGTTGCCCACATGAAAACCTGCACTTGCCTCTTGAGCGGGCTCGTCAATGGTCCTCTCCACCCACCTGCACGGAGGACCTATTTGATTCTCGGCAGAAGGCTACTCCACTGGCAGGACTGGACGTTACTCCACTGGCAGGACTGGACGCGTTCTGGGCTGTCACAGCAGAGGAGAGAGAAACTGTGCTCACAGGTGACAGCACTGGCCAGGTGTAAAGTGGCTCTCCTTGCCGGCAGGCAGAATGCTACAGACCCCAACCCCCATGGGAATCTGTGAATGTGTCTGCTCCTGGCAACCTTCCCTCGTGTCCTGGCCCGAGCACTGCTTTCTAGGTTATTCCCAGCCTGATTTCCCCCACGTGAGGAAACATACAGGTCATTTCCTGCTTGCTGTGGCTCTGCTGGCAGGAGCAGGGCTATGCACGTGACAGAATTCCAGGTGTAAGTGGTGATGTCCTGTGAAGGCCCGGCACAACTCTGAGGTGGGGCAGGGCTGGCACCGACTTCAACTTCTGCAGCAGAACACGTCCGTCACGGGCACAAGCTTGTAAAAAAATACTTTTAACAGAGTATGCTGTACAGAACTAGGATTTGACACTGTATATTACAATGCTAAAATATTCGTATAAATACTATACAGGCATGGAGTCACTCCACTGGGAAGGGCTCACGGAGGAGGCCGTGGAAACCACCGTCAGCACGCCCAAAGGGAAAGCCCTCCACTGCAGGGACAGGGCTAAGCATGGCGGCGGGGCTGTGCGGAAACACCAGGTACACTCAGACCCAGTTACAGTCCCCACTGCCGACCTGCAGCGGGACAGCTCAGAGCTGTCCAGGGAGGCGGCCCTGTAGGAAACCACTTCCACCAACACTTGCCACAGGAATTTCAGCCCTGTGAAGCTGTCCTGTAGACAGAATCTCCCCCTGCAGGTCTCAGGAGCAGCCATTCCCAGGTGGTACCATGGGCAAGAGAAGGTGCCTTAGACACCCGCTCTCATGGAATTGGGTTCTTCTCTCTCCTTCACGGCCCCTGGCATCATATCCACAGACACCCCCAACCCCCCGCCACCTCTGTATCCCGATGTGGTGAGCAGCTGATTGGCACTGAATGCAAACGAGGCATGAGATGGACATCCCTAGAGGCCCAGCTCCACTCGGGGTCTCGGGGAAGGAGGGTGAAGGAGAGGCAGAGGGAGGGAGAGAGCGTGCGTCCCAGTCCACTCATGCTCTGGCCCTGCCAGTGTCCTTTAGTCTGGCATTTCGATATTTAACTTGGGAGGGGGCAGGACGTATTTTCCAGGGCTCTGTGTAATAACCACCCTGGCCTTCTTGCGAAACATAGGGGCGATTTTAGGAGGCTCTGGAGCTGGGATTTCATCAGTTTCTTCGTTGTCTTCATGGTGGAGATCATAGGAAATGTTTCCATACTCTCTCAAAAATGGGAAGACTTCAAGCAGAAATTGGCAGAAATCTTTGCGAATACCAAACCACCCTGAAAAAGAAGAATTTTCCTTTTCAAATGCTAGTCTCCGTGGATTTCCTTGTTGTTCTCTTTACTCAACAGGAAGCTTTACTCTCACTATGCTTCCCCAGCATCCTCGGAGATGATGGCTGACCAGGCTCTGCAGGGCCAGTGGAGGAAGAATTAATCCCTCCAGCTCCAAGGTTCTCAAAGTGAGGATCCAAATTCTCGGCAAGGACATTCCTGGGGCGCTCTTAGGATGTGATTCTGCAGCTCAGGGGTTAGCCTTCCTGATTCAGAAGCATTGGGGTGGGCTGGGCTAGGGTTGGGCCAGGAACACCACTTGAGCTGGCCCTCCAGGGATTCGGTTGGGCACTAGAGCACATGAACTACCGCTCATGGGCCCTCCTCAAAGTCACTTCCCTGAGGTCAGCTTTCCCTCTGCATCTCAGGAGACTTGGCTCAGTGCTGGCTCTCCCAGGACAAGAGCAGCAAGCATGGCTTGGGCTGCTCTTGGCAGTGCCCCGGGCTTCTGCAAGGGCAGTGCTCTGGGGTCCATGCACTGGTGCTCACTGCCTTATGAGGAAGGACCCTCTGCAAAGATGATTTTGAATCCATGTGTCAGCCTGCAGGAAGAGGTGCAGAGTGTTCTGGCCACGTACAACTGACCAGAATCTGTGATGTCCAGACTGACACTGGGGAGGGGAGGCACAAAAAGAGACCTGGGAGGATTCCCCAGGTTCTCTGGGCAGACGAGGACTTTTCATCTAGCCTCATGAGACCTGGGTTGCAGAGGAGGGCGCAGGAGCTCGGAGAGCCAGCCTGCCTTATATGGTCCTGCCGTAATCAAGGCATGCACGGCCCGGAGGAGAGCTGTGGTGCAGGCCAGTACAAAGCAAGGGTGACAGCTGCCCTTGCCTTGGGAGGTGCCTGACCTTCTTCAGTCCTAGAGTCCCCATGGCTATTCCTAAATCAGAGCCCTCTGACTCATCCTTCCATAGAGCAGAGCCCCTCCCCCTTCTCTCTCTCTCTCTCTCACACACACACACACACACACACACACACACACACATACACACACACACACACCCCTCCCCAGTGCTTCTCAGGCACAGAGTACGTACAGTGGTTTCCGCCCTTCTGTCCGAATGTGGTTGCCATCAGTGTGATCAACGACAGCCACAGGGGCACAAATATTGGAATGCAAGAGAAAGCATTGTGGCCGTCCAGTTTATGAACCAGCAAGATCTAGAGAAAGAGACACAGTCAGGGTCCTGTCAATGTGTCACTTGGAAAGGAACAAAGTCTGAAGCTGCCCCACTACACACCTCCTCCTTTATTAGGTCTCGGAAGAGGGAGAGTCACATGGCAAGGGCAGAAAAGCATGCTTCCTGTGGGGAGCAACCAGGTGCCCGCTGGCCTGCTTGTTCAGGACCAAGCAAAAGTCCATCCACTTGGAAAACTGTCACCACCAGGGGTTTCATGGGAAACATTCCTAGTGTTGGTTGTAAGAAGCCAGCTGTGTCCACTGTAGAATTCTCTACAGGACTCCAATACATAGTGATGACTTCAAACTCTCCCTTCCTAAAAGCAGAGGGTGCACGCCTCCAGATGCATGGTGGCTGGAGAGGAGCACTGCTCTCCGCCCCGTGCCTAGGAGAAAGAGAGGACTTGGCCATGTCCCTGCCCTTCTCTGCAGACCTCCACGGGGCACACCGCCATGTCAAGGGCTGGCAGGCTGCCTTTCCAGGTAGGCAGGATGTCGTCATGGGGGAGGGTGGGCTTGGGGGCTGGACAGATTTCCCAGGTGCTTACCTCGAAAGTAAGGAGAGGCACGACGATGGTCATCCAGCTCAGTGCCATGGTGATGTGCGTCCTGCGCTGTTCTGCAATCACATCCATGGAGCGCAGGAACAAGACTGACCACACGATGTAATAGAGGACCACGAGGCACAGAAAGGACATGAGGATCCACAGGGGGACACACACCACCTGCGGGGAGAAGCAGACAGGAGATGTCTTTAGAGCTTCGGCCCAACCTCCAGTGGGTGCCACTGTCATCACCCTGCTGGTCTCTCAGTTAAGACACTGCAAGCCTGACTGAGGACAGTCCCATTGCCCAGCACTGCTGTGAGGGCAGCATGGGAAAGAAACCTGTAGCATGTTCACCATGGGACCTGCTGCAGGAAACGCTATGTCCCAGGCACCTCTTCTTTGGGGGAAGGTGTTGCTTCTGGGCCTTGGCCTCTGGGTTCCTAGAGTCTTCACTCATAGTCCCCACTCCCTCACTCAGGACTCCTGTGCTCAGTGTCCCAGTCCCCGCTTCCCACTCACTCCCACTTCCCCTCTCTCACACATGCAGTCTGGCCCCGCCTGCCTCTGCTGGCATCACAGGTACTGCAGGGACCAGGGCTGCCTGGGCCCCTGTGCGCACACCTCACACACTCTCACCACACCAAATATCTACAACCTGCTAGAAGAATTTGAGGACACTTTTGGGACCACGTCCTCCAGCACCTTTAGCCGCCTAGGCTTCTAGAGATCCTATACCCCATCCAAGTTAGTGACCTTGGCAGATTCACGCTGGCTGCATCGCGCTACTCCAATCTTGCCACCATGCCAGGCATGCTCTGTGTCTGTATGTACTGTCCCAGCAGAATGACATTGCCTCACCCACACTTGAGCCCAAGGAGAAGCCCTGGGGGCATAGCCTGGCCAGCCTCCCTTGACATCTCCCCACCCTCCTACCCTGACTCCTCAGGCTACTTTTCCCTTGTTCCTTTCTTTCCTTAGGGATCATACAAGAGAGCTGATTGGTTTGGGGCATAGACTTAAAGAGTTCTGTCAGTTATATATCAGCATAGCTACCATTATTCTGAGTTTATATTGCTTCCAGGCAGGTCCACTTTGCTCTGGTTTCAGCACCTGTTGCCCTCCTGTCTCCTAAACTCTGACTGCAGAGGAAAGCTGGCATTAGTAACCAGACCCCTAGAAATTAGTTCCTGCTTTTATTCATCTTGTTTACCAGATTTAAACAGGTTGCTGTGTGCCTGCAAAGGCTCTGGAGTTATAGTGCTGAACTAGATTGAGAGCAGGCCTGACCTCAGTGTGGGAAATAGAAATTGAGCTAACAATCACATGTGTGCTGTGAAGGAGATATATAGGGTACCGGAGTTGCTTATAATGTGGGTCTCAAGCCATCCTTCAGCTTGCAGGGGTGTTTTCCAGGAAGATTTCCTGAAGGAGTGGAAGGCCTTTTAACCTCCATCTCACATATGAGACTAATTAAAGAGGCTGGGAATGTGGGTCTAGTAAGATTAAAGGAACAATTTACTATAGATGGTAGGAATAACATGAGCAAATGTTCAGGGAAAACAAAGGAACATAGTAGCTAAAAGATCTGGATCAAATAGTAGGGGCAGGGATCTAGAAAGTTTGGCCTGGAGAGCCTGGTGAGGCACAGGAATTATGTGACCTTACCCTTTGTACCATGAGAGTTGGTAAAACATCATTCTTCCAATGTGTTTCTCTGGGGTTTACTTTCCCACACTAGCATTGTTAATTTTTAAAATATAATCCATAAATATTTCATCTTGGGCAATTGTATGATTTCAATCAGTATTTTGCAAGATTTCAGCTCCACTGACAATATGCTGAATGGAAGCTGTCTTCTCATGTACTTTGGAGGGTCCTTGAAAATATCTTTTCATCTGTTGGCCATTGCAGGACTGCCACATTGATGAGAACCCATAAGGTCTAGTAGAACCATCAGTCAAGATGAACAGACAAGCTGTGTCATTCATTATTTTCCTGGTGGAAACCAAAAAAAGGAGGTGGAGCATCATGGTAATGGAAGTCTTCTAAAATTCATCTAATGAAACCAATGGAAAAACTCTTGGAACTTCAACTGTCACTTGGCCTATTTTTAATAACATAGAGAGCATTTTCAGAATTCAGGTACTATTTGAGAATATAATGAAGATGAATGTTACACTAATTTTAATGTATGCTTCTATTTCCTTTAAATTTAATTATCTGTGGAATTTTTTTGAGTCTTTATCTAGAAACTTGGAATTTTGTAAGCCCCAGGTCAAGTGTGGGTTTACTTGACTCAAGTGTTGTTGTGAGCCCATAGATGAAGGTGGGCAGAGTAAAGCCATGTTTTAAAAATCAATGCAAGATAATTTCTTCATGAACATCTAGATGTCCCTAGATAACATTTTACTGTCATTTATGACTGCTGTAAAATTTTATTTTTTCAATTTTAAATAAATATGTAAAAGATTTTAACTTGTATTCATAAAAGTATATCTTTAAAAATCAATAGTTATGCTGTTTTGATGCATGTATATTGTAAACGGCCCCAAATTTATTTGAATAGCAATGTAAACAAATATATAATCAAAACAATTTATACCTTAAACCCACATGGTAGCTATTGCAATTTTTCAAGTTTGGGAATTTAGACCTTTGATTATCAGTCTGCCAGATAACCATCTTGTGTTATTTCTTTGCGCTGGAAACTGAGGTTAGGATTGAGTGAGTTATAAGTGTAAGGGTCCAGCGAAACATCAGAGGGAGAGACCACAAGAGACCGGCTCCATGCAACTGGCAGAAGGGGTTTTATTGATTCAGCATGCTGAGACTCCAGGCTCACTCAGGAAGATAGAGCAGCCCAGAGCCCAGAGCAGAGGTCAGGCAGAGCTTAAGTACACTTTTTGGAGAGGGCGGGGGGCTTTGCATACATCAGAACAAATCATCATGAGGTGCGGGAAAATTGAACAACAACTCTGAGACCTGGTTAGTACATTTACTGGCGGGAACAGATTGGACGGGGGTGATTGGTTACTTTTAAGCAGGGTGAACATTTAAACTGATTGGTTCTGGGTCCCTAGGTGCCTACGTGCCATCTTCACAGAACCCCAAGTTATTAGACAACCAGAGGAGTCAGTGAGAATATTTACTGGGCAGCTCGGGTATTGTCCTAACAGCTACGGTTCCGGGGGTAGCAGAGGAATTGTAACAATACTTAATCTTTTACTCTTTAACCCAAGCCCTGCAGTTAGAAACTTTACAATGTTCGGTCTTTTACACTTTAACTCTGGCTCTTCGGCTTAGAATCAGCTTAGAAATTTTACCTTTACAATAAGGTGGTAGGAGAGTGTTCACCTTAAGGAACACATTGTTCTTTGGGTTCATGACAACATTTGGGAATATTTCTGAACTTTTTCTCTACTGTGATGGAGCCCTCCTATCTAGATTCTCGCCCACTTGATCTCTTGTTTCCCAAATGGAGAGGAGAAAAGAAAAATGCTAGGAGATAAGCAGTTATTAATGAAAGACAAGGGACAAGCTTAATACTTAAAGCAGGGTACAGTGAGGGATGAAGTTTGCTATAGGCAGGGAGTAGAAATGAGTAGATCCTGGCAATTCCCATTGGTTAGGGTCTCCTGTTCTTGTTTTGCTCCTCAAAATCTGGACAGCCAGTTCTTGTCTCCCACCCCAAGCACACTGAATAGGAGTCATTGGAAACTGTCCTGAGGTTCAGTTCTGCTCAAGTCCTGAACAAACCCTGATTGGGGCCGAGAGCATATCAACAGCCTCATGCCACAGCCTCTCTATTTTAAGATCATTTCACACTCCTCAGGCTTGATGCTTGCTAATGCTATTCTGCCACTAAATTTGGCCTCTTTTATCAACCACAACCTACATTCACCCTTTGGATGATGACTGCTTCTTCCTGCTCTAGGTGAAAATCTCTACTGACTCATACCTGCCCTGGGGCCCTTGTCACAGCATGGTTCTCTGAGGGTCTGGGTATTCCTCTTTGCTCATTCTATAAGATCTTGCTGGTTTCCAATTGCCTGAGATAGTCACATTCTACAGACCCCACTTCACCCATGTTTGAGTCAGTCATATGGCAATATGGGTAGACATTGCACAGATTCTTCTCCAAACTTAAAGTCTTATATATGTTATGTGTTTCTCATTCAGAATTTGGTTTAATGAACTTCTGCTGGGAGCCATCAGCCAAGTAGGTATGACAATTTCCTTGCCAGCGTACTCCCATGCTGTCTAGTGGAAGGACTCCTGAAAGGTGACCTTGCTCAAGGACCAGGGTGGATCCCTGTTTAGGGTGTTCCCAGTTTAGCATAATAGGAGATTAGGGTGTTCCCCGTTTAGAATAGGGTGTATCCTGCTGCCTGAGTTCCTCTTGAGTTCTTAGGGTCAGACAATATATTTTGGGAGACAGAAGCCCAGTGGGTGTGGATTTGGGCAGAGAACGTGGATTTCCCCAGAACATGTTTGTAGACGGCCGGTGTGAGTTCGGGAATAAAGAATTGCTGTTTGAATCTACAAGCTGTGTGGTGAGTTCGGGAATAAAGAATTGCTGTTTGAATCTACAAGCTGTGTGGTGACTCGTGATTTGTGCCCAGCCAGAGACTGCGGCAAACTTCAATGTTTAATTCTACATTCTGAACTAATTTGTAATAATCACTATATTTAATCCATTTGTTTCAGGCTTTTAGGATGTTTTAGTATTGCAAATTTGCCATTTGATGTGTTCACATGCATTAAATCTTCCAGCTTCCTATCTGACAAACCTGATAACCTATGTTCTTTTAATGTTTTATGCAACAATTTATGTGATAAAAATGATATATGTAAATTTTGAAGCATATTGAAATGAGTCCAGCTTGTATTCAATAAGAAGTGAAATACTATTAATACCATTACATATTCCTTTGTGAACCCTGCTGTAAAGGTAAAATTTCTAAGCTGATTCTAAGCCGCAGAGCCAGAGTTAAAGTGTAAAAGAACCAGACATTGTGAAGTCTCTAACTGCAAGGCTTGGGTTGTAAAGTAAGAGACCACTGATATGTTAAATACCTCGGCTACCCCGGAGCCTTTGATCTCTGTAGCTGTTAGGACAATACTGGAGCTGCCCCAGTAAACATTCTCACTGACTCCTCTGGTGGTCTGATAACTTGGGACTTTGAGTCGCCTGGCACTAGGCACCACGGGCCCAGAATCAATCAATTTAAATATCCCCCCCTTCCCCCAAAAGTGTACTTAAGCTCTGCCCGACCTCTGCTCGGGGCTCTGGGCTGCTCTATCTTCCTGAGTGAGCCTGGAGCCTCAGCATGCTGAATCAATAAAACCCCTTCTGCCAATTGCATGGAGCCGGTCTCTTGTGGTCTCTCCCTCCGATGTTTCGCTGGACCCTTACACTGCTATCCCAAGATGGCAACTACCATCTTGAATTTTGTTTCTATCATTTCACTGACTAAATTTCAGCTTTTTAACACATTTAATTCTCCCTAAATTATATATTAGTTAATACATGTAATTGTACATTAATAATAATTAGCATGTTCTTCTGCGATTCATTTACTCAACATTGTTTCTAAAATTCACCTTTGATTAGGTTCATTTTTGTCTGCTGTTCCACAACTCCAACAAAGTAATTAATAAGCTTGCAAGTTTGTTAGAATAATGTTTTCTAAACTTTAAATTTATGAAACCCAAATCCAAAACCAGAACAAAACAAAATAAATGTATATAATGTAGTAGATTCCTATAATTCTATGTTGCTTCAGCATAAGAGAAGCAGGGCTTAGTCACCCTTGACACAGTTTCCAGTTCTCTGTCCCTACCTGTTCCTCAATGTGGTCAATCCAGATATTTGTCTTGTACAGTCAATTTTTGGTAATCACCTCCCTCTAGGACATGAAGATACAACCTACTTAACTTGCCCCACTGTTCCCAATACCCCACGTTGATAGTGTGGATATGCTGTAGTAACCACCTCTCAGTTCTAGTAAGATTCCAGCCTGCTTGTTCTTAACTCACCAATTAGAACTGCCCATGGAAAGCCTGCTTGAGTACTCCTCTGGACACCCAAGGCTTTTTCCCATTGGCCCATTTCTCTTTTTCTTTGGCTTCAAAACCATAGTTTAATCACATTGCCCCTGAAACCTTCCTGTCAGCTCTCATCAGTAGTCCCCTTCTCTCTCTGACATGTAAGTAATAAACTGTTCTTTCATGTATTTTTGTTGTGCTGCCTTCTCCATGTATCATTCAAACAACACAAATGTATCTAACTTTTATTCTTGTCAATGCTCTCCTAAAGAGTGGTCATCTTTTTTTTTTTTAATTTTCAAATTGTCTTTTGTTTTTTTTAAAAAATTTGTTCTTGATAGGAATAAACTGGGCACAGGTCAGACAAGAGCCATAAGGGCAACTGTCAGTATAAACAAATTTCAAATTTCTTGTGCATAGTTGGATACTTAGGCAGATATGCCCTTCAACAGATGAATGGATAAAGAAAATATGGTATACATACAGAATGTACTATTACTCATCCTTAATGAAGAATGAAAATTTTATGGGGCTGGGTTGTGACTCAGTGATAGAGCGCTTGCCTACAATGCATGAGGTATAGTGTTGGATCCGCCCACCACATAAAAAAATTAAATAAACAAAATAAAGGTATTGTGTCCATGTACATCTAAAAATATTATTTAAAAAGAATGAAATTATGTCATTTGCAGGTAAATGAATAGAACTAGAGCCAATCACCCCAAACCAAAGGCTGAATGTTTTCTCTGGTAAGCGGATGCTGATCCATAGTGGGAGGGTAAGGAAGAATGAAGGAACTCTAGATTGTGCAGAGGGAAGTAAAGGGAGGGGTGAGATAGCAGGGATGGGAAGGGCAGTAGAATGAGGCAGACATCATTATCCTACATATGTGTATGATTATACTACTGGTGTGACTCAGCACCATGTACAACCAAAAGAATGAGAAGTGGTGCTCCATTTGTGTACAATGCATCAAAATGTATATATAACTAATTAGAACAAATAAAAAATAAAATGTATCCTATGGAAGGCACATTATAAACATCCATGAACTGTAAGGGTCCAGTGAAACGTCGGAGGGAGAGACCACAAGAGACCGGCTCCATGCAATTGGCAGAAGGGGTTTTATTGATTCAGCATGCTGAGGCTCCAGGCTCACTCAGGAAGATAGAGCAGCCCAGAGCTCAGAGCAGAGGTCAGGCAGAGCTTAAGTACACTTTTTGGAGAGGGCAGGGGGGGGGGCTTTGCATACATCAGAACAAATCATCATGAGGTGCGGGAAAATTGAACAACAACTCTGAGACCTGGTTAGTACATTTACTGGCGGGAACAGATTGGACGGGGGTGATTGGTTACTTTTAAGCAGGGTGAACATTTAAACTGATTGGTTCTGGGGGCCCAAGGTGCCTACGTGCCATCTTCACAGAACCCCAAGTTATTAGACAACCAGAGGAGTCAGTGAGAATATTTACTGGGCAGCTCGGGTATTGTCCTAACAGCTACTGAGATTACAGGTTCCGGGGGTAGCAGAGGAATTGTAACAATAATCTTTTACTCTTTAACCCAAGCCTTGCAGTTAGAGACTTCACAATGTCCGGTCCTTTACACTTTAACTCTGGCTCTTCGGCTTAGAATCAGCTTAGAAATTTTACCTTTACAGAACAAATCCCCTGGAGCCCCATCACAGCACTGAGTTTATAGCCATACACCAGGGACACAACTCAAGATGAAATTAGAGAAAAATACAACAATGTAGAAAGAAGGTGCTAAAATGTGATGAGAGAACATTGTGGTATTTTTCCTTAGCTATCTACCAATCCATCTCATAACTCAAGTAAAAAGCATACGAAGGAAGAGGGAAAAGATGGAGATACATGAGGTAATGAAGGGTTTAGAAAGTCCCCTTGTATACTGGGGAATCTACAAGGGCATATATACAGAACCAGGTCTTTATGAGACCGGTTTTATTTACCCAAATTAGACCAATACCCTTCATGAATGTAGATGCAAAAATCCTCAACAATACACACGCTGAATCCAATACCAAGTAAAAATAAGTTTACACCATGACCAAATGGAATTTATCATAGGACCAAACACAAAATTGTTTAAGCATCTGAAAATCTATTGATGTAATGTGTTATATTAATAGAATAAAGGACAAAACCACATGAGCATTTTAATAGGCAGAAAAAGCATTTGGTGAAACCCAACACTGCTTTATAATAAAAACAAAACAAGAAATACAAGGAAACTTCCTCAACCTGATAAGGGCATCTATGAAAAAATCTTCAGCAGCCATCATTCTTAAAGCTAAAATGTATTCAGTAAATATAATTAAAATGGTTAGAGAGTAAACATACAGTTATGTAAAATATATGTCCATAATCTATTAAATTACTCTTCGTGGCTTTCTGGGTGGCATTTCTTACTGGGAGAGAGAAGATAAAGCAATTTCTAAGGATTTATCCCTTACCTATATGAAGAGCACCTGAAGTTGGTAGTTCCACTCTCTCTGGAGTTCTTTCTTCCCCAGGCTTAATGGATGCATCTAATTCTCCAGAACTTTAGAAAAGGGAAGAGGTGAGGAATCACTTTGTCCCTGCCCTCCTTTCACCCACTTCCTATCACCTGGTATGCTCAGGTACCACCTCCGTTCGGCACTGCATGGTCTTGAGAGGGAAGAGAACAAGGAAAAGCAGAGAGAGTCCTGTGTAAGAAAATGGGAGAAATATATCACTGTTGGAGATAAAAAAGATTGAATGCTTTCATCACTTGCACAATGGTAACCATCGTTTAAAAATTGGGAGATATCACATGAAATATAGATTTGTAGATTAAACTCTTTTAAAAAATCAGAAGCACTGACAGCACTTGGATCCTACACCAGCTCAGTATTGCTCGCACAATCAAGCAGTTTCATCCTCTTTTATCCCCTGCCTGGTCCCTGCTGGCATCTGTGTTTGAGATCCTTTTGCCTTGCCCTGTGCCCATAAGCCTTGGTTCTAGCCACAGAATAACCCTATCAGGACTTCGCAAATATGACTGGCCCTTCACACTTTTCTGTCTTTACTGTGAAGTTTCCTCTACCTGCAGTAACTTTCCTCACTGCTTCCTATTGCTCTCTTCCACAAAGCCTTCTCCCATTCTGCCATTGAAAATCAATCTCTTTCTCACATCTCTCATCTGAATACCTCTTTGGAGCTAACTAGAGAAACACCACACCTCAGTGGATTCCATTAGTCTATTCCTGCATGTGTTACCAAATGCTACCTTGCCTGCTACAGTCCTTTGGTACTCTGTACACAGTAGGTAATTAATATTTGATAAACTAGCCTGATGCTGGGGAAGGGAAGTTGCTGTTACAATAGGAAAAGCTGCAGTACAGAAAAAAAAACAAGGTAAACAAATTTAGAAAAGAGGTTGAAGAAATTTGGCAGCAGAGACAGCAAAAAACATTCCTCACTTCAACTGAGATAAGCTTATTCACAGATATTCACTTTAACAGTTGAGGAATTACATACAACAGCCTTCAAAGTGGAAGTGACCTTAGCCTTTCCTACAGCCATGCTCTCCTATCAGTGGTTGGCAAATTTTACATAGGTGGCCAGGGGAAGGGAAACTGTTATCTGGTCTGTGTAGTAACTGCAGTCAGATTTGACAATTTTGTTTTCTGACATTGCCATTTATAAAATGGATTTAAAAATGGGGCATTTATACACAATGGAATATTACTCAGCACTAAAAAAGAACAAAATCATGGCATTTGCAGGTAAATGGATGACATTAGAAAAGATAATGCTAAGTGAAGTTAGCCAATCTCCCCCAAAACAAATACTGAATGTTTTCTCTGATATAAGGGGGGAGACTCAAAGTGAGGTAGGGAGGGAGAGCATGGGAGGAAGATTATTTCTACATAGGGAAGAGGGGTGGGAGGGAAAGGGAGAGGGAAGGGGAATAGCAAGGATAGGGGAATGTGATGGTCATCATTATACAAAACATATGTATGAAGATGTGAATTTGGTGTCAACATACCTTATATACAAACAGACATGAAAAATTGTGGTATATACGTATATTAAGAATTGTAATGCAAAAAAAAAGCTACTTTCTCCTCCCACTAAAATATGTGTAACTACAGGATTGTTGTATAGAGTGGAGAAACCACCAATTTACTTACACAACTGTGTCCACCTGAGAAACCACATGGACAGCAGAAATTCCAGAACAGCTTTTGATGGGGGAAAATTCTAATTCTCCTTTTCCTTCAAGTTAGTAAGGACAACTTTTCTTGATCATCTTTGCCATTTGGTGATGCAGAGATTTCTTATTTGGAGTGAAAGGAATTGTATTGTACCCATAAGGAACTGAAAACAGCTCATGTTATGTGTTATACACTTAGCAATGGGAGTTTGTGAAAAGGATCCACTCAGGAAATCCTGCTTGATTCCACTTGACTACTTTAAAAAATATGGAATTCAGTGAATCTCAGACTCCTTGCAGGCAGAGGCACAAAGGATCGCCAAACCCTGATTAGCAAGTGGTAACCTGCACAAGATGCCTCTAGGGATCTTGGTGATATGCAAATTTTGGCTCCCTAGGGCTGAGAGTGGCCTGAGAGGCTGCTTCTTAATTTACTCCCAGGTGATCTGGATGCTGCTGGATTTTAGAGTGGACAAAAGAAGTCATATGGGGATTCATCCTCAGCATAAACGACTTTATGTCCTCCCAGAAAGAGGGAAGTGAAGTCCAGAAAAAAACCAGTGCTTTGGCTTCCTCCAGGAAGGTGCTGAGCATGTCCAGGTGGTCATCCAAAAGGCACTTGATCCATTGCCCCTCACGGGAGTTCCTGCCACATTTGGCTCCTACTGGGCAGTGACAAACAGCATGAAACCCATTGCTGTAAGCAGGAAAATACAGGCAGGCATCGGGTAGTAGTGTGTGGAAGAGGCTGGCTCATGCCAACCCTTAGTATGTACTTTTCTGAGATGCCTGAGAGGAGTGGGATCTGCTCTTACGGATGCCTGGGGCAAACAGGGCAGACCCCCCAATTACTCTTCAGTTTAGGGTCCTCAAACAGACCCCCAAATCTGCTCCAGAGGTGCCCTTCCAGCAGCTGACAGTACTCTCTCAAACCTAAACTCCTTTTTTTTTTTTTCTGCCTGGCCAAGGGCAGAGCCTCCTGTCTGCAATCTACCGAAGGAGTAGCAGGTAGTGGTCCGAAAACCTCCAGCCTCCGCCAGCCTTGAGCACGCCAGTAGTTCAAAGAGCTCCAGGCAATGCGCAGGCGCCGACTGGAATGCTGGCTGCTGGCCGGTGCAAGTTTCCTTCCTCTCGGGGCACCGCTCCACACGTGCAGGTGGCAGCGGACACCACTCTTGTCGCTGCCCCTCATTCAACGTCCTGGTGGCACTCATTCTGTGGGACCATGCAAGCCCTGGTATCCCCCGTGACTAAGGCCATCTTCGTGGCTCTGTTTCTCTTCGCTATCCTGCTGATCCTCTATGTGATCCTGTGGTACATTTGCCGGGACGTGGACAACGACTACATCTGAAGCAGGTATAGCACACCCACAGCCCCTTAGGACCCCACCCTGGGTTCCCGATCCCAGGACTCTCTGGACTCTCTGGACTCTCGGTGGTTCCTTCCCTATGCCCTGAGCCCCTCTCCCAGATCACTCCCCCGTACTTGGTGCAAGCCTATCCAGGACGCCTGCCTCTTCTCTCAACCCCGCTGGGACGCCTGCCTCTTCTATTGACCCGTGCTTCTTCCCCAGACCCGGTGATCCTCCCCAGATTGCGTGCCCCTGTACCAATCCTGTGCCTAGTGTCTACCCATGCATTACAATCCCAGGCACCTTTCTCTTAACCCAGACCTCACACCCCTTCCCAGCCTCTGTGCCCTTCCCTTGCACTCTACATTCCTGTCCTGGATCTCATACCCCTCTAAGGACCTGGGGATCCCCGGGATCCCTTCTAAAACTCCCCAAGGTCTTGCATTGCTCCCAAGACCTCAAGGAGCCTCTATACTGATGCCTACCCCTTTCTCAGGCTCCTGTTCTCCTCTCCTAGTCTGGGGCTCTCTCCTCATCTTGTGTTGCTCCCAGGAATCTGCTCATTGTCCCCTAAACTCCACCAGGACCCTGCATCCTCTTCTGAATCTGTGCACTCTCTAGAACCTTAAGATCTTCCCTCCACCCCACCACCAACCCCCACTCTGCAGCAGTCTCCAGATTCTCCCTTCTCCCCAGGAGCCTTTGCCTCACTTTGTCCTGGGGCTTCCAAAGGTCCAGGGAATGAAGAAGTAAAATGAAAGTTTTACCATAATCCTGCACCCTTCTACCACCCTGCATCCCTCCCAAGACCTTTTGGATTTCCCCAAGCAGGAGTGGTTCCTCCTGGTCCTATGCCCCTCTCTTGGATCCCTCTTCACCAAACTCTGAACCCCAGCGCCAGCTCACCTCTCTGAGAACCCACAAATTTCTAAACATGGAACACTGAGGCCAGAAGAAGCTCCTGACTGGTGCCAGTGCCACACTCATTGAACTTCTGTACTCTGGACAGTGGGAGAGCTTTTTGGTAACTGACAGGCCTCCCTCATCCCTGTTTTCCTGTAGGGATCCTATGCCTTCCTTTTCTCTTTGGAGCACTTGATGCTTTCCTCCCTCCCAGGGGTAGGATGCGTAAGTAGCTTAAGTCTGCAAACAAGCTAGCAAGTAACAATTTGACATGCCACTCTGGTCCTACAAGTTTTCTTGAGTTAGGTTCAGTCCCAGAAAGGGGTTCCTGACATTGGAATGATGTATCAACCTCAATTTTCAAGGGGATATCATGGATGAGCCTCTCTGGATTGGGAATAATAGAGGTTGGGCCAGGCAAGGTGATCTGATCTGACTGCTTCCAGTTTTCTTTTTCTCCCTTCTGTTCCATTCTTTTTTTCTTCCCTCCCCATGTCTTTTCCTGATGAAGTCAGTACATCTGCAGGCAGGTGGTAGTCAAGATGATTGTGGCATCGGCCATTGAACCTGCAGTGAGGTAGGAATAAGTGCAAGGAATATGGGTAGGGGCTGCATTTTGTGACCTTGCCTCAGTGAGACATAAAAGTGGATCCTGATTACATTGTTGAGCATAGGTTTTTAAAAAAATATTTATTTTTTAGTTGTAGTTGGACACAATACCTTTATTTCACTTATTTATTTGTATGTGGTGCTGAGGATCGAACCCAGGGTCTCACACATGCGAGGCAAGTGCTCTATCGCTGAGCCACAACCCCAGGCCCACCCCCCCCCCCAGCATAGATTTTAAGTGAGTTCACTGCACATTCTTTCCAGAGAGGATGAAGCAGCCCTTTGGGATAGAATGTACCATCTCAAATGAACCATATTAATGAGCATTCATGGGTCAGTGTAAGCATAGGATAGAAAAGCTGGAGTTTGGGATATGCATAATCCTGGGTTCAAATGCCAAATCAACATATGATTGGGCAACTTATATCTCTGAGAATCAATTATTTCTTCTGATGAATGAAATTAATGACATTATCAAACTCATTGAAAGGATTACATGAAGTACTGTGCCAAAGCTGATGAATAGTTGTACACACTAAATTCTCAATTAAAGGTGGTTGTCACTTCTGTAAAATTAACTATCTTCTAATAATAACTGATTTTTTTCTACTTACTTTTTGCAGTATAATTTGCATAGAGTAAATTTACTGCTTTCATAAATGTACATTTCTACAGTTTCTGATAAACAAAGCTGTGTAACTACCACAACAAGCAAGGTGCAAGCACTTTCTAATTGATAACATATAATTAAAATATTTTACATTCAATGCCTTTGAATCTGAGAAAACCAGCATCTAAAACTCATTCTAGGTAAGCAAATGTGATGTTCATGATTTTCTTATTTAATTTCTTTGCCTGGTATTGGTGTACTGCCCCACCAAAATACTTCACTATTTTTGCTAATGTTCATTACAGTTAACATTAAAAATAGATTTTTTTTTATATTATACAAGCAATAAATAACTACATTTCTTGCAAAAATATACTATCCCAAAGAGAATAGGGCAATCATTGCACTACTCTGCCCATTCTCCTCCCCAAAAGATTGACAATTATTAACCATTTGTTTCTTCTACTTCCTGTCTCTCTTCTTTACATCTCTATTCTCTCTCTCTCTCTCTCTCTCTCTCTCTCTCTCTCACACACACACACACACACACACACACACACACACCACTTGAACACATGCACACACAGAGTGGTGTTGGGTTTTTCTACTTTAGATTTCAGAGGGCCAGGAGGGAATGAAGAAGCAAAATGAAAATCTACAAGGAAGCATAGGAGTCCTGCTCTCTGCTCTTCTTCTCATGCCTTGCCTTTAGGCATTTCTGGGAAAAGGATACCTGCTGATCAGGTCTGTTGGGAGACTGTTTTGGCCTCTGATTCTCTGATTAAAGGTGCTACATGAAGTGCAAAGACTATTTTAAGAGGCAAAGATAGTGCTGGGCATTTAAATAGAGAAGATCAGAGCAGGTTAAAAAAAAAAATTCCCAGGTATTCTACTTCTTTTCATTGCCCACTTCTTGGATGTGCACCTCTCCAGAGGCAGTATAAAGACCCTGTTGTTCTTCCCCTTTGTCTGTTGGTGGGGCATTGGAGTACTGCTAATATGGGTTAGTCTTGAACTGAAGTCTTCCACCCCTTAACTGTAGAAACCCCTGAGTCGATCTCAGTGGTCCTGGCAGGGGCTAGAAAGTGCCCCATCAACAGTGTGAAGAATGTATCTGGAGAGCCTTGAGACTGGAAACTAGTTATAAGGCAAGAAAGTATGAGGGCCTGACCTTAGGCAGTGGCCACGAAAGCAAGAGGGGTAGAGATGTCTCTGAGTTAGAGCTGAAGACTTTGGTGACTAAATACATGTAAGGGCACTGGGAGGGTATGGAAGAGGAGAGGGGAGCAAAACTGATATTCTTTGTCTAGCCTAGTTGAATAAGAGGCTAGTGATGCTAATAAAATAGTAATGGCTCCCACTGGAAGCAGATGAATGCCCTAGTTCAGCATTCCATAAGCCCTTCTGGGTTGCTCCGTGCTTACATCACCTTGATTTTTCCTTCATCCCGTCTGACCTAGTGGCATGGGCAGGTGCCTAAGCAGGTATCTGGCTTATAGGGAGAGCTAAAAAATATGGCAGCCTATTTATATCTCGAGGTTTCACTTGCAGGCTGTTTCATTAGGGGACACTTGTTTTTTTTTTTAATTTTTAAAAATTTTTCTTACTTGTTGAAGTCCTCATGCCCATTGATAGAATCCATATAAAGTCCATAGAATAATGACTGGAATAAATATGAAATTCAGTTTGTATAGAGGAACAGTGCTCGTCCTGTGTACTCACACCATAGCTGAATTTCCATCCTTTCTCCCAACACAGTTTAAAGAGTGGCACTAAAACAAACCACAACCACCTGCTCAAGTCTTGTGGTTTGAAATGGTTTGTGTAATATTTCCTCCTTCCAATTCCTCCCCAAGAACAAGCTTACATTTTGCAGCATTGAGAAGTGGAGTTTAAATACCTAAATCAGGATAGTGAGAATTCAGAATTTCAACCTATCTGTACAGCTCTTATTTGTCACCATGTTGAACCAAGATCAGCCATATCAACTCTCTGCTGGTGCACATTCTGGGAAGGTAAAGCAACAAAATTGGTGATTGGACCCCATGCATTTAGGACAGTAATGTAACTCCTGATACCACAGCTGCCAAGTTTCAACAGATGCCTTCCACAGGCCTTTGGAATATTTTCCATTTTTGAACTACCCTTGTGCCCAAACATCAAACATTGACTTCATAAGGAAAAACCATGTCACTGAAAATTCTACTACCCTATAATTGATTGGAAACCTTGGGTGGGCTATAGCTATATCACACAGAAAAAAATGAAGTGACAAGCAGGAAAACATAAGGATGAATTTTCTGAAAAGACGCTGAAAAATATCTGGTAGGAATTCTCTCCTATACTACCATTGTTTTTGTTACATTTTCATTATTATTTTTCAGACCTATAGTGGGTAAAGCATAGAATTAGGTGCTAGACTATATATAGAAAAGTATGAGAACTAGTCTTTCCTCTTAAGGACTTTAGAGTTTTGTCAATAAAGAAAAGAGTTATATATAGAAAGAGAAAGGAGAGGGTGAGAGGGGAGAGTCAAAGCTTAAATATTTGAGTGTTCACATATCCCTCACAAAGGAAGCATACATCCTGTTTATCTGAGATGGAGCACCCATTACACCCTTTGACACAGAAGATTCCAAAGTTCACTATATCAATGATGACTATCAACAACTGGATGAGCAAGATGTGGCAGGTACATTAGCAGCCTTAGAAAAACATAGGTGCTTCAGACAGTGGTGGATCAACCTTGAAAAGACTCAGGAGCCTTTTCAGTGTTCAGTGGTCTGGTGGCTAGGAGCATGCCAGACTTCCTCTCTAAAGTAAGGAACAAATGATGACAGCTCACACCTTCTACCACTAAGAAGGAAACACAAGGCCTTGGATACCTCTTTAGGTATTGAATCAGGGAATTGAGGGATATAGTGACCTCATTTACTTTCTCTTCCTGTGATGCACATAGGAATTTATGCTTCCTGCCCCCACAACTTTGGGTTCTGTAGTTAGACCAGCACTGTCCAATATGGTAACCACTAGCCACATTTGACTATTTAAATCACAATAAAATACAACTACAAATTAAGTTCCTCAGTTACACTAGCCACATTTCAAATACTCAGTAGCCACATGGATCTAGTGGTCCTTATTGAACAGTGTGGGCTAGGCACTCTGGTTTCCCAAATGGGAATGATTACACCAGGAGTCACAGTAAGAGTTCCATTAACTACCAGGCATGGCTGACAAGTGAATTACAAGTCATGGGCACCTTGGGCTCTTCATATTATGGAACCCACAAGCATGAGAAAGAGTCATCCATCCTATCAGGAGTCATGGGCCCTGGTCATCAGGAGGAGCAGGTATGTTCTCACATAATAGGAATAGAGGGATAGGTTTGGTAACCAGGTGATCCACTCAAAAATGTGTCTTGGCGATCCCCTGACTGATTTCTGTGATAAATGGACAAGGGTGCTTTCCATAGCCTGAGAAGGACTTGTGCATTAGGGGCTCAGAACTTTCAGAGATGAAGGTCTGTTTTATGCCACCAAGTAAGCCACAGAAAATAGCAAAGGTATTTGTTGAGGCTGAGAGGATTCTATAATGGACAGTGCCTCAGGGAGACCATGAACATCACTTGTGGCTTTGAAACCAATTGCAGCAATGGGGGCCATGAATTGCACTCCTGTCTTTCCCCATGGGAAAAATTCAAGCTAATCCTGAAGGAGTTGTTCTCAAACAAGATTACCTTCCTATGTGAAGCCATTTGATACAAGGACTGTGGGGGGTGGAGCTGCAGTGGTTGCTGTAGTGCCTTCCATGGCCCTACCACCTGACTAAAGTAACCATTCCTTTTGCTAACAAAGGTATCACTTGATTATGACTCTCTGCTTAGGCCCCTCTCCAGGAGCTACCCTAAGTGAAGGGAATTGCCACCCTGGTGGCAGCCCACTTCCAAAGACTGGTGAAGAGTTTAGTAGGGAACAGTATAAAGGTCTGGCATCCTTGCCTAGATATATCTCTGTAGGACCATGTGCATTGTAGAGTTCCCCATAGGATTTTCTGAGACCTGTGATACAACTGCATCACAATTTAACTCCTTCCTCTGCCCAGTCCTTCTTACTTCACTCTCTATAGGTGTTACTTTATTTTTTAAAAATATTTATTTTTTAGTTGTAGGTGGATACAATATCTTTTCTTCATTTTTATATGCTGCTGAGGATCAAACCCAGTGCTTCACGTGTGCTAGGCAAGTGATTTACCTCTGAGCCACAACCCCAGCCTCTACAAGTGTTACTTTAAACAAAAGAATAATCTTCATCTCAGCCATCTACTCAGAAAACCTGACCTAATGCAGTTGCTGTTTTAAATAATGTCCCTTCAAAATTTGTACACATCTAAAACCTGTAAATGTGACTATCTGGTAATAATAGGGCCTTTGTGTATTATTTGGAAATGGGGCCTATGCAGATATAATCAAGATAAGATGAGATCATATTGGATAAGAGTTGGCCCTAAACACAATGACTGTTGTTTCCACAAAAAGAGGGAAATTTGGACTCAGAGACAAACAAACAACAAAAGAGGAAGGTAATATAAAGATTAAGGCAGTAATATAAAGATTAAGGTACAATGATGTACCTGCTAGCCAGAGAACACCAGTAATTACTGGAAATCAAAATTTCGGAAGAGGAAATAATTATTCAGAGAGATCATGGACTTGCTGGTATATTTGTTTCTGACTTCTACCCTCCTGAAACATGAGAGGATAAAATTAAGTTATTTTAAGCTATCTAGTTTGTAGTAATTTGTTATGGCAGTTCTAGGAAACTACTAAAACAGAACAGGGTGGTGATTTTTATTAACAGTACCAGGAAGCAGACCCCAAAGAAAACCAGAAAGTCCAATTCATCAAAAGCTTTACTTGTGCTTTTTCTACGCACTCACATTCATACACCAAGAATGATGGACATAATACAGTAATGTGCCTGCTCATTGTCAGGGGGAATATTGAGTCTGTTTGCTCTGAACTCTCCACAACTTGCTCTAGAGAAGCTACCTACTTGGTCCAAGTAGGAAACAGTCCAGGACAACCCTAAGGAGATCCTGTCAAGACAGAAAGGTTCTTAAAAAAAATTAGAACATGTCAAAAATCACAATCAGGTTCCTACAGAATGCCCTTTATGCCCCTATTGAAAGGGCTCACTGATCCAAATATTCATTTACTGCAGGCAGGTGATCAGAAAGGTTTGATTTTTCTATTCTTGTTCAAAATCAGTAACCTATAAGCTTTCACAAACACACACAAAAAAGAGCAATATTGCACTATAAAAGGAAAAAAGTCAAAATATTAATTTTAATTTTGTCTTAGTAGAAAGATCGGCCAGCTGATTACTTTGCATACTTTATGAATTTATTGGATTACAGAGGCTTGTTTTGTCCTATTCCTTACCCCTTCTTCCCTTCATGCCTACTTCTAGTGAAACTATTACCAGGGTCACTGTTCCTCTCATACTCTGCCAACACATTTCACTTCTTGACAAAAAGTAAATGCTGTTCAAGAGCATCCATGAGAAGCCAGGTGCAGTGGAGCATGCTTGTAATCCCAGTGGCTTGGGAGGCTGAGACAGGAGGACAGTGAGTTCAAAAACAGCTTCCACATAAAAATAAACAAATAAAGGTATTTTTTTAATGATACCATGAGAAAAGAAAGAAAGAAAACAACCAGCTCACCAAAAGCAAGGCAATAAGCAACTCAGTGAGATCCTGTCTCTAAAATACAAAATAGGGCTATAACTGTCAACAAAATTAAATAATTTTATTGTCAAATACTCCCATTTTTCATTAATGGCTGAAAATTGCAGAACTCCAGAAACACCTTAGGATTTTATTTCTAAGCAGTAAAACTTTGCAGGGTACGTGTTAGTACATTGTGCTGCTATAACACAATACCTGAAACTAGTAATTTATAAAGAAGAGAAATTTACTTCTTTTAGTTTTGGGGGTTGGGAAGTCCAAGATTAAGGGCCTAGAATCAAAGGGCTTCATGCTACATGATCCCATAGAAGAATGTGAAGGGTAAGAGAAAGAGAAAGCGAGTGAGTAGAGAGAAGTTTTAAATAACAAACTCACTCCCATGGTAGTAACAATAATCCATTCATGAGAATACAGTACTAATGACCAAATCACCTTTGAAAGGTTCCAACTCTCAATACTGTTGCATTGGGAGTTTAATTTCCAAGATACAACTTGTAGGGGTACACTCAAACCAGAGCAGGTACACAAAGGCAGATTTCCCTTCTTCTTCATTTATAATAAATATTCAATAATACCCATTTGTAAATTGTAGTTCTGAGTACCACTGACTCCCTAGCAATAGTCTAAGAACATGAACATGAGGTCCATTGTATCAATATATGTTTAGGAGTCTATTGAGACAGTCTTCACACATCAATGTTTTTTTAATATTCCTTCTACTCACCATAATAGAAGATGCATTGAGGTTCCAGGATTCAGGTATTAATCCATTAGTTATCAATGATTATTGACTCTACTGTCCTTGATTTCAGAAAATATCACCCTTTCACAAAGTTCAAGGACAACTTAACACCATCCCACATTACTGACCCAGAACACTATGCATCTTAACAGAGGGAGGCCATAGTACTTCTGGCTTGATGTCTCCAGCATAGCTTTTCTTTATAGTCCTAAGCTATGAAAAATACCCTGAAATCAAACCTCATAGGTTTGATTAAGGGGTCCATGAAGAAAAGCTAGGAATGGTGCCTTGCACTTCTGCTTCCCTTTACCTGTCTTTTGTCTTTAGACCATGCGTGTCAGGATGCCCTTGAAAGAAGTCAGTTTGTACTTACATGTGATGATGTTCCTTGCTTGATTCTCAGTCTGAAAGAATATCTATATCTTGACTGCCTCCTCCTTGATGCTCACTCCCATTCAGGAGACTCTAAGCCATAGGATCACATTATCCAGATACCAAGCCCCTAAGGTCACAAAGACACAACCTATCCAACCTCTGTATCAGAAGTGATTCAGGCCCATGTCATTCATCCCTCCTAATAACTTTTAACCCTGCTATTTGAAGAGTTGTTATTTTGAAATTGAATAAACAACTGAAAAAAGCAGACAAAATTATTTCTTATTATATTACCATTCTTGTGGGAGAGAAAGACAAACTATCTGGTGGCAATAAGTGACCATGAAGAAAACTAAATCAAAATGATGCACTATGAGGAGTGAGGTGGGAACTACTTGATTTTTTAAAAAAAATTTTGGTCAGAGATTAAACCCAGGGGTGCTTAACCACTGAGCCCCATCCCTAGTCATCTTTATTTTTTATTTAGAGACAGGGTCTTGCTAAGTTGCTCGTGGCCTTGCTAAGTTGCTGAGGCTGACTTTGAACTTGCAATCCCCCTGTCTCAGCCTCCAAAGATGCTGGGATTACAGGCATGTGCACTGTGCCCAGCTGGGAATTACTTTATTAGGTGATTTGGAAAGGCCTCTCTGGCACTTAGGCAGAAGCTTGAAGGAAATGATTGTCTACATTCTGCAGAGATTTAGGCGAAGAGCCTTCAGGCTGAGAAACCACTAAGGTGGGTTTGACCCATAGAAGGAAAAGTAGGAGGTCAGTAAAGCTGGTGCAGTGGGAGTGAGTGAAGAATTATTAGACATAGAATAGAAAGCTAATAGAGGGGCAGTCATGGAGGACCATGGAGACAGAAGCATAAGCTACTCTTCCAGATTTACCATTATAAACATGATTTCATGGGATTTGTGAATATAACCCCATGGTAAGTCTGCAAGCTTTCTTTAGTTGCTGAGTTATTTTGAGTAAAAAAGCAATAGTAATTTATCACAAGTAATTAAAAAATAACTGCTTTGAGGCCCCAAGAACAGAACTTCCATTACATAGACAGCTGTTTCTCAGGGTGTATGGCAGGAAGCTGTCTACCTGGCTTTTCTCATTGGTACTACTTTCCTGTGGGAGACTTTCTTGGCAAGTACTGACTTATTTTGTCTACCTTGGATTACTAAGAACCTGTGCCTGAAATGCAACATACATCCTCCAGTACCAGGGGATATATGAGAAACTAGGAGTTGGGCCCAGAACAGCAGAGAAATGATAGAACTATTTGAATTTGTTCCCAATTTTTAATACCTTGTGGATAATAATTTTCAGCTAAGGCCAATGCTTTGAGAAACAGCAGGATGTGTTTTATGGGCAGCAAAAACACATGCCATATCCTGCCTGGCTCATACATCATGATAGGGTGGTGCAAATACGTGAACGAGTATTTGGAGGTAAGCATCAAATGTCAGGATAGTGATCTACTTCTTTATCTCAATGATTGACTGCTAGTAGGTTTCAAATGATTACTGTGACCACTGTGCTCTGAAATGGCAGAAGAAGTGAATGGCAGAATGAAATGCAAAAAGATTCAGAAATTTCACAATTTGAGCCTTAATTCATAGGCAGGAGCCATCCCTGTGCAGTGTCAGAAATTCCAGGAACAAAGATCCCCAGGAATACGACTTGGGCTTAGTCAAAACCCAGGATATCAAGCCTACCATGTCTTGCTACTTGTTTTTGCAAATGAGATGATCATTTTAGTCCATGGAATCAGTGGGAAAGTATTAAAAAGAGGTTGTTACTGTTGTGATAACAGTGTGTACCCATCTCACAGTAAGCCAGCATAGTCATGGATAAGTGTTGGGCTTTGAAATCAAAACACTTGGGTTATTTATTTGATGGCTCTGGTGAGTAAAAGCCTGTGATCTGTATATGGCTGCACAGCACCATACAACAACAACAGAAGCCTCTATGGACATTAAGCGACTTCACAAGGACAGCCCTCTCTGTGAAGTTGCAGACAGTGAGAACATTTCACAGATGCACCAGAGCCCTCTGGAGTACCAGAGGATCGGGGCTAGCCTCAACCTGAGGATAACTATGTGCCATTTATAGATCACTTATCACACCAGGCAATGGGATAAATGCTTCAAGTTCATTACAGTCCCATGGACTAAGTTTTAGGCATGTTTTAGAAAACTTCCACAAGCTGTATTGCTTAATTCTGAGGCCACACACCAGTGGCTAATGAGGTCAGGAGTTGCCATTTTAATAAACATTCACTTAACAATTACTATATGCCAGGCTGCTCTGTATGCTTACAAATATTATCTGATTTAGTCTTTATAACTTCCCCATGAAGTAAATACTGTTTCTATTCATGGTTTACAGATGAGATGACTGAAACACAGAGAGGTCACAAGCTTACCCAAGGCCACACAGCTAGGAGATGGCAGAGCCAAGAGATTCATATCCCTTATGGCTGGGTTCAAAACCTCTGCTCTTAGTTACACATTTTGTTGCTTCACTTAAACCTAGGTCTGTCCAATTAAACTATTCTAGTTTAGAAATACACTTTAATCATAATTATTTTGTCCATATGCTTTAGAATTTCTAGAACTATAGAGCAGAACTTCCTATGTGGCTATGCCCCATAATTAGATCATAAACTGCTTAGAGCAAGGATTATGTTCTCATGGTCTATACTCCTTGTTCCCATCATGGGAACTGACATCCAGCAGAAGATCAGGAAATGTTAGCTAAAATTTTATGCAACATTCACATAATTCTTTGGATCCAATTTATTTATCCTACAATGCATGCAACACATCAACACAATTATAAACACAAGCAGGATCAGTAACACAAGTGAAATTTCTAGAAATATCTATAAGAGAGTTGCTTAATACTCACAGTCAATGATAGACAGAATCAATCTTGTCCAGGTATAACTTTTAAAAGTCACATTTTCATTAAAAAAAATCAGTGAAATTGTGAACAAAACAGCATATGGTAAAAGAGAGTTTGTCACAAAGTGAGCCAGCTGAGCCAGAGTTCTTCAAGTGCTGGAAGGACATTTAGGAAGAAATGAACCAACCAGGCCCCAGAGAAAGATAAATTAACCTTCAGGGGTAGAGTTTGCTACAGTATTTTGATGGGTTCCAGCAATAAAAAATCAAGTCCTCTCCTAAAGTATCCCCTGAAAACTTGAGATGTAACCACTTGCTTTAATATAGCCCAAATTAGCTGATTCTTAGCCAGTTAGAGACTGTCTGGTTTTTCAAAATATTTTTTTAGTTGTAGGCAGACACATTCCTTTATTTTTATTTATTTATTTTTATATGGTTCTGAGGATGGAATCCAGTGCCTCACTCATGCTAGGTGAGTGATGTACTACTGAGCCACAACCCAGCCCCAAGATTGTCTGTTTTTATAAATTGCAAAACTGTGTCCAACATCTCCTAGGCAAAGCTAAGATAACTCTGGGGCTCTAAAGTTCTCAAACCAGTTACCCTTCAGAGCTGTCATATCCAGAGACTCCCCATCATGTTGCTGAGCAACATCACCACGACATGCAAGCTCACTCTGATCCCTGGCAGTTCTCCTGCTCTCCTGCACTTCCAAGTAGTGAGACCTTGTCCTTATCTATGGAAGGGCTTATCCTGTGAGGACTTTATCTTTATATGCTATCCTTTTGAAGTGCTTCCCTGTAAGCTGATTGTATGTTTCTGCCATGTCAGAGTCATATATTTTCCCTTGATGAGTTTCAAACTTCTCGAATTCACTGCAATACTTTTGTATGAAAATGTATAAAATTAGATTGAAAATAATGAATTCACACATCTATGATTTTGTCAAAATGAACCCAACCATTATGTTATAAATATAATGCATTAATAAAAGAAAAAGAAATAAAACATGCATATTGTTAAATATAATCATTGTTGTGAATGGGTCTGAATTTAGGAGAAACTTTTAAATAGGAGTTATGATTTCTCTATAGTTTTAGAATTTTTTAAGAAGAATATATGCATGGTTACTCATGTACTTAAAAGTACTAACAACAGAAATAGCAGCTGGGTATTGGTCAGCAAAAATAACTGGTAGCTGATGCAACAGATGAACCTGAAAATTACTGAAAATTACTATTTGTGCACATAAATTTTTGATACAGTGTGAAAAAGGCTCTCTGCTCTTAGCAGACTGATTTTCCAGGTACTTTCTATTTTGGAGTTCCATATTCTTAACCCAGGGTTGCTGCTGAATTAAAATGAAAGCATAGGAATGGTGTACTGGCTATGGCTATAAACAACCAATTCTTTTGCTTCTATTTCACAACAAATATTCTGATAAGGTAGTGCCTCCATATTCCACAAAGGATAGGAGGACTTCTTTTAGTATGTTGGCTTCCCTCAGGGTCCTTTTTGTCACCATACAGACATGATACAGTGCTAAGAAGATAAATGAATTTTCAGTCAGATGGTCAGCCTCAGGCTAGGAGCCATGGGTAAAGCATGGGATTCAAATGAATTTAGACCAGTGGTCTCTTCCCAGCCCTGTCACTAGCCAGTGATCCTATGAAAATCTCCAGTCAGTCAGACTTCAGGTATTCAGCTGCCAAATGAGAATGATAAGATCTATCCAGTAGGGTCTGTTGAGACATGGGTACAGTATGTAAAGCACCTGGTGTGGTGCATGGCCCATAATGGAACTGTAGTGAGTGGCAAATGGCTCTTATTTCTGGTAGTATTTGATCCCAACCTCTACGACTCTAGGATGCTGTTTGCATTGTCATTGTTCACTAGAAACATTAGAGATTATGAAGCTCAATAAAATCTGGAATAACAAATTAGTATGTTTGTATGGTTTGAGTGTGTCCTTCAAGGGTTCATACATTGCAAGCATAGATCCCTGTGTGGCAATATTAAAAGTTGGTGAAACTTTGAAGAGGTGCAGCCTAGTGGAATGTCCTTGGATCTTTGAAGCATTGACCTCAAAGGGATTAAGGTAGTTAACATGAGAATATAAGTTATTTCTCTGACAATGAGTTGTTATAAAAGAGTGTCTGCCCTCTCTCTGGCTTCTTATCTTATGACATGATCTCCCACTTACACTCACTCTCCCCATTGTAATGCCACCTTTCAAGAGTCCTCACCAGAGCCAGCATCTTGCTCTTGAACCTCCAGAACTGTGAGATAAATAAATGTTTTCTTTGTAAAGTATCCAGCCTAATTTTCAGGTAAATGGATGGAGTTGGAGAATATTATGCTAAGTGAAGTAAGCCAATCTCCCAAAAACAAAAGGCAAATATTTTCTCTAATATGAGGATGCTGACTCATAATGGGGATGGAGGGAGCATGGGAGCAATGGAGGAACTCTAGATAGGGTAAAGGGGAGGGAGGGGAAGGGAGGGGCCGTGGGGGTAGGAAAGATGGTGGAATGAGATGGGCATCATTACCCTAAGTACATGTATGAAGACATGAATGGTGTGACTCTACTTTGTGTACAACCAGAATTGAATTGCATTGTACTATCATATGTAACAAATTAAAATAAATAAATAATTTAAATTAAAAAAAAGAAAAAAAATAAAGTATCCAGCCTAAGGTATTTCTTTACTGCAGTAGAAAAGACTTATATATCACCTTCAAAATACTATTTTGTGGGTGGGGCTGTAGCTCAGTGGCAGAGTGCTTGCTTAGCATGCATGAAGCACTGGGTTCAATCCTCAGCATCACATAAAAATAAGCAAATTAAATAAAGGCATTCTGTCCACAACAACTACAAAAAAATAAAAAAGAATTTGAAATAAAATACCATGTTGCTAATAAAGCTCAATAAATCATTCTTTTCAGAGTATCTATTATTTAACATAGTTGTGGGAGAGTCATACCCACTTGAATAAACCTCAAAGCATCTGTGCTGTGAATCACTGACTAGATTTCTGGTGTGAAGTAGGGGTACAGGTTTAAACACTTCGTCCTACTCATTCTGCCATTTGCTATTGATGTGGCCTACAGACCCTCCCCAACTTTCCTGCTGTCATTACTTCCCTGCTCCAAACACAAGTACCAGGTCAACACACTCTTCTGTCTCCAACAGATTTTCATGTTCTAATTTTTAGATTTTGTTATTCATATTCTTTGTTTTATTAAATTTAATTCTTCCTTCTACAGTTTTCCAGGATTGATTTTGAAAATAGAAGATAGCAGCCTGTACTTCATTGTCATCTTGGCAGTTATAGGTAAGGCAATAAATCTGTAAATAATTTAAGCAGAATTAGCATCTTTACATAATTTTTCTCCCCTTCATTGAATAGGATATGCTACTTCATTTGTTGATGAATTCTTTTACCTGAATTTATCAGTGGATTTGATTAATTGCCTCCATAAATATCATATATTTCTTAGGTATTATTTTTGTTTTGTTGCTCTTGTGATTGGGTTATTTTCTATTACTTGTTCTAATTAGTTACTTTTCTTTAGAAGGTTCTTGATTTTTCAATAGTAATCTCCCATGTACTATTTTTTCACGTCTCTTATTAATTCTAATTTGTATGTATATTACTTTTAATTCCCTAAATAAATGATCACATTGTCACCAAATATTATCTTTCTTTTCAGTACATCCCTTAATTATTTCACTATGTATATTTTTGGCTTTGTGTTCTAGTATACTACTCAAAGGTAAAGGTGTAAAAATGCAGCTGTGTATTTTCCATATATATAATGGGAACACAGCTAATGTTTTTAAAATTAAAAATAATAGCTAACATTTTATCTGTATGTCTTATTAAAGACATGAAGAAATGGATATTCCCTTATAATTTCACTATACTGAAAGGTTTTACTGTGAGCCCAAGCTGAATTTCTTTTCTTTTTCCTTTTATTTTTGTGGGGGGGGGCTACCAGGGATTGAACCTAGGGGTGCTTAACCACTGAGCAACATCCCCAGCCCTTTTATTGTTTACTTTGAGACAGGGTCTTGCTAAATTGCTAAGGCTGGCTTTGATCTTGTGATCCCCCTGCCTCAGCCTCCCCAGCTGCTGGGTTTTCAGGTGTGTGCCACTGCACATGGCTTGTTTAATTTCTTTCTTAGGCACTCCAAACCCAAATCTGCTGTTAGTATGTTGTTCTGAATGAACTAGGGGGGTGGCTAGAAAGTCCATCCCTGAAAGTTCCCAGTTGGGCCCAGATTGGGCCCAGATTCTGCATTCATAGTATCAGGAATTTGGGAATGCAAAGGGATTCTTGGATAGTAACATCTATGAAAGGTAAAGTGGGGAAAGATTATTGAAAGGGGGAACCAGAAGACCATGATGCCAGCCTGACAAAGTTTCCATAAGCCCATGGAGAGAGATTTTGAGCAAAGATTGACTGTTATACAAGGTCAATGTTAGGTGAAAATGATCAGCCACCTATCATTCTCATTTGAGCCCACATCATCCAGTCTTGGACTTAACCTCATTGACCTTATCTTCCTTTCCATGGGTATTACTTCCCAATAAGCCATTAGGTGAGAATCACTTGGAAGAGCTCAAAAAAGCAACCACATTCCACCTAGTGAGTCCTTTATAAAAAGGGAATCTGCCTGCCACATCTATGCTTTCCACATGCACATTTTTCTTTTCTTTCAATTGGGTTGAGTCCTGACTCCCAGGCTCTCCACAGTTTTGGACTATGATTGTTAACATGTTATAGGTTTTTTTTTTTTTTTTCCGCTGAATTCTTGAACTGTTTCTTTTGGAATTGTGTCTTGCCATCTCTTTCAGTAAGATGAAGGAATTTTCAAGTCATCATTTTTAAAATTGCATCTTCACTTTTTGCTGAAATTATAACAATTCAAAACTTGTTTTTACTGCCTTGGTACATTCATGAACCATCACCTAAAAGCTCACAAACAACCAGAAGTCTAGAATTTCTGTCATCTACCCCTGGCCCCACCCCCTGCTGGTTCTTGATTTGTGGATGCACCTACATGTCTCTCCCCCGTCTCTGAACTCTCAGTTATAAGATTACAATCAGCATCCTTAACTCTAATATCTTAGTGTAAGGGTCTGGCAAAGCGTCGGAGGGAGAGACCACAAGAGACCGGCTTCATGCAATTGGCAGAAGGGGTTTTATTGATTCAGCATGCTGAGGCTCCAGGCTCACTCAGGAAGATAGAGCAGCCCAGAGCCCAGAGCAGAGGTCAGGCAGAGCTTAAGTGCACTTTTTGGGGAGGGCGGGGGCTTTGCATACATCAGAACAAATCATCATGAGGCGTGGGAAAATTGAACAACAACTCTGAGACATGATTAGTACATTCATTGGCGGGAACAGATTGGGCAGGGGTGATTGGTCACTTCTAAGCAGGGTACACATTTAAACTGATTGGTTTTGGGGCTTGGATGTCTACGTGCCAGGCTACTCAGAGTCCCAAGTTATTAGACAACCAGAGGAGCCAGTGAGAATATTTACTGGGCAGTTCGGGTATTGTCCTAACAGCTACAGGGATTACAGGTCTTGCGGGTAGCAGGGGAACTTAACAATACTTGGTCTTTTACTTTTTAACCCAAGCCCTGCAGTTTAGAAACTTTACAATGTCCGGTCTTTTACACTTTAACTCAGGCTCTGCGGCTTAGAATCAGCTTAGAAATTTTACCTTTACATTAGGACTTGCAGCTGTAACTGTTCTCTATAACATTTGGGACTGGGATGACTCTGCAGATCCTATCATTGTCATTTACTGAAGTAGATGCCCCAAACAGGGCATTCTTGCTATCAGCTCCCCTTGAGGGGCTGTCTGTTTCTCTTCTATCTTGCTGTGCAGCAGCCCACCAAGACCAGCCCTGACTCTCTGATTCCATGGCTGAGGAAGACATCCAATTATTACTTTCTCCCTTTCTTGAGGTCCTAATAACCAGGCCAGGAATGCATGCTGACTATAGCTCACTCATCACACAAATCAAAACTCAATGAAACATTTCAGCCCCTATATCCTGTGTGTAATAGAAGCCTTGCAGAAGCCTTAAAACATGGAAGAAAATGCACAGGATCATGATGTGTACAGAAACGATATGGAATGAACAGTGGGTCCAGTTTAGAGGGACCCTGAATACAGAGTAAGGAATATGAACATTATTCTGTGTAATTAAATCACAGACTTACATCACATCTAGGCTCCTCTCATCCTTTTTATTTCCTTCTTGGGGCAGGGTTGGACATACTTATGCATGTATAGACTGTCATGTATCTTCCTCACTGGGTTTTAGGAAGGGTTAAACATTTTCTGTTTAAAATGTATATATGAATAGGTCAGAAGAAAGGTACCATTTAAAATTCCCATAGGAACCAATTCTTCACTCTTCTTGAGACCTATTTGCTTCAGTAAGAAACATGTTCACTTCATGTGTCCTTTTTTTTTTTTTTTTTTAATTTCAGGTGAGACTCCACACCTTGGCTACCAGATATCATGGCCCCTAACCCAGGAAAGCCTGAATTTTGATGAGAAACTAAGAACACCAGCAGAGCTTTCTGATTTTGTACTGTGATTCCTCTAATGTATCATCATGGACACAATTGCATTTCAGTCATTGGCTTGTTTCTTTGCTTAGGTATCACCACACAGGCTTGACCTTTCTGTCACTAGAATGATGATATTGCTATCCAAACATAAGTCTTGGGTCCTTTTGCCCTTAAGCAAAAGTGAAGCAAAATTTAAGTATATTCCTCACACACCCATTTCCTTGTAATAATTACAGGAATGTGAGGCCCAGAATTTGGGCTGTGAAGTCACTTGTTTCTTGTGTAATGGCATTTACATGGACATACTAGCTGAGGATGGGCCAGATGTTTATTTTATTAGGAAGAGAATTAAAATTATCTGTTTCTTAAATATGCCAGGGGGTATTTTAAGGAAATAATTTTAAGCTTCTGAAACCTATGAGAATATTGTAGCTTTGTTTTAGTTTGTTTTCTGTTGCTATAACAAAATATCCAAGAGCAGATAATTTATAAAGGTTAAAATGTATTTTCCACAGTTATGGAAGCTAGAATGTCCAACAGTATGGTGCTGGCAACTAGTTGGCATCTGGTGAGAGCTTCCTTGCTGCATCATAACATGGAGAAGACCATCTCATAGAAAGACAGAGCAAGCAATCTAGCTCAGGTCTCTCTTCTTCTTAAAAAGCCACTAAGGCCATCATGGGAAATCTTCATGACCTATATAATACTAATCATACCTCAAAGGCTCCACTTCTGAATACCATTAACATGAACTTTTGTGGGATACACTCAAACCATAACAAGTGCCCTCACGCCCAGCTTAACTTTCCTTCATATTATGGTACCCTACTAGTAATTTCTTCTTGAATGCTACTGTTATCCTTCCAGTGCGTGAAGGATATTGGCATAGCTGGTTCACTCTATAAAGATGTTTCTCTTGTAATCATTTTGTTCTCTCATAGTCATGTGCTAATTTTCATGAAATATGTGACTTAAAAAAAGTTCCACATAGACAAGACTCTCTCCCTCTATTGTTGGCTGTGTATGTAGGCACTTCTCCATTCATTTGGAGAAGTGTCATTTGCACCACTGATTCTGTTTGTGTCAACAGGTTACATGTATTGTAGGCTAAATAAAGTCTATCTGACAAGGTTGTGTGTTTTTCATTTTGTTTTGGGGTTGTGGGCATCAAACCCAGAGCCTTGCACATGGTAGAGGAGTGCTATACCAGTGAACCACATTCCCAGCCCAAGGTTGTGTGAATTTAACTATTTGTTAAGGCCTATGAAAGAAGCTGGGAGTGCAGCATAATGCATAACCCCTGCCCTGAGTAGTTTATGACCTAATAGAGGGGTATGGCTGCACAGGATGTTCATTCTTTATGGTTCTAAACTGTCTGTGCCTTTGTTCCATCAATTATAAACTATGAATAACAACAGCACCTACTTCATGGGGTAGCTGCAGATACTAAACATAAGACTATCTAAATTCCCAGTACATACATGGCATTTTTGAATGCCCATGTTTCACACAAACAAATAATCCTTTTCAACAGATTTCCCTCCCTGGCTCTAGGCACTCTTGTTTGTCTCCATTATATTGATTTATCCTAGATGACTAGGTGTTGTTAACTTGCTTTACAATGTTTTCAAAGAGTACCCACTACCATTCTGCAGACCGAATTCCCTGTCAAATAAACCAAAGTCAAGTACCTTGAGTCATTCCAGCTAGGCCCCAGGAAGGCTAGAACAAAGAAACACAACTTTATGTGTAAGATCTGCTTTGTTCCCTCTGGAACCAGCCTCCAGGGTCCCACACTAGAAATGTGGGCTGCTGTCTTTAAGACCACTGCCAAGTTGCAAAGGGGAGTAGGAAGGGATAATTTAAAAGCCACAAAATGTTTCTACTGTTTTTTGTCTTTTCATTCTTTTAGGATTTGCCTGGATGTTGCAAGCCTAAAGATTTTTAAATGATTTTTAAGCTATGATATCAATCTGTTTAATAGTTATAGTTCTATTAGATTATTCATTTTATGTAAAGTGAGTTTCAGTAGTTTCTGATTTTTTGAAGAATTGTACTGTTTCACCTAAGTCCTTGTAATTATATGCAAATATTTTTCTTAGTATTTACTTTTCTATCATTCTAACATCTGTAATTTAGGACCTGTGGTAACATTAACTGTTTAAATTCTGAGAGAGATGATTTGTGTAGATTTTTTTTCCTTTTTAACTTTGGGCACCTGGCTAGAGTTATATAGCTTTTCTCAATCTTTTGAAAAATATGGTTTGTTTGCCATCATTTTCTCTGTTTCCTAATTTCAATTTTACTGATTTTTTTTCTTTTCACTTCTTTGTTTCTTTTCTTCTGCTTGCTTTGGGTAAAGTGTTATTCTTTTTCAAACTAGGTTAAGATGGAAACATATATTATTGATATGTAGCTTAAATAAACAAAATTCACCATTTCAAAGTATATAGTTCAGTGGATTTTGGTATATATCCTAGTTGTACATCCATCATCAATTTACAGGAAATTTTCAATGCTTCCCAAAGAAATAAAATACCTGTTATGAATGACATTTCATTCCCATTTTCCTTAGATCAAGGTAAGCACTAATTAATTTTCTGTCTCTATAGATTTTCTTATTTGTGGCATTTTTTATAAATGGAATTATAAAATATGTGGTCTTTTGTGTTGGGCTTCTTATCTTAGACACAGTATATTCAAGGTTCCTACATATACTATGTAGCACTAATTTATTTGGCTAATTTATCTCCCTTGTGTGAATCTGCATGTGGGCTTTTCATTTTCTCACTTTCCTTTGAGGCAAAAACATTTCTAATTTCAACAAAGTCCAGTTTATTTATTCTTTGTAACTTGTGTTATCTATCTAACTCACACTTGTGACATTCCATGTTCAGTAACTGTAAGACTGTAAGACGCCGCACTACACGACACAGATCACCAAAGAGGTTTCCACTTTATTACAAAAGGCTGTGTGTTTATATAGGTCTAAGAGAGGTAGCAGGGGCTGAGGTAGATAACAGGCCGCCCGTTTATTGGCAAGCTCTTCCATGTGTCAGTTCCGGAGCCCAAGAAGTTAATTCTAATTGGGTCTAAGGCTTCCCACCAGCAGGGTTTGAACGTTGGCGCTGGTGGGAACGTTTCGCACCAGTGAAAGAAACAAAGAGGAGAAAGAGGGTCGTTAGACGCCATGCTGGGGTTTTTCTCTGGGGTGCTGCTGCCGTTATATGTTTTCCCAACAGTAACCCTAATGAAACTGTCCTGTGAGAAAGAAATGTAGAAAGCTTGTGGTGGTGGTGGGGAGAAGGCATTGAAAAGAGTACCACCTAGCTGGGCAAAGAAAGTATTCACTCTGAGAATTTCTCACTGAACCCAGCAGCAATATCCAGCTGTCTGTGGTATTGAGTATCTATAGGGTAGGATTCTGGCAGTCTACGGGTACAGCCAACCCAAATATGGAAAGAAGAAACAAAGAAGAATAGTGTTATCACGTGTTTGTAGAAATAAAGGAGGTTTCCCTTGTGTCCAGAATCTAACTGGTATTCAACCCCCCTTCCCTACCTTACAGTACAATGAAGTAAAATTCCAAATAAAACTAGTCCATGGCATCCACGCATCCTTCTTGTATTCTTTGCCACTTTACTCTTTTTATTTTCAAACTTACCACAAGATTTATAATAATCAAAATAGTATTGTACTGGAATAATGTAGATCAATGGAATTGAATTGAGAGTTCAGAAATAAACATCTGTAGTCAAATGATTCGTAAGTCCCAGGGGACGGTTAATGGGAAAAAGGAGGAACAGTGGAATGACATTAACCAAACTATCCTGTGTACATATATGAATATATATGTACAGTGAATTCCACTATTCCAATATATATATATATATATATATATATATATATATATATATGTGTGTGTGTGTGTGTGTGTGTGTGTGTGTGTGTATGTGTGTGTATGTATATATCACTAATTTTAAAAAACTATAAATAAATAGAAAAAAAGACCAGTGGAGTAGAGGAAAGGGAACATTCGGAGAGAGGAGAAAAGGGAAAGGGGAAGTACTAGGGGCTGAACTGGAGCAAATTATATCCTGCCCTTGTATAATTATATCAAAATGAGCTCCATATTATGTATAACTATAATGCACTAATAAGAAATGGGAAAAGAGTGCCAAGGCAATTAAATGGGCAATGGGTAGTCTTCTCAACAAGTGGTGTTGTAGTGAATAACCACTTGCAAAATAATAAATTTAGATTCCTACTTCACATCATACACAAAAATTAACTCAAAATGGAACTTAAAGGAAACATAGGTATAAATTGTTGTTGTGGTTGTTTTTAGATATACATGACAGTAGGGTGTATTTTGACATATTATACATACACGAGGTGCAACCTATTACAATGTTGATCCCATTCTTATGGTTGAATATGATGTTCAGATACACTGGTTGTGTATTCATACATGAGCAGAGAAAGGATATGTCCAATTAATTGTACTATCTTTCCTATTTCCATCCCTGCTCCCTTCCCTTCATTCCTATTAGTCTAATCCAATGAACTTCTATACTTCCCCTCCCTACCCTCCTTTGTTATGGATTTGTATCCATATATCAGAGAGAAAATTGAACCTTTGGCTTTGTGGGGCTAGCTTTTTTCACTTAACATGGTATTCTCCAGTTCCATCCATTTACCAGCAAATGCCATAATTGCATTCTTCTTTATAGCTGAGTAATATTTCATTGTGTATATATACCACATTTTCTTTATCCATTCATCTTAATATTTTCTTTTTACTGGGGAGCAAATCCAGGGGCACTTAACCACTGAGCAACATCCCCAGCCCTTTTTTGTATTTTATTTAGAGACAGGGTCTCACTGAGTTACTTAGGCTTCACTAAGTTGCTGAGGCTGGCTTGAACTTGCAACCCCCTGCCTCAGCCTCCAGAGCTACTGGGATTACAGGTACACACTACCATGCCTGGGTATCCATTCGTGTTTTGAAGGGTACCTAGTTTGGTTCCATAGCTTAGCTATTGTGAATTGAGCTGCTATAAACATTGATGTTATTGTGTCACTGTAGTATGGTGATTTTTTTTTAATAGCACTGTGCAGTTTTATTAACCATTCAAGTACAGTAGTATCTGGTAAGATTGGGACAGAATTGGGATTGAAAAGTGAACAGATATTCAGCATCTAACAATTTGAAAGAAGCCACTACATACTCTTCACACACATGTTTTCACAGAGCCAATACAGTACTAGCCATTAACCCAGTACACCAAGTGCACTGAATTAGAAAAGATGCAACAATAAAAATAGCTACATTAAAAAGACCAACACTTTAGAAAAAGATTAAAACACTTTCAGTTTCTCCCCTTTATCCCCTAAAACAACATCTTACAGTCTGGATCTACCTATACAGTCCTACATTAGCTTCTAGAATATTTGTCAGGAGGAAAAAAATAAAATGACACTGGCCAGTACAGTCTTTGGATATTTAGGAAGGGGAAGGGGAGAAAGTCAGTTCTCAGAACAAATTAATCAGATTCAGTTTCATCAGCAGGGTCTTTGGATTCTTTGTTCTTCCACACTTCTTCAATGTGCTTATCCTTCTCTTGCAAACGCTCCAGTTTGGCAGCCATTTGAACCTCTCAGTTCTCTTTGTTAGCTTCCATTTTGTGGGTCAGTTTCTCTTCCGCCATTTTACTGAAGTTGTTTTCTTCTATTGCTTTCTGAAGCACTTCTTTCTCATGCTCTCGTTTCTCAGTATGCTGCTTCAAGACCTCAGCTTCATGAGACTTGCGTCTTTCTTCTGCAGCTTCTAATTTTTTCTGAATTTCCTCCAGGGAAAGATCCTTCTTCTTTGGAGGGGAAAGGGGGAAATCTGGGATGGATTCTTTTGACCAAGGGCTGAGAATCAGCTTAAAAGACTGGCCTGAGGCACGCTTCTCCAGTTCTTTCACCTGAATATCAGAAGAAGCCATGGTGAATAGAAGACAAGAGACTTGCAGTGTATTCTACACAATCCACTGGTAAGGAAAGCCCTGCTTGGTCCAAGCCGCCTGGCCACACTCAGTATACTGATTTTAAGTCCTTTGGGTGTAAGTTGAGGACTGGGAAAACTGGGTCAAATGGCAGTTCCACTCCAAATTTTCTAAGGAATCTCCACACTGATTTCCATAGTTATTGCACCAGTTTGCACTCCCACCAGCAATATAGAGTGAACCTTTTCCCCACATACCTTGTCAGCATTTATTGATACTTGTATTCTTTATAATTGACATTCTGACTGGAGTGAGATGAAATCTCAGTATATTTTTAATTTGTATTTCTCTAATTGCTAGAGATGTTGAACATTTTTCATATATTGTTTGATCATTCATATTTATTTTCTTTGAAGTGCCTGTTCAGTTCCATTGCCCAATTATTGATTGAATTATTATTATTTATTTACTTTTTAGTGTTAAGTGTTTTACTTCTTTAAATATCCTGGAGATTAATGCTGTATCTGAGGTGCAGAAATAGCAAAGATTTTCCTCCCACTATGTAGGCTCTCTATACATGTCCTTAATTGTTTCCCTTAATGTGAAGAAGCTTTTTAGTTTGATACATCCTATTTATGATATTACTTCTTGTGCTTTTGGAGTCTTATTGAGGAAGTTTATTCCTGAGCTGATATGATGGAGATTTGGGCCTACTTTTTCTTCTAGTAGGCACAGGGTCTCTGGTCTAATGCCAAGGTCCTTACTCCACTTTGAGTTGAGTTTTGTGCATGGTGAGAGATAGGGAGTTAATTTCATTTGCCTACAAATGGATTTCCAGTACTCCCAGAACCATTTGTGGAAGAGGCTATCTTTTCTCCGATGTATGTTTTTGGCTCCTATGTCTAGTGTGAGATAACTATATTTATGTGGGTTTGACTCTGTGTCTTCTATTCTGTTCCATAGGTTTTCAATTCTATTTTTGTGCCAATACCATGCTGTGTTTTTTTTTTTTTTTTTTTTTAACTATAGCTCTGTAATATAATTTAAGGTCTGGTAATGTGAGGCCTCCTGCATTACTTTTCTTGCTAAAGATGACTTTGGCTATTCTGGGCCTTTCATGTTTCCAAATAAATTTCATGACTACTTTCCTATTTCTATGAAGAATGTCATTGTAATTTTGATGAGAATTGCAGTAAATCTTTATAGTGCTTTTGGTAGCATGGCCATTTTTACAATATTAATTCTATCTAGCCAAGATTTTATGGCAGATCTTTCCATCTTCTAAGGTCCTCTTCAATTTCTCTCTTTAGTGTTCTGTTGTTTGCATTGTAGAGGTCTTTCACCTCTTTTGTTAGATTGATTCCCAAGTATTTTATTTTTTTGAGGCTATTGTGAATGGAATAGTTTTCCTGATTTCTCTTTCAGCTGATTTGTCATTGGCGTATAGGAAAACAATTGATTTATGGGTGTTAATTTTATATCCTGCTACTTTTCCAAATTCATTTATGAGGTCAAGAAGCTTTGTGGTGGACTTTTTTGGGTCTTCTAAATATACGATCATGTCGTTGGCAAATGGCAAATATGAGCTCTTCTTTTCCTATTTGTATTTCTTTACTTTCTTTATTTTGTCTAATTGCTCTGACCAGGGTTTCAAGGACTATGTTAAATAGAAGTGGTGAAAGAGTTCCAGTTTTTCTCCATTTAGAATAATGTTGGCCCTGGGTTTAGCATGCAGTTTTTACAACATTGAGGTATGTTCCTATTATCCCTAGTGTTTCTAGAGTTTTGAACATAAATGGATGCTGAATTTTATCAAATACTCTTTTTGGAATCTATTGAGAAAATCATGTGGTTCTTGTCTTTAAGCCTATTTATGTGATGAATTACATTTTTTGATTTTGATATCTTGAACCAACCTTGCATCACTGGAATGAACCCCACTTGATCATGGTGCACTATCTTTTTAATATGTTTTAATATGTGATTTGCCAGTATTTTATTAAGAATTTTTGCATCTATGTTCATCAGGGATACTGGTCTAAAGTTTTCTTTCCTTAATGTGTGTTTGTCTGGTTTTGGTATCAAGGTGATACTAGCTTCATAGAATGAGTTTGGAAAGGTCCTCTCCTTTTCTATTTCATTGAATAATTTGAGGAGTATTGGTATAATTTCCATCATGACTCTATTTTATTGGAGTATAAATTTTCAAAATAGTTTCTGATTATATTCTATATTTCAATAGTGGACATAATGATATTTCCTTTTTTCATCATGAATTTTAGTGATTTGAGTTTTCTCTCTTTTTATTCATTAGCTTTGTGAAGGCTTTAACAATTTTATTTATTTTTTAAAAGAACCCAGTTTTTTGTCTATTTTTTAAATTGTTCTTTTTTCTCAATTTCATTGATTTCAGCTCTGATTTTAATTATTTCCTGTCTTTTGTTGTTTTTAGTGTTGATTTTTTTCTTATTTTTCTAGGGCTTTGAGATGTGATGTTAGGTTATTTATTTGGTGACTTTCTTTCAAAGAATGTACTCAGTGCAATCAACTTTCCTTTTAGAACTGTCTTCATAGTGCCACAGAGATTTGATAAGTTGTGTCATGATTCTCATTACCTCTAAGTATTTTTTTATTTCATCCCTGATTTCTTATGTTATCAATTGGTCATTAAATAGTGTATTATTTAGTCTCCAAGTGTTAGAGTAGCTTCTATTTTTTGTTTTATCATTGATTTCTAATTTCATTCCATTATGACATGATAGGATGCAGGGTATTATCTCTATATTTTATATTTGCTAAGAGTTGCTTTGTGGCCTAAAACCTGGTCTATTTTAGAGAAGGACCCATGTGCTGTTGAGAAGAAAGTATACTCAGCCCTTGATGGATGAAATATTTTATATGTCTGTTAAGTCTGAATTATTAATTTTATTTTTTAGTTCTATAACTTCTTCATTTAGTTTTTATTTGGAGAATCTATTTAGTGATGAGTGAGCCATGTTAAAGTCACCCAGTATTATTGTGTCATGGTCTATTTAATTCTTGAAATTGAGAAGGATTTGTTTGACATATGAATGTGTTCCACTGTTTGGTGCATAGATATTTATGATTGTTATTTCATGTTGATGTATAATTCCCTTAAGCAGTATGAAATGACCTTCTTGGTCCTTTCTGAATTACTTTGGGTTGAAGTTTACATTATCTGACATGAGGCTAGAAATCCCTGCTTGTTTACGAGATCTATGTGAATGATGTGTTTCTTCCCATCTGTTTACCTTCAGTCTGTGGATGTCCTTGCTGGGAGATGAGTCTCTTGAAGACAGCATATTGTTGGGTCTTGTTTTCTAATTTAATATGCCAGAGTATGTCTTTTGGTTGATGAATTGGGCCATTTACATTCAATGTTATTATTTAGATATGACTTTTATTCCTTGTCATTTTATTTCTCCTTTTTAATTTGAATTAGTTTCTCTTTTGATTGATTATTCTTCTAGTGTATCTCCTCCCTTTGCTGATTTTCACTTTTATTTTACATTTCTTCTTCATGAAATATTTTATTGAGTATGTTTTATAGTGCAGGTTTTCTAGTTGTGAATTCTTTAAACTTTTTTTTTATTATGGAATGGTTTTATTTAATCATCAATTCTGAAGTTTAATTTTGCTGGGCATCCACTTATTTGTCATACATCCATTTTCTTTTAAAGCTTGGTATATATTATTCCAAGACCTCCTAGCTTTGAGGGTCTGGGTTGAGAAATCAGTTGAGATCCAGATTGGTTTCCCTCTAAATGTTACCTATCATTTTTTTCTCTGACAGTTTTTACAATTCTATCTTTATTCTGTATGTTAGGTGTTTTAATAATAATGTGCCTTGGTGTGGGTCTGTTGCAATTTTGTATATTTGGGATTCTATAAGCCTCCTGTATTTAGTTTTCCATTTCATCCTTCAGGTTTGGGAAATTTTTTAATATGATTTCATTGAAAAAATGGACATTCCTTTGGTTTATATCTCTGAGCCTTCATCTATCCTGATAAATCCTAAGCTTGGTCTTTTTATGTTATCTTGTATTTTTGATGATCTGTTCATGGTCTCTTAACATATTTTCCCCATGGTCAACTTTGTTTTCTAGATTATATACTTTGTTTTTATTGCTGAAACTGTCTTCCAAGTCTTTTCTATTGGTGATGCTTTCAACAGAATTTTTAATTTGGTTTATTGATTCCTTCATCTCAAAGATTTCTGACTGATTATTCTTTAGGATCTCTATCTCCTTGTTGAATAGATCTTTCACTTGTATTTTCTCACTGATTTAATTTATTACACCATATTTTACCTCATAGATCAGTTTAACCATGAACTTTCTGAATTCTATCTTTGATATTTCCTCCACTTTGATGTCGAAGGAGTCTACCATTGAGATATTCTGTGTTAATTGGGATGATTTTTTCCCTTGCTTTTTCATATTGTTTGTGTATCTACCCGTCTCTCTGGATGGATCTAATGCTATAGAGTTTCTACCTTATGAGTTTATAGTGTCCCTCTATATTACTAGTAGCTCTTAGATTGATAGGAAGCCCAGTGACAGGAACAATGTATGGAAACAATATATAACAGTAGACTAGTTCCTTAGTTCCTGTTTTGATATCTAGTGTTAATTGGTATGATCTGTAGGGATAGTGGAATCATCAGTTTCTATCAGTAAAACCAGTACATAATCATTCATTATGTCTGGCTCACATGAAACAATAATTGTTGTCTATGCCTTCCTCTGTATTAATTATTGCTGTGATATTGGTGGTAGGGGTAGAGATTATATATGTCAATTAATATTAAGAAGTGTTAAGGGTGCTGGAGTTGTGGCTCAGTAGTAGAATGCTCATCTAGCATGTATGAGGCACTGTGTTTGATCCTCAGCACCACATAAAAATAAGTAAATAAAGTTATTGTGTGTGTGTGTGTGTGTGTGTGTGTGTGTGTGTATATATATATATATATATATATATATATATATATATATATATAAAATAAGTGTTAAGGATAGAGTTGAATATGTATGAAGAAGGAGAAATAGGAGGGTAGAAAAGTGTTTGCAGTTTGAAAGGGTGAATAGGTCATACACAGTGGTAACTTAGGATAGGTTGTTAGTTTGAAAAGGGACAAAAATAGAAGAATATAAAGGAGGAGAGAGAGAATGGAATTTATGGAATTTAGTGGTCAGGAATAGAGAAATGAGAGAGGGAGACAAGTGAGATAGAGCAGTGATAAAGATGATACAAAACAAAATCAAAATAAGCTAGTCATGAACCCTAACCCTCAAAATACAAAGCATGGGAAAATAACACTTTTGGAAAAAAAAAACATAAAAAATTTATCAACAACAAAAAAAAAAAAGAAAGAAAGAAAGAATAGAGAAAAATAAGGAGAGAGAAACAAATATGAAGATGTGTAGGAGTCCTTGAAGTAGTACACATTCAAATAAAACAAGAATCCAATATGGAAGCCCAAAGTCAAAAAGCAAAACAGAACTACTACCACAACAAAGAAGCCACAACAACAACAACAATAGAAAAATAGTAGAGAAATGTTAATAAATTAAGGAGTCATATCTACTATGGTGGACAAAACAGTCAGTGAGTATATGTGTTCACTGATTGTGCCCACCTGGTTTGCATTTTGTTTTTTATTCTTGAGGTATGATCTAATCTTGTAAGTATGAGCCATGGATTGTATAGGCATTTATTTTTTGCATGTTCCATAATTTTTGAGGAAAACTTAGCATTTTTAATATAAGGTGTTAACTCTGGAAATCAGAGTCATATTATTTCCCCTCCCCAGGACTTATTTTTGCTTGCTTCCTCTGGGTCATAGCTTTTCAATTTTTTAGTGACTTTTCTAAACCAATTTTGTAAAATATGTACTGTTTGTCATGTGTGGATACTGTCCTTTTTGCTTTATTTACTTTGTAGTTATACCTAATGAATGATTCAACAGATATCCTTAAAGTGTAAATTTAAAAAAAATTCCAGTCTCTCAAGATGGAGTGTGTGTGTGTGTGTGTGTGTGTGTGTGTGTGTGTGTGTTGGGGCACACCATGCCACAAAATCTGACCTAGTCTATAGTCTTCATTTATAGTCAATAAGAGTTTTTCATGAGCACAGCAATACCTTAAACATTAGTCTAGTATCATTATGGTTAATCATCTTACTTTGTCACAATAGCAGAGTTTCATGAATGGCAATTTTATACTGGTTACCCCAGGGCAAGCTTGGGAGCATCACGATTGTAAGAGTCATACTTTGCCATGGTGTATCAGCTTTCTTCTGAGAACTTGAAAACATTTCACAAGTGTTAATTAGGCTTCCTGACAACCACTGGGAAGTAGATATTATTATATGAGCTGGTTTTAAGGATGAGTAACCTGGATCAAGCATTCAACTGTGGAAGCATAAACATTCTGTCCCATAAATTTTGATCCAGCTCCTGTACCTATCCTCCAAATTGTGTCTAGTGTCTAGCCCTGAGGAGGATCCCAGTGAACACTGAAATACAGAAGGGGAACTAAAGCACAGAGAGGTTTGTATAACATGCCCTGGGCCACCTAGCTCATGGAGATGAAGGAGCAAAGATACAACCTGAGTCCAGCCAGAACTGTAGGCCCTCTGTCAGGGGCCAGCATGGCCAGCAGGCACCAAGAGGGAGATGGCCTGTCAGTTCAGAAATGTGAATAAGAGGCATCATGGCTCTCTCAAGTGTTTCATAGATAGTGGCCAGGCAGACTGCACAATGTAGATGATAGTTTTGTTGAAGTCCCAGGTAATCCTAGAACTAAACTATTTTTTAAAATATTTTTTTAGTTGTTGATGGGCCTTTATTTTATTTATTGATTTGTGGTTCTGAAAATTGAACCCAGTGTCTCACACTTGCTAGGCAAATGCTCTGCCACTGAGCCACAACCCCAGCCCTAGAACTAAACTATTGCTCTGCAGACCCACAAACTTAATTCTGGCAGTTTCTCCAAAAGTGACAAAGCCCTGGAAGTTTCTAGAGCAGGCATGAGGACACTGACACACAAACATATTGTGAACCTCGATGTTTCTCACTATTTAGAGAAAATTTCTAGAGAAGCAAGTAGAGAAGGCTAGGATGATTTATATGATAATGGATTAGAGTGGGAGACATTACAAAGAACTCATATTTAACTTAATATATATACAAGTGATTACAACTAGAACTATCAATGTCTATGAATATATACAGATATTTATACACACATGTAATTTCTTGCTTTGTCAGCTAAGAGGGTATAGAAGAAACAACATCCCAGAAGCATTGAGCATATCTACTGCCAAAATCTAGGATTCTATATCATTCTCCAATAAAAAGAATCAAGGCTCAGTGGAGAAATTACTAATTCTAGAATTGGGATAGGAAGTATGAAAAATGATCCAGGAATACCTTATACTGCTTAGAGTAAATAAGTGCTAATAGAACTTTTTAAAGTCACATTGACAGGTATATGAGAAAGGAATATAAAAACAGAGCTTGCAAAATGATCTGCAAGTGCCCAAACCTGGAGCAATTTGAAGAACAAAATACAAAGATGTTCTGGATTTTAACAGAAAGTACAAAAATATCCATGATTCAATACTGAGATAAATAAATGAAGATTTTAAATGTATAAATAGACAAATTTCCCATGGAGAAAAATTCCAACTAATTTCTGCTGATATGATCACTTCAAGAAAGAGAAGTGTGACTCCTTATCACTTACAGTGTGGGCCACATGTAATAACATTCTTCCAAGGAGGATAGTACAGAAAGTCAAAGAGAAATAGTAATTTTATTGTGGAAAAACCAAACAAATGCTACCTTAGCCATCTGGGCAAGGTCAACATCATCAGTAATAAGTCATGTTGCTGATATGCACCCTTCATGTGATGTTATGAGAATGGCATTTCATCTCTGTGAACTTCTTCCTCCAAACCCACAACTCCAGTCTAACCATGAAGAAAGCATCAGATGGACCATCTGGGGGTTAATTCTCCAAAATGGCTTACTAGTAAGTACTCCTTAAAACTGTCAAGAGGATTAAAAAGAAGAAAATGATACAAGCAAGAGGAGACTGAAGAGATACTAAAACTAGATGTGATGTTCTGGTTGCAATCCTGGGAGAAAGGAAACCCAAATAAATAGTGAGCTTTAGTGACCTATTAATAATTAATCAGTTTTAACAAATTTACCATTCTCATGTAAGAAAAAGTGGCACATAAAAACACTGTACCATCTTCACAAACACTTTTCAAAAAATTTAAAATACTAAAATAGAGTATATAAAAAATTTTTAAAAACTGAAAGGGACATAAAAAAAGGAGTATTGTGGGTATGTTAAAAATATAGTAGATCAAACACAAGTGCACAGACCAGGAACTGAGAAGTAAAGCATCCCTAAATTGTCATCAGCCCTTTTCTCTCTCTTAAATCCAGCCTGTCTTGTATAGAAAATTTATTTCATATCAAAATCATCTACATAAACTGCTCATATTCTCCAGCTCCTCTACTGTTATTCTAGTGCATATTCAAAACCTGTTTTTCCTGTACTAGGGCAGTAGCCCCCCACCTATGCTACATGTAGATATGAGACCCCCACCCTTGCTCAAGAAGAATCTTACAACACCTGCCAATATTTGCTGCTACAGGAAAGGCTGGGAAAAAACAGGCAGGAGGTCAACCCCTTGCCAAGAGGCTGGAGCTCAGAGAGAGCTATAATCATTGCTAGTCAGAAACAGGCGCACTTGTCAGGGCAACAGTATCATGGCTGAGAATCCTCACAGCAGCCCCTCAGGAGGAAAATTCAGGAAATCCAGAGAACCTCAGGACCTTCCCATGATGGGCATGAGGAGGGTCCCATCTGCTCTGCCCTGCCCAGATGTTAGCATTAGCTCAGTCCCTGGGTGATGTTTGTCCACACAGCAGACTGATGCAATAGAAACTGGACACTGGAAATGTCCCCAGGAAAGGTAATGGGGGCCACTTTGGCCATCCTAGCTGTTACAATCTTGCCATCTCTAGCCTCACTGGACAAGCATTCTCCACACATGTCATCACCCTCCAAGAACTGCCACGTAGTGCCCTATTTCCAGCAGTGTCCTTGCTTACACCTGGAGTGCTACACAGGGGTCCTTTCCCAGAACCACCTAGCTCATGATGTGGCCCAGGGCCCCAGCTCACTTCCAGTCCCATTCTGCTCCTATGTCCCTCACCTGGCCAGTCCACAGATGTTCACATGGATCCAGTGGGGCCTCTTCCTCCTGCCTCTCCTGGGGCTGCTGATCCTCACCACCACCATCTGAGAACCCCAAAGCCCTCTCCTGCCCAGCTCCTTTCCAAGTCCTAAATTGGGTCTGGGGAGTGTCCTAATGACCACTGCTCCATCTTCTACATGCAGCCTTAAGTCTGCACAAACTTTTTGCCTGGGAACACCATGGTCCTAGCTGGCTTTGTGGTGGCTGACAGAAGTACACTCTGCCCTACCTCTCTGGATCAAACCTCAGAAATCAAGACCTCATAATCACTCAAGTAGGGTGATCAGTTCATGAAAGCTTGGTCATTATATGGAGGATCAGCTGAATGATAACCCATAATCATGGTGAGTTGTTACTCATGCACAGAATGATAATTATTTGCCAACCATTAGAAGACTCACCAAAAGGCTGCATCATCTCCTGCCAGTTCTACCTAAAGTACAGTGTCTTGGAAACAGTTGGATGTATAATAAAGATAATTACATGTGATCATCAGGAGTGGGTCATTTACAGCTCAGTTGGTGTCTGTGAAGAGACAGGAAGGGAAAAACACCATGCTGGGCTGACTGAGACTAAATAAAGAAGAGGATTGACAAAGTGCTACCCAAAAGAGGTGATGGGGATTCCAGAAGGAACCTGCAGCAAAGAAAATACTCAATCCCAACAGGGAAATTTGGCCTGCTGTCTCTGATTCTGATGATATCACAGCTCTCAGGAGACTTATAGATGTGGCACAGGGGTATGAAGGGTGCAAGTAGCAAGAGGAAAGTATAACAGTCTGCATGTTGGAGGTGGTTCCTCCTTTGAAGATATCTGTCCCTGGGGCTGGGGATGTGGCTAAAGCGGTAGCGCGCTCGCTTGGGGCACTGGGTTCGATCCTCAGCACCACATAAAAGTAAAATAAAGAAGTTGTGTCCACCAAAAAATAAAAAATTAAAAAAGATATATGTCCCTTCCTAGGGCTTTATAGGCAGATTCTGGCTTCTCATATCTAAGAGAGTATGGTTGCATGACTTTAAAGTCCATAGATATGGGAATAGAATGGTCTGTGTTCTGTGCTCATAGCTTGAGAATTTATCCTGGGTTCTGTAGCACCTTGTGCAGAACTGTCCCTTAATTTAGGGGCAAACTGAGGTAACATGACCCTTCTAAAGACAAGCAAACTGGCAATGGAGTGTCACAATTTGACCAGGAAGGAAAGAAAAAAGAGGTGAATGGATACGTGTATCTCCCATAAACTGTTATGTAGTAGGTGTTCAACAAAAAGCAACTAATAGTTTGTTATAAAATCCTCTTCCTTTCCGAGAGGCGCCTCAGAAAGGGTTAGATACACATGTAAATTCTCCAGTTTTTTCAAGCACCTGCATGTTATGTAACAGGTGCTTTCAAATACAGGGTTATGTTTTATTTTCAAAGGATAATATAAATCTCAGTAGGGAGGTTTCCCTTTCTTTACTCAATAGCACTTTTCTGCAGTACCCATGTAAAAAACTCCAAAATCTCAGTACACTGATAATTTCTCTTCTATTTGATTCATGGTCAAAATCACAACTTGTGATTCTCTTATTACCTTTATACTACCCAAACACCTAAGCAGATGCTTTAGGCACACTAAATGCCAGTATTTTCCTAAGGGCCAGATTCCTAACAAGAGCAGTTTGGTTAATTATTCTTTTTAAATTCAAGCTTATATGCCAAGGAAATATTTTCACCTTCTGGCAGACTCTGTAGATTTAAGAGCTCAGCCTCAGTAGATGTTTGTACCACAGTAGTTTCCATGATCTTTCCTCATTTATAGCTTATGAGGATGTCTTGTCTTTGACAACCAAGGTAAGCTCATTCAGCTGTGTGTATTCAGTGGTCATTTTCAAATAAAACATCTCACTCAAATTATATAGGGTGGTTTTAAAAATCTTAACTTTACATGTCAAGAATGAGTAGATTATGTGTTAAATCATACTATCCGGCCATTTTGTGAAGAGACAAGGCTGAGCGGTTGCGGCCGCCTTGCTGACCTCGAGCAGCGGTCGACTTCTTCATATAGAATCTGGGAGTAGGAGATTCAGAATCTAATCTCTTCTCCCTCCCCCTCCTGTGAGATTTTTTTGATCTTCAGCTACATTCTTCCGCCTTTGTGAGGAACCTTATCAAACACGATGGCTAGCAACGTTACCAACAAGACAGATCCACGCTCCATGAACTCCCGTGTATTCATTGGGAATCTCAACGCTCTGGTGGTCAAGAAGTCTGATGTGCAAGCAATCTTCTCCAAGTATGGAAAAATTGTGGGCTGCTCTGTCCATAAGGGCTTTGCCTTCGTTCAGTATGTTAATGAGAGAAATGCTCGGGCTGCTGTAGCAGGAGAGGATGGCAGAATGATTGCTGGCCAGGTTTTAGATATTAATCTGGCTGCAGAGCCAAAAGTGAACAGAGGAAAGGCAGGTGTGAAACGATCTGCAGCGGAGATATACGGGTCAGTACCAGAACACCCTTCTCCGTCCCCTCTACTCAGCTCCTCTTTTGACTTGGACTATGACTTTCAACGTGATTATTATGACAGGATGTATAGTTACCCAGCACGAGTTCCTCCTCCTCCTCCTATTGCTAGGGCTGTAGTGCCCTCTAAACGCCAGCGTGTTTCAGGAAACACCTCCCGAAGGGGCAAAAGTGGCTTCAATTCTAAGAGTGGACAGCGGGGATCTTCTTCCAAGTCTGGAAAGTTGAAAGGAGATGACCTTCAGGCCATTAAGAAGGAGCTGACCCAAATAAAACAAAAAGTGGATTCTCTTCTGGAAAGCCTGGAAAAAATTGAAAAGGAGCAGAGCAAACAAGCAGTAGAGCCGAAGAATGATAAGTCGGAAGAGGAGCAGAGCAGCAGCTCCCTGAAGAAAGATGAAACTAATGTGAAGATGGAGTCTGAGGGGGGTGCAGATGACTCTGCTGAGGAGGGGGATCTACTGGATGATGATGATAATGAAGATCGGGGGGATGACCAGCTGGAGTTGATCAAGGATGATGAAAAAGAGGCAGAGGAAGGAGAGGATGACAGAGACAGCGCCAATGGCGAGGATGACTCTTAAACACATAGTGGAGTTTAGAAATCTTACCCATTATTTCTTTACCTAGGCGCTTGTCTTAAGATCAAAATTTCACCAGATCCTCTCCCCTAGTATCTTCAGCACATGCTCACTGTTCTCCCTATCTTTGTCCTTCCCGTGTTCATTAATTCATATTGCCCTGCGCCTAGTCCCATTTTTCACTTCCTTTGACGCTCCTAGTAGTTTTGTTAAGTCTTACCCTGTAATTTTTGCTTTTAATTTTGATACCTCTTTATGACTTAACAATAAAAAGAATGTATGGTTTTTATCAACTGTCTCCAAAATAATCTCTTGTTATGCAGGGAGTACAGTTCTTTCCATTTATACATGATTTCAGTAGTTGCTTCCCTAACTGCAAAGGCAATCTCATTTAGTTGTAGCACCTGAGAGCAGCTTTGAGTTTTAGAGGTATGTGTGTTATCCCCCACATAATAGTCCTGTGTGGGGCTGTTCAACACAAATGTAACAATGTATTTTTGTGAATGAGAGTTGGCATGTTAAATGCATCCTCTAGAAGAATAATTAGTGTAATAGTCTTTATTTGTTTTCTAAAGTTGATACTGTGGGTTATTTTTGTGAACAGCCTGATGTTTGGGACCTTTTTTCTCAAAATAAACAAGTCCTTATTAAACCAGGAATTTGGAGGAAAAAAAATCATACTATCCTTGCCACTGTATACTCAGACAGGATGACCACATATCTGGAAGTCTCTGTCCCGAACAAACATTTAAGTTGAAATGGCTGTTGCAATCAGAAAGGTCCCAGGATGAGCTATGGGGAAAACCAGGATAATTCTGCAAGGTATTGGTATGCTTTATGTTTCATGGGGAAGAGTGACGCGCTGAGTAACTGGCCAAGTTGCAGAGATGGAAAAAGGGTATAGAGTGGTCAGCCAGGGGAAGGGCATTTTTGTGTTGCAAAGTGCTGGAACTGGACAAATATGCCCACATCTTGGCTTACCTGGCTCTCAAGGAGTCAATCACTGGATATACCCACATTATGTTTAATTCTGTCACCTTATTAGGACCACATTTACTACATCCCCCTCTCCTGCCCTGGATCCTTCTTTTTCTCATCAGAGATATTATGGAGTACTGAAAAATGAATTAATACACAGGTCCACCTCAGACTGAGGAAGTTAGAAGAGTGTGGGATATAGAAGAATTCAGAGCAACCTTATCATTCATTAGCCATATGATTTTAGGAATATTACTGAACAATATGAGGCTCAGGTTATTCATCTGTAAAATAGATTTGATATAGCACTGTGTGGAGGACTGTTGCAATGTAGGAAGTGTATGTAAACACCTGTCATACATTGAGTATTTAGTGATTGGTACCTATTTCTAGTACTATCAAGACCCTAGGTAGTACCACCATCCCCTCGGGTATTTTTTCCAGAATATCTGAGAGGACTTGCAGCTCAATATGAAATTGAATAGAAAATCAGTCAAAAATACTGTTCTGTAAAAGTTTCCTCAATGATATGTATTAAGTGATCAGATGGAACTCTTCCCTTCCTGAGTACAACTAACACAAAGTTCATGGAATTATATAGTCAGGACCAGCTCCATGCCAGATTCTGTTCCATCCAACCACAATTTCCATTCATTCAATCACCATGCAAAATCAACTCCTTGATTACAATGGGTGGAATTACACTGGTACCCTAAATAAAACACCACTTTACTGCAGAGTCAGCTCTGGCTCTCCCAACCAAGCAGAGGAGGTCCTGGCCAGGGACTTCTAGGCCTCACTTCTTTAGACATTCAGTCTTCTCTCTCTACAGATCCTTGCAGTTGTTGGTAACTTGAGCACCAAGCTCTCCTGTTGTGTCCAACCACATAGCACCTCTCAGACCTGTCCCAGGTGGAGATTCTGCTCTGCTTCATTCACCATCAAAGGGAACGACTCAGAGTAGTCTTCCATTCTCTCAGCCCTAAGACACACCATCTAAAGGTCTGGCCCTGGCCTCCATGCAGTGTCCTTGAAGTCCAACCCGCAGAAGGCACTGCAGTTTCCCCAAGCCCCAAACTGCAAACTGCCTTGGCTGGCATAGGACATTGGCACTCGGCTGCTCTACACTGGAGGCCCACCTGCTCACCCTCCTTCACACGTTCTTTAGGTCTCTGGGGACACCTCACCGTCTTCCTGACATGGTTGCTGTATTAACATTCAAAGATGGGATTCAGTCTGGCTAAACCTACTGTCTGATTATTCCCACTACTCATTCTCTCTCTTTTAGAAGAGCAGAATTGCACGAATGTTCCATGAATCAATGAGGCAGTGAGGAGTGGGCCTTTTTATTAGCATATAGCTTCTCCTCCATTCTCCAATACACTCAAGCAAATCCAGGTGCACACCAACTTTCTTAAGGATACAGGGAAGACAGGTAATAAGGGAAGGCGAGCATTCACCTTTGATTTCTCTATCATTTATTCATTCTTTTTCATGACCAAGTTCTTTTCCACGTCCAGAAATTATCTCTTACACTCCCATGTGATCTTTGTTCAGGTCCAAAAAATAAAGAAAGAATGAGATGCTAATTAATGAAACAAAAAGCAAAACACCAAAGTCCTAAACTATGTTCACAGCAATAAATGAATGAGTATGGTCTTCATAACATCCCATTCAGAAGTAAATTAAACTTTCAATCAACAGGAACATTTGAAAAATTCCATAGGAAACAAAGTTCAACTTCCAAGTCACACAAATATAGAAGCATCAAAATCTTAGACAGCAAGATCTCTTCCACCTTCCCTGGCCCCTCACTACTTAGAAAGGTGACTTCTCTCTTCCAACACAGATTGAAAAATGGGCCCTATCTCACATGGGGGTGTGGAAGCTTCGGGATGTGGCCCTGCCATGTTTCCTGGTCCTGGGCCGTCCCCTGGGAACCCTAGTGGCCCTGGCTACATTTGATACTTCGGCACACTCTGCTTCATCTCTCAAAGCCTTTTCATACAAAGAAGGGTAGGACCTAGGGTCACTCCCATGGACCTGGGCCCAGTACTCCAGGACTTTCATCTTGCTAGTTTCAGCACGTGCCCTTGGACCCCAAAGGAACTCATAGAAAGCAGGATCACTACCAGGTACCTGGCGATACTCCAAGTACTGTTCCTGCACCAAATCTTCAGTGATGAGCTTTCTAGGCTCACCATAGATGAAGTGTTCCCTCCCAGCATGCACACCCATCATACTCAGTGCATTCCAGACAACCTCCTCAGTGGCATGGTCACCCTCCATGAAGATGATGCACAGAACCATTATCAGAAGGCCCGTCTTGGGCATGCTCTGATCATCGCCCACCAACCCAGCACAGGTGAGACCCAAAGCATTAACAATGGCATACGAGTGGCTAGAGGGGTCTACCTCCTTTACATGAATACCAAAGACCAGATGCATGTACTCAGAGGCTACACTGAAGATCACAGGGAAGTCACCCTGGTTATTTTTGATGACACTACTCAGCATTTCTTTCTTGGTGGTCAGCTCCTTCATTCGATACTTGAGAAGCAGGAACTGCACCAGATCAGCCATCTGCTGATCCAGTGGGTTTTCCAACAAGGACCTATGGTGTTCCTGGTCCTGATAGGGGAATGAAACTTCCTCTTCTTGGCTGCTGGAGATTTCACTGGACTGGATAAATGAAGTGGGAGCCATGGTGACAGAGAATGAGGAGGAACTCAAAGGAACCTGTGGAAAAATCAGTGGCCCAGGAGCAGGCACCTCTCTCTGGGTAGCTGGTATCAGAGGAAGGGAAGTGGAGGAGATGCAGGCAGAGGAGGCCCCCTCCTCTTCAGGCCTGAGAACCTGGACACCAATGAGGCTTGGTGCCTCCCTTTGGGCCTTAGGTTTCCCTTCTTGCTTGCGGTGCTGGCGCTTCTGACCATGAGATGACATGGCTTTCCTTGGGAACAGCAGTCAAGACGGTGGGCAGGCGACTGGTCCTGGGGGAGAGAGGGATCCAGTGAACTTAGGACTACACCCTTCTTGGTGATTACAATGGCCCACTATCAGTCATTTGTTTGGGTAGTGATCTAGGGCTAAGGAGGCACATGTCCTTCTGGTGGGCCTGACTCCTTGAGTAACTGAGGGAGGAAGTGAAACAGTTTCTCAGGATGATGCCAGCCTGCAGAGCACAAGGCCCCGGGGCTGACTTATACTCTGTGGAACTAGGTACTGTGGGTTGCCCTCTATTCTGCACATCACCATGACTCCCAGCACTGCCTGGGCCTCATCTGCTCTGTGATCTGAGGACATTGCTTCAAACCAAGACATTCACCTGCTGGTTTCCAGAGCTCTTATAATAGGCATTTCAGACTGCAAAAGCATTACTGGGCCCCCAACCCTAACAGGAGGGATGAGGTGGACTCTGTGAGGCCCATACTGATCTGAGGTGGATGGTCCCCTTGTGCTCACTCTAGGTTTTCATTTTATCCTAGGCAATACCTGGACTCAAGCTCCCTTCTGAACTAAAGCAAACATTCTGAACAAATGTCCAACTCTGTGAGAAAAAAAGTCAGTGAGTCTTCTCACATCTGGCCACACCTGCCCAAAGGTGACTATAAGAGCTGACCGAATTTAGGGGTTCCATTTATCTTGACATGGATGACCTACTTGGTGCTCACCTTAATGAAAGTCAAGGTCTGTGATGGTCCTCTGATGACTGAAGGCACCTTCATTAAACCATATCCTATAACTGTGAAACACTTAGAAATGAAGTGAGGGGAGGCCAGTGGTCCCAGATCTGTGGTCCCAGACTTTTCAATGGTTGAAAAACAGGGCAGGTGGGGATTGGAGTCTTATGTATTCATGTGTAGAGGTTTCCTATGCCCTCACCTTGACTCCTGGCTATGCCTGAGATCCTCCCTCTGCTGAGGTGAGTCCATGACCCTCTTAACAAATCCTTCCCCTTTCTGACACCAATGACACAGATAAGAAAGATGTTTCAGCCTAAGAGCCCTGCCTGGGCTTCAATGTCTGACAGCAGGCACAGAGAAGATTTCTGATGGGCACCTCTATGTTTTTGGCTAGGTATCCCCTTGATCCTCCCTCAGGGTCCTCACCTTAACTCTGGGAAAACATAACACCCCTCTGTCTGATAACAAAATGTGGTTCCCTGTGCCAATGTGATGCCATCCTGTCATATAACTTCTTTCAACTCCCTAAGAGCCTCACAACCCTCAGGAGAAATGATCAAATGTCATATTCCATCACCATTGTGTGGGTTCTAAAGGGTTGATGGCCAGGCCCGGGCCCTATGTATTCTGGTATAAGGATGGGGATCTACTCATGCCCAGGCTGGCTCTTCTTCATGCCCATCTTTAGAACAATACTCCCATCTCCCTAAAGACTCCCCAATCTTGTGCCCATGCCAGAAGTGACCATGCCACTTAGGGTCTCCCATGATTGACCAAAGTTGAGAGGCAGACTATGCGGGATTCGATGTTTCAGAGCTGGGGATGCTTTCAGTCCTTGTGAAGGGTCCATACCTTGGGTCTGGCAGGTCCTAGAATTCCTCCCTCTGATAATCTCATGTGGCTTCCTCTGCTGACCTGTCATCACCTTTGGATCAAGGTACTTACCCACATATTATCTCACAGCCAAACCATAAGGCAGAAATGACAGGGAGTGAGACCTGAGATATTCAGAGACCCTGTCTGTCCCCACCAGCCTAATTATAGCCAGGTTCTGTGAAGTCCCTTCTTTGGGAGGTATGGCATTCAGTCCCTGTCACCAAAGTTCCTCACCTTGATTCCCGGCAGAATCCTCCCTCTGCTGACCAGCTGTGGCTCCTCTGCCGTCCTGATGAACTCTCTCACACCAAGGCCTCACCTCCCTGATTTGGAGGAGACAGAAGTGAGGACAGCACATTTGGACACGGCTGCATGGGGTTTCCCCAGGTTAACAGACCAGCAGGTTCCAGGGGCCTCCTTTGTCTGGAGTGTCCTCAAGGTACTCATATTCACTCCTGACAGGGTCTGGGCCCTTTCCCCTCTGCTGACCTGTAGATACAACTTGCAGGCCAAGGCCACCATCTCTTGGAAGGTCCAAAGGGGGAAGAAGGTGTGGGATCCCTTCCCCAAAGTCCTGCCTGTAGCCACCCCAGGCTGCCAGCAGGGGCATGGATGGGCTGTTACTGAACTTCCCAGAAGACCCTGAGATTCCTCCCCCTGCTGACCCGGGAACACACACTTCAATCATGGTCACTCATCCCTGATACCCTGGAAGCACAGGAAGGTGCTGCCTCTGGCCACCCTGCCCTGGCCTGTCAGGGTGGAGGTCCCCCTTTGATCTGGAGAACAAGGCCCCCTCCGTCCTCCCTGAGTCCTCCCCTTGACTCCTGGCAGCAGCCCACTCCTCTCCTGAACTGAGTCCTCCTCCCTCACATTCCAGAGTCAGAATGAAGGATGGGCTCAGTCTGAAAGCAGGGGCAGGACTAGGTGGAGCCCATTCTGTGTCCTAGGGCACTCGCTCCTCCCTCATTTCTAACCTTGACCACAAAGAGCCTCTCATTCTACCATGTTCCTAAGCCCCCTAGATCCCCATCCTCTGCTGACCTAAGCGTGCTCAGTGAGACCAAGACTCTGAATCCAAGGATTCCTTAAGGCTGACTGCGAGGGGATAACACCTACCATCTGTACCCGTATTCTGCAGGACTTAACACATAGATAGATCAGTATAATTTTCTTGGAAGTACCCTTACTGAACTCAGGTGCACTCTATCCATGAGCAACATCTCCATCCCTTTATATTGTATTTTTAATTTTTGAGACAGGGTCTAAGTTGTCCAGGCTGGCCTTGAACTTGCCATCCTCCAGTCTCACCCTCTCAAATAACTGGGATTCCAGGTGTGCACCCCCACCCGATCCAGACCTATATAATTTGGGCATGCTTTAGTTTGGGTGGGACTTTTTTCAGTTCATCCTGAGCATCTCACTTTTTCATTTTCTTTTTTTCTTGCATGCCTGGAAAGTTCTCTAACAACATGCTACACCCATAATTCAAACCTTGACCCTAACACAGCCCAAGCCCTGTCTGCTCCACCAAACTTCAGCATGGCCATCAACGTCTGTCTTATCCCCCAAATCAGAACTCAGAGGATGTCACAATGGGCTGAGTACCCAGTTCCTCCGATGTTGGAGAGCAGGGGCATTCAGTGATTCTTTGAGCTTTTCCTGTGCTCCCCAGTGCTCCTCACTTTGGATCCTGCCAGAGCCTGGATCTCTGTTCTCTATGTACCTGTGTCTGCCCCTTCAGACCAAGTCTGTGGTTTCAGCATCCTATAGAGCAGATAGGGAGGATGAATGGCCACAGATGCAGCCTAGATTTTTTAGGAACCCTCTTTCTGTAGTGTGACTTCAGACCCTCAGCTCTCACCTTGACCCCCAATAGACCCCAGACGCTCTCCACTCTGGTGATTTGTAATCAGATGTTCTGGCATAGGAGATAACTCCTAGGGTCCCCTGCTGCCAAAGGGATCACCCTGGAATTATACCTATTTCCCCTGGGGAGCAAGGCTGGCTACAGAGACAGCCTGGGTGGTTAGGGGACAAACCTTCAGGGGTGAAGACACCTCAATACACCCTCAGCTCTCATCTTGACCTCTTATAAATACCAAACCCTATCTGCTCCTGGTCACCTTCTAGCAATGACTAACTTTTAGGGTCCCCCTTAGGGGTTCATGGAATTCTTCATTCTGGAGCACAGACTACCCACAGGGGAAGCCTAGATGGTTTGGGACCATCTATCTACTGTGTGGCTTCCTCAGTCCACCCTAGCTCTTTGACCCTCAACAGACCCTAGACCCTGCTTGCCCTAGTGTCCTGGATTGAGTGACTCAAGGATTAGGTTTCTCAGGGTCCCCTTCAGTAGAGGGGTCACCTTGGAATTCTGTCCTCTCATTTCTAACCCCACCCCACCCCCTCACAGAGGTAGCCAGGTAATTTTGGTGATAGTCTGCCTATGGTGTGGTTTTCTCAGTCCATGGGATGCTGGGAGTTAAAGCATCCTACCATCTGCACCCATACGCAGCTATCACGTAATTCTGATCGTTCCTAGACTGTATCTGCTCCCATTAAGCCTCAGGCCAAGGCTATAACACCCAGGATCCCCTGTGTAGAAGGGATTACCATGGAATTCTATCCCCTTTGGCCCAGGGCTGGACACAGGCAACCTAGGTGATCGGTGGACCCCCACTCCTGGTTGGGGACTCCTCATTCCACCTTCAGCTCTCTCATTGACCCTTGAAAGGGCCGAGGACCAGCCCCTCCCCGTATGCCTCAGCACTTGCTTTAACTCCTAGAGTCCTCTGTGGTGGAAAGGTTTCACCCAGAAATTTTACCACCCCCGGGGGGAGGCAGGGCTAGCCACAGAGATTTCCAGGAAGACTAATGACAGTGGTCTATGGTGAGGCTTCTTCAGTTCACCTCAGCTCTCACTTAAACCTAAGATCCCTGATATTCCCCACTCTCATGACCTGTATCCCATGGCTCTAGTATCAGCTGTATCCCCCAGCATTCCCTTGGGCAACAGGTCACCCTGGAATTTTGCCCCTCACCTGGGAAGCAAGGCTGGAACCATAGGCAACCTAGATGATGGTGTATGCTCCCCCCAGGGTGGGTCCTCCTCAGTCTACACTCAGCTCTCACCATAACACCCAGAGTGCCCTGGCCCTCACTTAGCCAAAGGCTTTAACTCCAAGCATCCCATGCAACAGAAAGGGTTCCCTGGAATTCGGTCTACCTGAAATCAAGAAGGTCAGGCCAAGGTACTAGGGTGGGTTAGAACCCTCTTGTGGCTAGGTCTTCCTCACTCCATCCCACCTCTCAACTTGACACCCACAGTGGACAGGCCTTGTCCACTAACTCAGCCAAAGGTGTCATCTCCCAGCATCCCAAGAGTGAAAGGACTCCTTGGAATTCTGTTCCCCACCCCATGAAGAGCTGGCCAAGGTACTGGGGTGGTCTAGGACCCCCTGAGTGGGACCTCCTCGGTGCACCCCACCTCTAACCTTGACACCCACAGTGCCCTGACCCTGTCAACTAAGCCAATAGCTTTAACTCCCAGGGTCCACTGCGACAGAAGTGAAATTCTGTACCACAACAAGTGAAGGGCTGGCCAAGGTAGATTTAGGACCTCCCCACAGAGTGGGACCTCCTTAGTCCATCCCACCTCCCACATGGACACCCACAGTACTGGGGCCCTGACAACCCACCCAGCCAATGGCTTTAAGTCCAGGCGTCATCTGCGACAGAAGGGGCTCTCTGGGATTCTGTCCCCCACCCCGTGAATGGCTGGCTAGGGGACCTTGGTGGTTTAGGACCGTCCCCAAGGGGTGGGACTTTCTCAGTCCATCCCACCTCCCACCTTGACACATAGAGTTTCCTGCCCTCTCCGCTCACTTAGCCATCGGCTTTAACTCCCAGAGTCCCCTGCGACAGAAGGGGTTCCCTGCAATTCGGTCCCCGGATCCCAACAAGGACGGCCAAGGTACTGGGGTGGTATAGGACCCTCCCCTGGTTGGACCTCCTCAGTCCATTCCAGGGCCCTGTTCATTTACCCAGCGACCGGCAATAAATCCCAGCATCCTTTGCGCTATAAGGCGCGCACACGAATTCTGTCCTCCAGTCTGGGAAGGAGGGGCCAAGATAATAGGGTGGTTTAAGACCCTCCCCCCAGGGTGGGACCTCCTCAGGCCATCCCAGCTCACACCGTGTCACTCACACCGCCCTGCTCTGTCAACTCACTAGGCAAGGGCTTTAACTCCTAGCATCCCCCACATCTGGAAGGGGTACCCTGGTATAACGGATCAAGGCGGATGGGGCACCCTGGAATTCTGTCCCCCACCCCGAGTTGGGCTGGCCATGGTACTGTGGTGGTTTAAGACCCTCCCCATGGGGTGGGACCTCCTCAGGTCACCCCACTTCTCACTTGACACCCACAGAGCCACTGCCCTCTCCTCTCAGCTAACAGCTTTAACTCCCAGTGTTCCCTGTGGCAGAAGAGGTTCCCTGAAATTCTGTCCCCCAACCTGTGAATAGCTGGTCAAGGGACCTTGGTGGTTTAGGACCGTCTCCCACGGGGTGGGACCTTCTCAGTCCAACCCACTGCTCACCTTGAGACCCACAGTACCCAAGCCCTGTCCACCGACTCAGGATCACCTGCGACAGACGGTGTTCCCTGAAATTCTGTTCCCCAACCTGTGAAGGGCTGGCCAAGGAAGTGGGGTGATTCAAGACCCTCCCCATGGGGTGGGACCTTCTCAGTCCATCGACCTCTCACCTTGACACCCACAGTGCCCAGGCCCTGTCTACCCACCAAGCCAATGGCTTTAACTCCCAGCATCCACTGCAACAGAAGAGGTTCCATGAAATTCTGTACCCCAACCTGTGAAGGACTGGCCAAGGCAGTGGGGTGACTTAGGACCCCTCCCCACGGGGTGGGACCTTCTCAGTTCATCCCACCTCACACCTTGACACCCACAATGCCCGGGTCCTGTCTACCCACCCAGCCAATGGCTTTAACTCCCAGGGTCCACTGCGACAAAAGGGGTTGCCTGGAATTTGTCCCCCACCCTGCGAAGGGCTGGCCAAGGCAGTGGGGTTATTTAGGACCCTTCTGCATGGGGTGGGACCTCCTCAGTCCAACCCACCTCTCACCTTGACAACCAGACCTCTCCACTCAGCCAACGGCTTTAACTCCCAGAGTTCCCTGCGACAGAAGGAGTTCCCTGTAATTCAGTCCCCCAGAACCCGAGAAGTTCTGGACAAGGTACTAGGGTGGTTTAGGACCCTCCCCTGTTTGGAACTCCTCAGTCCATTTCAAGGCCCTGGCAACTCCCCCAGCCATCGGCAATAAATCCCAGCCTCCCTTGCGCTATTAGGTGCACACAGAAATTCGGTCCCTCCACCCCAGGAAGGACTGTCCAAGGAACTGGGGTGGTTTAGGTCCCTCACCACAGAGCGGAACTCGTCACTCCACCTCACGTCTCACTTTGACCCCCACAGCGCCCTGGCCCTCTCCTCTCAGCCAACAGCTTTAACTCCCATAGTCCCCGGAAAAAGAAGGAGTTCCCTGGAATTCAGTCCCCCCCGAAACCCAGAAGACCTAGCAAAGGTACTGGGGTAGTTTAGGATCCTCCCCTGGGTGGGACCTCCTCAGTCCATCCTCCTCTCATGCAGACATCTACAGTGCCCCGTCCTGTCCACTCAGCAGACTGTGTCTCCTCCCAGCATCCTTGTGGTGAAAAGGGTTCCCTAGAATTCTGTCCCCCACCTCATGAAGGGCTGGCCAAGGAAATGGGGTGGTTTAGGACCCTCACCTCGTGGTACTTCTTCAGTTCACCCCACCTCTCACCCTGACACCCACAGTGTCCTGGCCCTTCCTCTCACTCAGTCAATAGCTTTAACACTTAATGTCCCCTGTGGTGAAATGGGCTCCCTGGAATTCTGTCCTCAGATTAAGGACTGGCCTCACAGGCAGCTTGCATTGTATCATTTACCTGTACCTGGTGGGTTTTTCCTCAGCTCACCCTCAGCTCTCACCTTGTCTCTAACAATGGCCTGAACCAGTCTACTCCCTAAAGGCCTCAGAACTAGAATGTAACTCCCAGGGTCTCCTGCATTGGAAGGTTTTCATCTCAGAATTCTGATCTGGTGGACAGCAGGGCTAGACACAGATGTATCCTGGGTAGTTCTGGGACCATCTTTCGGGGGGGTGACCTTTTCAGTCCACCCAGCTCTCACCTTGACCTCAATAGTCTCCAGTCCTGGTCTGCTTCACTTAGTAGAATTGTGGTGTTCAAGCAACATCTGCAACTCCCAGGTTTTCTTGGTGGATACAGGATCCAGAAATCTGGTAAGCAGATAAGGTAGGAACTTGGATTGTAACAATTTCCTACACATAGTATCTTATGAGCCAGACAGCATGTGATCAAGCAAATGATCAGCACGTGTACAGCTCATGATCAACACCCTGATTGGAGAACAGGCGCATGATCCGTGATTGTCTCACTGTGATTGGATGTAGAAATTTGTCTGCCTAAAACTCATTGTCCAATGGCTGTAAAGGTCACCTCCTGCAATACCATTTGAACCCCTAGAGGATCAAAAATTTGTGGGCACTCCCCTTCATTTCTGTTCCAAAAATAACTTGTTACTTTGCTCTCACCCTCCACTGTCAGTGGGTTTCACTCTTTTGATCCATGAGAGAAAGAACCTACTCCTCACTGGGTCTCACTAAAGCTAAAGTGTGCCCTGCAAGGCTGGCCACAAAGACAGCCAGCATGGTTTGGGGACCCTGCTTTGGGGATGGGGCCTCCCAAGTCTACCCTCAGCTCTCACCTTGTTCCCCACAGAGCCAGGTTCCTGTCCAGTCCCTGCAGGCCTTAGGCTGAGGATATAATTCCCAGTGACCCCTATGGCAGAAGGGATTTACTTGGGAATTCTGTTCCCAGAGTGTAGGGCTGGCCACAGTCAGGATGATTAAAATCATTCTGGGGTGGGCTTCATCCAGCCTCAGCTCTCACTTTTATCTTGAGGGTTCCATGGCCCTTTCTGCTCTGTGGCAACATCAGCCACCAGACGTAACTCCCAGGGTCCCCTGCAATGTAGGGGGTTTTACCTGTAACTCACCCCAGCCCTCAGGGGTTGGGGCTGGCTGCTGAGGTAGTCTGAATGGGGCCCCTCCTCCTAGAGTGGGGCCTCAGTTTATCCACAGCTCTCACCTTGCTTGCAGCAGAGCCAGCCCTTGACTCTGCAGACTTGAATTGTGGGCCTCAGTCAAAGACTTTAACTCTTAGTCCCATGAGGAGGAAGAAGCTGGCCCAGGAATTCTTCTGTGAGTGCACGGCTAACAACAGGGGCATCCTAGGTTGCTTGGGGATCCTCCTCCTGGGGATTGACCACTCCAGTCAATCCTGAAATTTCACCTTGACTTTGACAGATCCCTGGCTCAGTGCATTCTAACTCACTCAAACCTCAGAACAAGCTTCACCTCTATTACCCCTCCTGGCCTAAGTTGGAACTCTGGAGCATCCATGGCCACCTGCCTGGTGCATCTCAGGTATGACAGAATGAGCAGAATAGAATTCTATTCTGCTTTCCTTCCTTGGGCATCTCAGCTTGGATCTTGGTAAGGCCTGCATCTATTTCCTTGTTCACCTGGGTCCACACTCCCTTCTGACTCTGAGTCCCCTGAGGTTGTAGTGGGGACATGGGAGTGGTCAAGCTAAAAACATTACCTGGACATTTCCAGGGCTGAGAGCATAGGCTGAGTTGTATTTCATGGGTCCATCTTTTTTGGGTAGGTGGACACTTCAGTCCTCACTCATCAAGATTCTCTTATTGTATCCTGGCTGCTTGATTAGATGCCCAGCAGGAGCTGCACTGTCCTTGACACTTCTAAACATTTGCTGTGCTGCAGTCTTTGCAGATAATGGCTACAGGTCCTTGGCTAGATGCTAGATTGGGCCACTATAGCGCCCTGATTTTGCCAAACTGTTGCAGAAGAAACATGTCTCTTCTTTGGGCTCTTCATTAGATACATATAGATCTTGGAAAGTGTTCCTTGTAAAGGATTTATTTTTACAACCAAAGAAGCACTGGAACAGGGAATTTGGGAAGATCCTGCTATTTTTAAGTTAGCTAAAATTTTGTAATCCAGTGCAGTCATTTTAATGTTTTAATTCTCAATCAGCAAGCATTCACATCCTTGTTACCATTGGGATGTTCAGTCCAAGTCTGGGTCCTTTGTGTCCCGAACAAAGAATTGAGTGAAACAGAAGTAATAGGTAGAGTACTGATTTGAAAGTCAAGATAGTACTCAGGCAGAAGAGTGGATCAAGCAAGAGAGAGACTCAAGGCCCCAATGTCTGCAAATTAGGGTCTCATGTCCTGAAGTATGGGGCATTCTCTTCCCTGTACAGACCTTATTGAAGACCTTACCTCATTTTCTGTCATTGATTATCTTGATACCTGATTAGAATATTTTCCAATTTCCCCCGCCATTGGTTTCTTTAGAAAACCTAATTAGAATACTGCCTGCATTACTTCCGTTAGTCATTTTAAAATTTGAACCTGTGGCAGGAGTTGTTTTGGTGATGTCCTCAGTGGTGGAGTTGTCATGGTAATGGAATTTATTGTAAACAGGGAGGAACAGGATTTGTCTCCTTGTTTTTTTTTTCTTTTTTTTTAGAGAGAGAGAGAGAGAGAGAGAGAGAGAGAGAGAGAGAGAGAATTTTATTTTTTTTTTTAGTTCTTGGCGGACACAACATCTTTGTTGATATTATGTGGTGCTGAGGATCGAACCCGGGCCGCACGCATGCCAGGTGAGCGCGCTACCGTATGAGCCACATCCCCAGCCCAATGGCTTCTTACTTATACATTGTCTCTACCATCTTTGTGTCCCTGAACGCCTACCTAACAGCCTTATTACACTGGATTAACCCTAATGCTGAACACTATTTCTAGTCTACTTTTTACCATCATTTTAAATGATAATATTTCAAAATGCCAAATTTGGTCTACTATAGTACTTTCAGATGTTTATTATCACAGGCTTTGAAGCCATACTGCCTAATAAAACCAAGTTTTCCTCCTTTCCTGATATTATCTCATGACTCTCTATACTACTTTCTTGTCATACCAACCATTGGGTGGAGTCTTGTTTCTTGCTGTGTTACCCAAAGTTGGGGGAGGGGTTGTGGAGGCAGTTCTTTGGCTGACTAGCCAATATATGCCCAGAGGCTTGTTCCACAGGCTCTGGCCTGACAGTAGGGTTTATGGGGCTACATCCAGGATGACTGAGTTTCAAGTCTAAAGGCTGGACTTAATTCCTTCTCCTTCCCCAAGGGAATGCATCTTTTTACATGCTGGTTTGCTTGGAGTTGGGGGACAGATGATTCAGGCAACTCTTTTTTTCCTACCTGCTTCAATATGTATCATATTAGTATGCAGAAAAAAAAAACAGATACTGTGGTCTCTCACTTAGTTTCCTTAGCTCTTATGAAGATAGTTTGGTGTATGAAAAGCTGTGCAAATTGTGTCTCTGTGGAGACATTACTTATTCAGCTGCCATTTTGCTCTGCTTCTCTATCCTCATCATTGATCCTACTTTTCTACTTCTTTATAAGCCTGATAATTTTGATTGAATGGAAATCATTGTAAATTTTTGTTAAGTTCTAGATATTTCTGTATTCTATAAAAATATTTTTTAGATTCATTCTGGGATATAGTTAAATTACTCAAATAGCATAACTTTTTCCAATTCTTGCTTTTAACATTTTAAGGTAAGATCAGAGAAATTTATACTTTATGTCTTACAAAGCCTCATTATTGAGGAAAAATCCTGTTGACTTTTCAAGTTTATTTTCTATGATCTATGAAGTTTTTCCATTAAAAGTGATGAGAACACAAATTATTCTCTTCCCTGTGTGAGCCATGGAGATTTCTTTTTTAAAAAATATATTTTAAAGCTATTGATAGAATTTTACTTTTATTTATTTATACATGGTGCTGAGAATTGAACCCAGTGCCTCACACATGCTAGGCAAGCACCCTACCACTGAGCCACAACCCCAGCCCTGAGATTTCTTTTCCTACAGTTTTCTCCTCTCCTTTGTCCTATTCTATAAGCCATAAACTCCCTATAATCCTACTTTTATTTCCTCAACTAAAAAACTTTCATGTTCCTCTTCTGCACATGTGACCTCCAGGCAATAAATTAAGGCACTTTTAAGGCTCACTTCATTTGTTTTCTGTCTCCCAGAGATCATTATTCTTTATTTTAGTACAGTAAGCTAAAAAGAATTGTGTTAAAAGATAAATGTAAGCACATAGAAAATGTAAACATATTATTTGAGCAAACACAGATTCATAAATTGAGCAGCACCAAACTGCAAGCACTTCAGAGCTCCCCCAGATGAATGTAAGGGGAAAATTTGTACAAAGTACACAAAGACAAATTACACACACACACACACACACACACACACACACACACGAGCTGAGAAGCAGCCATAAGGCTACTATTTAGAAGTTAGTCGTTGGTTTCTGAGTGATAAAGTCCCTAGTTAAATGTTAGTTGATGTTTCTAACTGGTAAAGTTTAAATTTAGTTTTGCCATTTACATTGAGTTAGTTTTATTTTTGTTTATATAGGAACTCAGGGTTCTAGGACCTCCTCATTCTAATTACTTTCAAATTAATTATATTAATTGTAGTAAACAGTGATACAAATATTCAAAATGCTTTTCTTCATGCATAATATCCACTTTTCCTGTTGTGGGATTCTCACACAGTGAGACAGAGCATTGGAGCATTCAGCAGGAAACAGCATTCATTAGTGCAAGGACTGGCCTAACATATTCATATCCAAAGGCCGAGCACCTAACACAGGAGGCATTGTTTTATATAACCCTTGTTAGTTCCTCTTTTATTTGCCAGCTCTTTGTCACCCATATAAGGTAATACACATTCTGATTGGGCATTCTACTTCTATAGTATACAGTTGTAACAGTGTTATAACAGAGTTGTGGAATGTGCACATTGATACCGATGGTGACATGTTATATTCTTTTTCTCAAGAAGTCCCTACCACATCCCCACTAGATTACTAGCATATTAATCACATTTTTTAATATTTATCTTTTTAGTTGTACTTGGACACAATACCTTTATTTTCATTTATTTATTTTTATGTGGTTCTGAGGATCGAACCCAGGATCTCGTATATGTAAGGCGAGCATTCTACCGCTGAGCCACAACCCCAGCCCTAATCACAATTCTTTTTGAAGTTGTTTTTTGAAGTCCTGTCCAGTTTTGTTTATTGTTTTTTATCTTAGCAGTGAGTGGATGGTTGTTTAAATAGTTTGTAATATTTATTGATATGGCAGTCCTCATGTGTAGAACAATGAAGATCTGTGTAAATATTTAGACATATAAATTATAGTGTGTCTTCTTCTGCTAAGTTGTTAGTGTATGGGGTATAGTCGATTTTTTCAGTAGTTTAGCTGAGTTTTGGTTTTGTTTCTGCTTCTAGCTTCAAAAAACATCCGTGGAGATCTGCTTTACCTCTGTATACTGTAGGTTCTGTGATATTGGTGTGTTTTCCAAGAGTTTCTTTCCTTTGTGACTTTCACATGTCTCTGTAGGGTTGCACTACCAAAGAGCTCTCTGCTGATGCTCTTTCCATCCCATTCCAATTTTTTGAGTTGTCATTATACTTTCTTTTTTAAAAATACAGTGCACATGGGCTGAGGATGTGACTTGGTTGTAAAGTGCTTGTCTAGTATGCATGAGGCCCTGTGGTCAATATCCAGCACTACAAACCAAAATAAACAAACAATAAGAAATGCACATTCCCTAAATTCAACACTTTGAAGAGTGTAATTCAGTAATATCTGGTATATTCACTTGGTTGTAAAACCATCATCAATACCTACTTGTAGAATATTTTCATATCACAAAAAGAAACCACCTATCCTTAAAGAAGTCACATCCTATTCTTTCTTCCCCTAACCTTAAGCAAGAATCAATCTGCTTCCGGTCTATTGATTTACCTATTCTGGATATTTCATATAAATACAATATGTATTTTGGCCTCTGTCTTTTTTCACTTAACATATTTCAAGGTTCAATGACACTGTATTAAGTATCAATACTTCATTAATTTTAAAGGCTGAAAAGCCCTCCATTTTATGTATATTCCGTATTTTGTTTATACATTTATTCTAGGTAGACAATTAAGTTGCTTCTATTTCACTATTTCTGAATAATGCTGCTATGAATATGCATGTAAAATTATTTGTTTGAATATGCATTTTCAGTCGTTTGGGGTATATATCTAGGAGTGGAATGGTTAAGTCATAAGATAACACTTGAGTCTCTTGCTGGATTTTCCTGCCATTCCCAAGGCCCTATGGTCTTTGCTTTCCCTAGCACAGCAGTAGTCTCTAGGTAGGTATCTTGGAACCAGAAATAACTGTGGGTCTGGATAAAAAGCAAATGAAAGTCAGTGGAAGGGAATTTGTGAGTCTGCTGAGTGTTGTATACTCCTGAACCCCTGTAGGAGGCCCATGTCACTCCCATGTCTTCCTTGCATCAGATACATTCTTACTTTCCAGAGATAGGTGTGTCTATGCCTGGGAAGGAATCGTGGGTGGCTGGATTCTGCAAACCAGAAAGCAAAAACCAATCTGACATGTACCTCCAATCCTCTAAGTTTCCTTGAATTCAATCTGTACCAAAAGGGGTACAAGGAGGGACTGGGCCATACTTGGTGAATCTATCATCTTCTGGATTTATTTTTCTTTAAAATTCTCTTTCTCTCCCCTCTCCCTCTCTCTTCCTAGTTTATTGAGGTATAATTGAAAAATGTAATTGTATGTGTTTAAGGTGCACAATGTGAAGATTTTTTTTGATACCAGGGATTGAACTCAGGGGCACTTGAGTACTGAGCCCCATCCCCAGCCCTATTTTGTATTTTACTTAGACACAGAGTCTCACTGAGTTGCTTAGTGTCTCGCTTTTGCTGAAGGTGGCTTTGAACTCACAAAATCCTCCTGCCTTAGCCTCCCAAGCCACTGGGATTACAAGCATGTGCCACCACGCCTGGCAATGTGAAGATTTGATATACATTTGCATTATGAAGTGATTACTACAATCAAGTTACTTTGCACATCCTTTACCTTACAGTTACCATTTTTTGGGGGGTGGTATGGTGATACCATCTCATATCTACTCTTAGAAATTTTTAAGTATAAAATACAGTATAGTTTTAGTAACCATAGTAAGCCTGATATATATTAGAATTCCAGAACTTATGCATCATATAACTAAAAGTTTACAATAGCTCCATGACCCTTGGTTACCAATCTTCTACTATTTCTAGGAGTTTAGCATTTTTAGATTTCACATATAAGTTAGGCCACGTGTTAATAATTTTCCTCTTTTTGGTTTATATCCCTTAGCATAATGCTCTCCAAGTTCATCCATGTTGTCACAAATTTTCTTTTTATGCTTTAAAAGTATATCAATATACATATATCCTGAATTTGTGCATGTGAGCGTGTGTGTGTGCATGTGTGTGTGGGGGGAGGGGGTCGTGTATCACATTTTCTTTATCCATTCATTGGCATCTATTGATGGACACTTATGTTGATTATTTACCTCAGTTACTATGAATAATGGTACAATGATCCAGACATAGTGGCATCTGTAATTCCAGCCATTTGGAAGGCTAAAGCATGAAGATCATGAGTTTGAAGCCAGCTTCAGCAACTTAGTGAGGCCCTAAGCAACTCAGTGCTCTGAATAAAATACAAAAAAGAGCTAGGGTTGTGGCTCAGAGATTAAATGCCCCTGGGATCAATCTCCAGTACCAACATAATAATAATAATGTTACAATGAATGTGCAAGTACAGATATTTCTGAGAGACTGATTTAATTTTCATATTTTGGATATATATCCAAGGGTGGGATTTATGAATAATACAATAGTCTCTTTTCAGTCTTTTGAGGAATCTGCATGCTGTTTTCCATAATAGCTATTCTAATTTATATCCCAACCAACAGTGTGCAAAAGTTCCCTTTTCTCTACATCTGCAACAACACTTCTTTTCCCTTGCTTTTTTTTTATTAGTCATTTTGACAGGTATGAGATAATATCTTATTTTGTTATTCATTTGCACTTCACTAATGATTAGTGATTTTGAGCACATTTTTTATGTATTTTTTGGACATGTGTGTGTCTTTTCAGATACACAAATTTTAGTTTCTTTGCCCATTTTTAAATTGAGTTCATTTTCTTATTTTTGGATTCTTTGCATATTTTGGAGATTAATTCATTATAAGCTATATGATTTACAAATATACTCTGTACTGCTTATGTTGCTTTTCCATTTTATTCATTGTCTCATTTGCTGTACATAAGTTTTTAGTTTGATCTAAACCCATTTATCTAATTTTTGCTTTTGTTTCATGTGTTTTTGAAATCATATTAAAAACAAAAACAAAAACAAAAAATCTTGAGAGATCCAAGATGGTTGAATATAGTCGGCTGCATTCCTGGCTGCTCCATGGGGTGAAACCAAGAAAACAGACAGTCAGCTTCTCCTCTAGGTGGGTGAATAAAAAAAAGGAAAGGAGCCTTACTGGAACCTAAAACTGGACATTCAAAGCAGACTGGAGACAAAGAAAGTTGGATATAATAAAATAAGGAAAACATACCTAGTGGCACAGCCACTGCCACAGTCATACTGGAAGCTCCAGCAGAGAGGTCCCTCTGTGAGCACAGTGGAGGGATAAGGGACTTAAAGGAACCCACACTTGTGGGAGGCCCAAGGCCTGTCTGGGTACAGAGTGTTTAGAGACCCAGGATGTTGCCTGACAAACATGAAGGACACGCTGTACTGTATCTGTGTTGGGGCGGGGAGGGGGGGGGCGGTGCAGAGCCACTATCTTTCCAGGTGGCATGGGGAGAACCAAGGAAGGAATCATTTTGCAGTTGCAGGGAGGGCCGGCAACAGAGGAATCCAATTCCTGGCAAACCTGGAACTACAGGCCCAATAAACACATGCTGCACAACATTGCGTGTGCTTAAGTGACCAGGAGAAAATCAAGTGTGGAGAAAGGTTTACACAGGGGAAAACTGGTCACAGAAATCTACCAGGCTCTTCCCCTCCCCTTCCAATCTGACTGCTTGCAGGACTGGCTGGGAGAAACAGATTTGGTCTGGAATTTGGAAGGGAAGGGTCAGGAGAGATTGGAGACTGAATCTGAGACCAGGAAATGTGAGATCTGCAAGTGATGTAGGTGTCTATTTTGCTCCCCCACCACACAAGTGGAACCTAGGGAAGATCCCTGGGGTAAAATCTTCCAGCATGGACCTGTAAGTACTGGGCACTGGAGGTGCACTGATTTAAAATCTCCAAACCAATTAGCATTCAGCAAAGGGCCTGGAGCCCACCTAAGCTTGAACCCTGCCTCCAGGAACTTCACTTACAGGATTGCCTCTCTCACTCCAGCAATTCAGAGGGTAGAGCATCACACTCCAGAAGACCCCACCTAAAACTGCTGAGAAGAAAAGCTGAGAATATTTTGAACCCCAACTTTAACTTGTCATCAAGATTTTTTTTTCTTTTATTTGTATTATTTTTCACTGTTTATTGTGACTTTAATGGTACACGGATTTTTATACATATTCATATTTATTGTTTTATCATTTCTAGCACTGGGTATTTTACATGGATTAGTTTTTTGTGAACTAGGATGTTTGATTATTATATTTTAGGGTTTTTTTGGTATTCTTTTGTTTTTATTTTTTTAATTTAAATTTTTGCTTTATATTTTTTATTTTTTTATATTTTTTTCTTCTACCCATTTCCCTTTATTCTCTTTTCTTCTGCTAACAGCCAATCTCTATTACTCTCTCTTTCATCCTTCCTTTAATATTTTACTTCTGTTTTTCATCTTCATCCCTCATAATCATCCCATCTGATGTCATTTCTGATCTCTCTCTATCACTTGAAATGTAAACCCTTTTGCAAACTTGCTGTTTTTATTATAGGCAATAACTGATTATATTCTGTTTTTATTATAAGCAATAACTGATCATGTTATTTCTGTTTATTATGATAATTGACATTATAGATATCATAGTTGGAAATATTTGGTTTAATGCTGTATATTGTTTGCATTGGTTGTTGTTATTACTTGTCTCCCCCTAAACAGTAAGGTACTGGAAACCTTCAGGGACACTATAAGTCTAAAGGGTAGAAACTGCTGCCTCAGATCAATACTATTAGATGGGTAAACACAAAAATAACATAAAAAGCAAGGGGAAAAAAACACCCCAAACAAACCAAGATACTTCAATAACAGAATACATTGACTCCACAGTGGAAGAAATGTTAGAGAAGGACTTTAGAAGTAAAGGATGATGTAAGAAAGCAAATACAAGTAGTAAAAGACCACTTCAATAAAGAGATAGAAATTCTGAAAAAAAGCAGAAATCCTTGAAATGAAGGAAACAATAAACCAAATTAAAAATTCAGTGGAAAGCATCACTATCAGAATAGACTATTTGAAAGGCAGAACCCCAGGCAATGAACACAAAATATATAATCTGGAAAATACAGTTGACCACAGAGAGAATATGTTAAGAAATCATGGACAGAACTTCCAGGAATTCTGGGATAACATGAAAATCTTAACCGAATTCAAGATTTATTGGGATAGATGAAGGCGTGGAGATACAAACCAAAGGCATGCACAATCTTTTAAATGAAATAATATCAGAAAATTTTTCAAATCTAAATAATGAAATGAAAAACCAAACACAAAAGACATATAGGACATCAAATGTAGAAAATTACAACAGACCCACATCAGGGCACATTGTAATGAAAATGCCTAGCATAAAGAATAAGTATAGAATTTTCTCTCTGTGAGAGAAAAATATCAGACTACATATAAGGGGAAACCATTATGGATCTGAGCTGATTTCTCAACCCATGCACTCAAAGCTAAGAGGTCCTGGAATAACATATACCAAGCTCTGAAAGAAAATGGATGCCAACCAAGAATCCTATATTTTCTGAAGCAAAATTAAACTTTGGATTTGAAGATGAAATAAAAACTTTCCATAATCAACAAAAATTAAAAGAATTCACAACAAGAAAGCCTATACTGTAGAATATTCTCAAGAAAATATTCCATGAACATGAAATAAAAACCAGAGAAGGGAGGAACTATATTAAAGGAATAGTAGATCAAAGGAGAAACTAATTCAAATTAAAAACTAGAAATAGGGCTGGGGATGTGGCTCAAGTGGTAGCACGCTCACCTGGTATGCGCAGGGCACTGTGTTCGATCCTCAGCACCACATAAAAATAAAGATGTTGTGTCCACTGAAAACTAAAAAATAAATATTAAAAAATTCTCTCTCTATTTAATAAAATCTGAAAATAAACCAAAATGACTGAGAACAAAAATAATATCTCAATAATAATCTTGAACATTAATGGCCTAAACTCATCAATCAAAAGACATAGACTGGCAGATTGGATTTAAAAACAAGATGTAACAATATGCTGTCTCCAAGAAACAGACTCATTTCATAGACAAAGACAACCAGACTGAAGGTGAAAGGATGAGAAAAAACATATCACATGCATCTCTTAATAAGCAGAGGTTTCTATCCTTATATCAGATAAAGTGGTCTTCAAGCCAATCAGAAGGGACAACAAAGGATATTTTATACTGCTTAAGGGAATTGTACCTTAACTTGACATAACAATCATAAATATTTATGCTCCAAAAATGAATCATCTATATACATCAAACAAAGCATTCTCAACTTCAAAACTCAAATAGACCACAACAGAATAATACTTGGTAACTTTAACATGACTCTCTCACCACTAGATTGATCCTCCAAACAAAAACTAAATAAAGAAGCTATAGAACTAATGAATACAATTAACAATATTAACAATTTAGACTTATATAGAATATTTCATCCATCAGGGACTGAATACACTATCTTCTCAACAACACATGATCTTTATCTAAAATACACCATATTTTTGGCCACAAACAGCTCTTAAAAAATACAAAAAAATAGATAATACCCTGCATCCTATCAGATCATAATGGAATGAAATTAAAAATCAACAATAAAACAAAGAATAGAAGCTACTTTAACACCTGGAGACTAAATAATATACTATTGAATGATAAATGGATAACAGAAGTAATCAGAGAGGAAATAAAAAAAATATTTAGAGATAAGTAGAAATAGTGATACAACATGTCAAAGTCTCCGGGACACCATGAAAGCAGTGTTAAGAAAAAGTTCATTGCAGTGAGCCCATTCATTAAAAAAATAGAAAGTCAACAAATTAAAAACCTAACATTACATCTCAAAATCCTAGAAAAAAAATAACAAATCAACATCAAAAGAGTAGAAGACAGGAAATCATTAAAATTGGAGCTGAAATGAATGAAATTGAAACAAAAGAAACAATTCAAAAAATTTACAAAACAAAAAGTTGGTTCTTTGAAAAAATAAATAAAATTGTTAAACCCCTAGCCACACTAATGAAGAGAAAGACAGAAAACTCAAATTACTAAAATCCATGATGAAAAAAGAAATATTATGTTGGACACTACTGAAATACAGAATATAATTGGAAACTATTTTGAAAATATATACTCCAATAAAATAGAAAATCTTGAAGACATTGAAGAATTTCTACAGACATATGAGCTCCCCAAACAGAACAGGGGGACATACACAATTTGAACAAATCAATCTCAAGCAATGAAATAGAATATGCCACCAAAGCCTACCAACTAAGGAAAGCCCTGGACCAGATGCATTCTCAGCCAATTTCTACAAGACCTTCAAAGAAGAATTAACACCAATACTTCTCAAATTATACTATGAAATAGAAAAGGAGGGAACCCTTCCAAACTCATTCTATGAAGCTAGTATAACTCTGATACCAAAACCAAACAAAGAAAAACTTCAGACCAATATCCCTGATGAACATAGATGAAAAACTCTCAATAAAATTCTGGAAAAACACATACAAAAACATATTTAAAAAATAGTGTGCCACAATAAAGTGGAGTTTATTCCAGGGGTGCAAGGTTGGTTCAACATACAGAAATCAATAAATGTAATTCATCACATCAATGGACTTAAAGACAAGAATCATATGATCATCTCAATAGATGCAGAGAAAGCATTTGACAAAATACGGCACCCCTTTATGTTCAAAACACTAGAAAAACTAGGGATAGTAAGAATATACCTCAACATTGTAAAAGCTATCAATGCTAAACCAAGGCCAATATAATTATATATGGAGAAAAATTCAAAGCATCCCCTCTAAAAACTGGAACAAGATAAGTATGCCCTCTTTCACCACTTTTAATCAACAATATCTTTAAAACTAGCCAGAATAATTAGAAGAAATAAATTAAAGGGCTACAAATAGGAAAAAAGAACTCAAATTATCACCGTTTGCTAATGACATGATTCTATATTTAGAAGATCAAAAAAATTTCCCCAGAAGCATTCCAGAACTAATAAATTAATTCAGCAAAGTAGCAGTATATAAAATTAATACCCATAAATCAAATGTGTTTCTATACATCTCTACTAAAAGAGAAATTAGGAAAACTACCCCACTCACAATAGCCTCAAAAAATAAAATACTTGGGAATAAATCTAACAAAAGAAGTAAAGGACCTCTACAATGAAAGCAACAGAACACTAAAGAAAAAAATTGAAGAAGACCTTGGAAGATGGAAAGATCTCCTATGCTCTTGGATAGGCAGACTTAATATTGTCAAAATGGCCATATTACAAAAAGCATCACACAGATATAATGCAATTCCTATTAAAATGCCAATGACAAAATCATGGCATTTGAAGGTATATGGAGGGAGTTGGAGAAGATAATGCTAAGTGAAGTTAGCCAATCCCCCCCCCAAAAATGCCAATTTTTTTCTCTGATATAAGGAGACTGATTTATAGTGGGGTAGGGAGGGGGAGCATGGGAGGAAGAGATGAACTCTAGATAGGGCAGAGGGGTGGGAGGGGAAAGGAAAGGGCAGGGGGTTAGAAATGATGGTGGAATGTGATGAACATCATTATTCAAAGTACATGTATGAAAACATGAATTGGTGTGAATATACTTTATATACAACCAGAGATGTGAAAAATTTTGCTCTATATGTGTAATATGAATTGTAATGCATTCTTCTGTCATATACTAAAAAATCAATAAAAAATTCCAATGACATTCTTCATAGAAATAGAAAAAGCAATCATGAAATTCGTTTGTAAAAATAGGAGACCCAGAATAGCAAAAGCAATCCTTAGCAAGAAAAATGAAGCAGGAGGCATCACAATACCAGACCTTAAAGTATGCTCAAGAGACATAGTAACAAAAAGAGCATGGTATTAGCACCAAAACCAAAATGTAGACCAATGGCACAGAATAGAAGACACAGAGACAAACCTACATATATACAGTTATCTCCAACTAGACAAAAGCACCCAAAACATGAACTGGAGGAAAGATAGCCTCTTCAACAAATGATGCTATGAAAACTGGAAATCCATATGTAGCAAAGTAAAATTAAAACCCTATCTCTCACCCCATACAAAAATCAACTCAAAGTGGATCAAAGACTTAGGCACTAGAACAGATACCCTGTGCCTAATAGAAGAAAAAGTAGGCCCAAATCTTCACCATGTTGGCCTAGAATCTGACTTCCTTAACAAGACTCCTAAAACATAAGAATTAAAATCCAGAATCAATAGATCACAGAAAAGGAAACAGTCAATAACATAAAGAGAGAGCCTACAGAATGGAAAAAATCTTTATCACATGCACCTCAGATAGAGCATTAATCTCCAAGAGAAATAAAAACTCAAAATACTTAACACCATAAATACAAATAACCCAATCAATTAATGGGCTAAGGAACAGACACTTCACAGAAGAAGAAATAAAATCAATCAACAAATATATGAAAAAATGTTCAACATCTCTATGAATTAGAGAAATGCAAATCAAAACTACACTCAGATTCTATCTCAGTTCTGTCATAATTGTACTCATCAAGAATACAAGAAATAATAAATGTTGATGAGGATGTGGGGGGAAAAGTTACAGTCATACATTGCTGGTAGGACTGCAAGTTGGTGCAACCACTATGGAAAGATTCTAAGGAAAAATTCCTAAGGAAACTTGGAATTGAACCATCATTTGACCCAGTTATCCTACTCCTAGTTTTATATGCAAAGGACTTAAAATCAGCATACTACAGTGACACAGCCACATCAATGTTTATAGCAGCTCAATTCACAATAGCTAAGCTATGGAACCAATCTAGGTGTCCTGTAACAGGTGAATAGATAAAGAAACTGTGGTATATATACACAATGGAATTTTACTCAGCCTTAAGGAAGAATGAAATTATGGCATTTGCAGTAAATGGATGGAACTAGAGAATATTATTCTAAATGAAATAAGCCAATCCCAAAGAACCAAAGGCTGAATGTTTTCTCTGATATGAGGATGCTAATTCACAATAGATGTGGGGGGGGGTCGAGAAAAGTGATATTTTGGACTAAACAGAGGGAAATGAAGGGAAGGGAGGGAGCATGCGGGTAGGAATGAGAGTAGGATAAATGGGACATTATTGCCCTTTGTGCATATATGATTACATGATCTGTGTAACTCTACATCATTTACAACCAGATGAATGAGAAGTTAGACTCCATTTATGTACGATGTCTCAAAATGCATTCTACTGTCATATATAACTAATTACAACAAATAAAAAATAAAATAAAACCAAAACCTTGCCAAGGACAATATCATGTAGTTTTCCCCTATATTTTCTATTACAAGCTTTTATTAGTTTCAGATCTTAAAAACATTTAAATCCATTTTAAGTTTATTTTTATATACAGTATGATATGAGTGTCTAATTTCATTCTTCTGCATGTGGATATCTAGTTTTCTTAGCACCATTCATTGAAGAAACCATGCTTTCTCCATTGTGTATTATTGACATTTTTGTCTAAAATTGTTTGAACTATGTGTATTTACTTCTGGGATCTCTATTATGTTCCATTATCTATTTTTATGCCAATACTATGGTATTTTGATTACTGTGGTGTCAGAGTAGATTTTTTTTTGTTTTTATTTGTTCTTTATAGTTATACATTCAGAGTAGATTTGAGGGGAAGAGTACCAGGAATTGAACTCAGGGTCACTCCACCACTGAGCCACATCCCCAGCCCTATGCTCTTTTCTTAATTTTTTTCTTCTTTTTCTTTTTTAAAATTTTTTTATGTGTATGAATAAAAAATTTCACCACCTTCATTATTTTTATGTATAAATTTTTTATACCTTTTTTTATACCTTTATTTTTTATACCTTTATTCAAATCATTTATTTTTTATGTGGTGCTGAGAATCTAACCCAGGGCCCATGCACGCTAGGTGAGCGCTCTACTGCTGAGACACAATCCCAGCCCCTCTTCTTTTTAAAAAAAAAAAAAAAATTTATTTTTTAGTTTTAGGTGGACACAATATCTTTATTTTTTTAATTTTTTATATGGTTCTGAGGATCAAACCCAGTGCTTCTTGCATGCCAGGCAAGTGCTCTACCACTGAGTCACAACCACAGTGCCCCCAGCCCTACTTCCTATTTTATTTAGAGACAGGGTCACACTGAATTGCTTAGGGCCTCGCCATTGCTGAGGCAGGGTTTGAAATTGCAATGCTCCTGCCTCAGCCTCCTCACCACTGGGATTACAGGTGTGTCAAAGTTGATTTTAAAAGCAGGTACTGTTGTGCAGGCAGGTGTGTTCTTTTTGTTTAAGATTGCTTTGGTTATGTGGAATATTTTCAGGTTTTCAAAAAGTTTTATGGTGTTTTTCTATTTCCACAAATTTGATAGAGATTGTTTTGAATCTGTAGATTGCTTTGGGCAATGTGGATATTTAACAATATTAATTATTCTAATCCATTAATATGGGATATCTTTATGGTTTCTTAAATTTCTTTAATCTGTACTAGTTTTCTGTGAACAAATCTTTCACCACCTTCATTAAATTTATTCTTTATTATGTTAATTTTATAGCTATTATAAATGTGATTGTTCTATTGGTTTCTTTTGTTGGATAGTTTATTTTTAGTGTCTAAACATGATACTGATTTTGTATGTTGATTGTGTTTCCTGAAATTTTTCTGAATTTATTTATTAGTTCTAATAATTATTTGATGGATTCTTCAGGGTTTTCTGTATATTAGATTATGTCATTTACAAATGGACAATTTAATTTGTATATGTCAATACTATAAGATTTTTTTAAATGTTTAGTTGTAGATAGACACAATTCCTTTATTTTATTTATTTTTATGTGGTGCTGAGGATCAAAACCAGTGCCTCACATGTGTAAGGCAAGTGCTCTACCACTGAGCTACAACACCAGCCCCTATACAGTTTTGATTACTATAGTTTTGTAATAGTTTGAAATCAAGAAGTTGGATACCATTCTTTTTTCTGAAGATGGCAGGCTAGAGGAAGACTGCACTTCTAATCACTCTGCAGCTCAGGATTCAAGCAGCAGGAGTACTGATTCTCAGGCAGGTGGGTGAAAGAGGGATTTCACTAAAATTTAATATTGGAGAGTCAGAGTGTCTTAGAGACTCAGAAATATGGGTTTATTAAACAAAGATGAAAAACTACATTGGATCCAAGCTTGTTGCTGCTGTTGCAGCAGCAGTGCTGATGCAGCACAGAGGGTGGAGTACACAGAGAAACAGATTTGGCACAAAAAAAACTGAGATCAAAAAGAGGCCTATACTTAGCTGATGCAGAGAATATACTGTGCACTGGTACGTGAAAAGTGCCCTATTTTTCTCAACTGACCCTGGAGAGCTGAGGTGGGAGCCACTGTGAGGCAGCTTGGCTGCAGCTGTAACTGCTGCTGCTGAAAGAAATGAGAAATCTGGGCAAACACCTCTACATTGTCCTGGCAAGCACCTACCATGTGACCTAGGATGTACCCAGTTGAATGGAACTGAAACAGGTACAGAGATGACTGTACCTAGAGGTATTCAAGTTGGAAAAGCAAAGGGGAGCCCAATTCACTTCTCCTTTGAGTCTGGTGGCTCACCAGATGAAGTGGATGGGGAATCTGAATCTGAATAGGCTGGTGTGAACACACTCAGAGACTAAGTCTGGGAAGCCTGGAAAAGCTGTGTTTGTGGGCAGCCTAGGGGTTAAGGATTGGCTCTCCTGCCCCATGAGTGGAATCCTTGGGTGGTTCCCAAATCCAGTCTCCCAGCAAGTGCTAGGCCCCAGGGCTGTGTTGATCTAATCTCTCCAGAGCAGACTCCTTGCAGCAAAGCCCCTGAGGCCTGCATAGACCTAAGCTCCACTTGCTGGATATTCTACCCATAAAACTCTGCAGTTGCCCTAACCTAGGAGTGTATCAATCTGATCTGTAGAGACAAAATTCTTAATGAAAGTATTTTCTATCCCATACTACCTCATACTGGGAAGAAAAGAAGCTGAGAAGTATCTGAACCAGCTTTAGTCTTAGGCCACTCCAACTGGCAGCTCAGAGAACAACACAAAAAGAAGAGATTTAACAACCTCAGCCCTTGCACTCACTCTCAGTACACAGGTCAAGAAGAAATGGAAAGAAAAACAGTTGAGCATAAATAGTGAACATCCATTCTGGTCAACTATTTTGAACACCTCAGCAATGATGATTCCTTCATTTTCCATTAAGAATTTTTCTTTCTTTCTGTTTTCCTTCCTTCCTTCCTTCCTTCCTTCCTTCCTTCCTTCCTTCCTTCCTTCCTTCCTGTGTGTGACACAGAGAAGGGGGGGGGGAAGAGAGGGAGAGATCTTGATGTGCTGATTGACTCAGGGACATAATTATGTATACATATTCATTTCTCATTTATTTCTGAGTTTTAGCATTTTTTAGACATAGTTAATTTTCCTCACCTTGCCTTTGAGGGTTAGGAATATTTGGTTTGTATATTTTGGTTTTGTCTTTTATTGTTTTCAATTGTTTCTTTCTTTTTCCCTCTTCTATTCTCCTGCTACTGCCCAAAATCTATTGTTCTCTCTTCCTATTTCCTTTTACTTTGCTTCTCCTGTTTTTTCTCCACCTTCCTTACAACCATCACCTTCTCCATCTCTTCTTTATTCTCTCTGTTCACTCTTTGAAATGGTAAACTCTTTTCTAACTTCCTATAATTTCCTTCTTTCCCATTAATTAACTGTATTCAAAACCAATTAGTTTTTAAAATTAATTGGTTCTTTCAAAATGAATTGATTTATATATCTCCTGTCCCCACCATTAATGCTAATACAATCATTTTTGTTGTGGATAACATATTTGACATATGCTGTTTGCTTTTAAGGCCAGATCTAGTTTGTGGTTATTGTTTTCACTGTTGACAATTGCTAAACCCACAATTGCTGGTTTTTGTGGTAATTAAGGTTAAAGATGGCATAGTAGGAATTGAGTATTTACCTTAATTCTGTGTAATGTTTGCATCAGTTGTTACTACTGTTTGTTTCCCCCTATCCTGTCAGATGCTGGGAACCTACAGGGATACTACAAGTTCACAGGGTAAAGACTCTGCTGCTGACTAAATTCCGCCAAAAGATAGCACACATAGGGGCTGGGGATGTGGCTCAAGTGGTAGCACACTCGCCTGGTGTGCATGCGGCCCGGGTTCAATCCTCAGCACCACATACAAACAAAGATGTTGTGTCCGCCAAGAACTAAAATAAATATTTAAAAAATTCTCTCTCTCTAAAAAAAAAAAAAAAAAGATAGCACACATTGCTTCCCACACAAATTAATGACACTGAATATTCATCTGTACTTTAATACAAAGAATAGAAGAGACAAAAATACAAATTAATGATCAGACTATGCAATTCCAACCCTATTCACTTTTTGTGATTATTAATAAGGTAGACAACATAGTAGACACCTGCCATTAAATGCCTGATCTAGTTCATGGTTTATCATTGTTAATCCTGTTGATAAATGCTATCCACCTTCCTATATAGGTGGCAATAAGAGTTATGTCAAAGTAGACCCCAGATATTTTTCTTATAGCTGTACATCTGTTGCTGATATTAGTGCCACTCCTGGCTCCCCTCTCTCTAAGAGGGACTGGAAAGTGATTGGAACACTTCAAGATCACAGAATAGAGATTCTGCAGCTGAGAAATACATCTAAACCAGGCAACAGTGAATCTTACCCCCCACACACACACAATATAACACCACCTGAGCTTTGACATTACTCCAATTCAAAGAAGGGAAACAAAAGCCCCAAACCAACAAGGACCCAGGTAGGATCAATCAGAGAGGAACCTCAGTTCCTACCCATGACATCTACTCATATAATAAAAACAGAGAGAAGTCCCGGAACAAATAAGATAGTTAAGCACAAAGACACACATAATAAAGAGGAAGTGTAGGGCTGGGGTTGTGGCTCAGTGACAAAGCACTCGCCTAGCACGTGCAAGACCCTGGGTTCAATCCTCAGCACCACATAAAAATAAATAAAATAAAGGTGTTAGGTCCAATTACAACTAAAAAATTTTTTAAAAATTAAAAAAAAAGAGGAAGTGTAATCCATCTGAATTGATGCACAAGTCCTAGACCTCTGAAAATATGAGGAAACAGGCAAACAAAAATCCCCCCAAATTCACAATCCTCCAACAAAGTATCTCACTGATAGTGAGGTGGACAAAAGCCCAGAGAAAGATTATAAAAAATGATTATAAAAATGTTCAATGAACTAAAAGAGTATCTAAGAAAGGAATTAAGAAAGCAAATACAAGCAATGAAAGATCACTTCAATAAAGAAGTATAAACAGTGAAAAGAAACCAAATAGAACTCCTAGAAATGAAAGATACAAGCAAATTAAAATTTACTTGAAAGCATCACTAACAGATTAGATTGCATAGAAAGTAGAACTTAAGCCCTTGAAGAGAGAACACAGGGTGTATGATCTTGGGCACACAGAATGCAATAAAGGGAAAAATTATAGAACATGATCAGAATATATAAGAACTCTGGGTCAGTATTAAAAGACCAAACCTGAGAATCACTGGGATAGAAGAGAACATGAAGATACAAGGTAACATATAAAGAACATTTTTAATATTTTCAATAAGGAAGTTACAGAAAACTTTATCATATCAGAAGTGAAATAGACATCCACATACAGGAGGCTTACTGAACCTCAAATAGACCTATTTAAATGAGAAGCTCTACAAGATATATCATAACCAAAATGCGCAATGTAGAAAATAAGGAAAGAATATTAAAAGCTGCAAGAGAGAAATATCAGGTCACATTTAGAGGCAAACCAATAAGGCTCACTCCTGAATTCCCAATTCAGAACCTAAAATCACAGAGGATCTGGAATGAGATAATCCAAACTTCAAAAGAAAACAAATGCCAGTCAAAGTTACTACACCCAGCATAGTTCAGATTCAAATTTAGGGAGACATAAAAACTTTTAATGGCAAGAATAAACTGAAAGAATTCCTGAGCACCAAGCCAGCACTACAAGTACTATTCAAAGATAAACTGCACACAGAGAAACAAAGAAACAAATAACACATCTTCTAAACAGAGGAAGATCAACAGAAGAGTAATCCACTAAATGAGAATCAATACAGCATTAAATATAGCAAAAAATTGCTGGGCACGGTGTCACATGCCTGCAATCCCAGTGTCTCAGGAGGCTGAAGCAGGAAGATCATGAGTTCAAAGCCAACTTCAGCAAAAGCAAGGCACTAAGCAACTCAGTTAGACCCTGTCTCTAAATAAAATACAAAATAGAGCTGGGGATGTGGCTCAGTGGCCAAGTGCCCCTGAGTTTAATCACCAGTACCAAAAAAAAAGCAAAAAATTAAAGTGGCAGGAAACCACAAACACATATCCATACTAACACTGAATGCCAATGGTCTCAACTCCCCAATTAAAAGACATATATTAGCAGAATGGATCAAAAAACAAGACTCAACTATATGCCATTTACAAGAGATGGATCCACAGGCTGAAAGTATAATGATGAAAAAACATTCCACACATATGGGCCCCCTGAAACAAGCAGGAGAAACTATCCTCATATCTCACAAAGCAGATTTCAAACAAAAATTAATCAGAAGAGACATAGAAGGCCACTAAATCCTGGCAAAGGGAATAATTTAACAAGAAGCTATAATGATAGTAAACATTTATGCCCCAAATGTCAACACACCCAATTATGTTTAAAAAAATACCCATGGCACTGAATCTCAGATAGACTCCAACACAATGATACTGGGAGATTTCAACACACCCATATCATCAATAGGCAGGTCATCAAAATATAATAAAAATATTTCCAACCAAAATAATACTATAAATCAAAAGCAGCACCCCAAATATTTCACCCCAAAACAGCTGAACTTACCGTCTTCTCAACTGCACATGGAACTTTTTCCAAAATAGACCATATTCTAGGTCACAAAGCAAATCTTAGCAAATACAAAAAATCAGTATAATCCCATGCATCCTATAAGGTCATAATGGAATGAAGCTAGAAATCAACAACAAGCAAATTAATAGAAATAATCACAAGAATATTGAACAATACTTTCTTATATGAATGGATCAAAGAAGAAATGAGAGTAGAAATCAAGAAATTATTAGAAATGAATGAGAACAGAGATGTAGCATACAAAAACTCTAGGGCAGTATGAAAGGATTTTTAAGAGGAAAATGTATAGCAGTAAGTGCCTACATTTAAAAAAAATATATTAAGATCCCAAAGAAATGAGCTTATGCTCTACCTCTAAGGCCTTATAAAAGGAAGGACAAACTAATTCTAAAACCAATAGACAGGAAACAAATGATAGACAAAATTAATGAACTTGAGAATGAGAAAATAATACATAGTATCAAAGTAGCAAATAGTTGGTTCTTCAAAAAGATAAATAAAATTGATAAACTCTTAGCGAAATTAATAAGAGAGAGAAAATGAAAATCACCAAGATTAGAGATGAAAAAGGAGATATCACCACAGACCCTTCTGAAATCCAGAAGATTATTAGAATCTATTTTGAAAATTTATGTTCCAGTAAACTGGAAAATCTAAAAAATCTAATTCTGTCCACTTGAAATAAAGGACAGGAATGCATTCTTTTATGTGACTGAATAGTATTCCATTGTGAACATGTACCACATTTTCTTTATCCATTCATCAGTTGATGGACACTTAAATTGTTTCCATTTCTTGGCTATTATGAATAGTACTGTATGAACATGGGAGGGTGGATGTCTCTTCAACATACTGGTTTCATTTCACTCCTTGCTTTTCTTGAAGGTGCTTGAATATGGTCTCAGAATAATTTCAAAGAGTTTTTAAGAATAATTTCAAGGAAAGAAATACATAAAATTTCTACTGTGTTATACATTGCTGATAATGCCACAGGGCAAATTCTGTAGCATAAGCCTCTTTTACAAAGGACAGTTTGAACAGGACTATAAATGAATTTGGAGACAAAGATTATAGTCAACAGGAATGAATATCCTCTGCAAAAGCCTAGAAGATAGTGGATTACAGTGAGTGTAGGGTAGTCAGTTCTTTTCTGGGGTAGAGAATAAATGAGTGGTATGAGGGGTCAAGTGAATAAGAAATGGGATCTTAAGGCATGCTGGAGATGCCGAGGTTGGGAGACCACAAGTCATTGGCAGTGATGGGTAGTCAGAAGGCCTAACTGGAATGCAGTGCATGGGCAGAATGGTGTCCACAGAGGTGCCTGTGCAGAAACATTATGAAGCCCTTGTCTGAGGCAGAGTCTCTGACTGAGGGCTTTCCCAACAGTGTTCAGGTTGAAGCCTCAAGTTCTATGATTTTGTGCAGGGCTCACTGCTGCTATGAGGAAGAAAGGGTGCTGGGTGGAGAGAAGTCTGAGATTTACAATCACTTCAGACTATTCTGACTTCTTGTGTTCATGGAATAGAATTCTTTGGAAATCCTTAGTTGAAATAAGAGTTTCTCTTACCAGGAGGAAGGCTGAATCACTCATCACACTCCATTAAAGCTCAGGGTACAGGTTGTTGATTGGAGACAGGTTTAATTCAAAGCCAGCTTTGAAGAAGATACAGGAGAGGAGAATTTTATAATATTTCTTTCTCATATCTCCATCTTCAGGAGCTCAGGGATGTGGAAAGATTTGATGAGAGGGAATAAGGGGGTGCATTGGGACAAAAATCAGCAAATTTACCAGATTTTCCCAACTGAAAGGGCATCAAGGCCTGTGTTATCTCAGTCTTCAAGTCATTGTTGCCTCCTTATTGCCACAGTCTGGCTGGGCACAATTCACAAGCCACTTGTGAAGCAGAAATGAACTTTATTTTTAGAACACACACTGCACCACACAAGCTCTTCAGGAATTCCCTCAGAACCCAACTGTCACCACCAGCTTCCAGGGAGCCTCTCAACCCCCACTCCTCCGGCTCTTGAGGCCAATTGGCTGGGTCGTGTGGGCGGAGCCAAGATTTCCCAATGAGCAGCTCCGTGGTCTGAAAGGGCGGGGAAACAGCCCAATGAGCATCACTGCAGAGGATCCAATCAGCTGGCAGCTGGAAGTTTGCTCGGGCTGGGGTGAGCCAATCAGCTGGAAGTTTGCTGGGGCTGCTGTGAGCCAATCAGCTGGAAGTTTGCTGGGGCACTTTGGCTGTGGCTCTCAACATCTAACATATGGAAAGGGAATCTCAAACTCCTCAAGCTATCATCTAGATTTTCTTTTTAGATACATGTTACCTTTTGACCTGAGGAGAGGCATTTTGGAGGGCTTCCTTTAGAATTTATAATACTATGAGAAAGGGATGTTCTATATCAAACATTTGGGTTGGTGAATAAATTAGGGAAAGGTTGAGAAAGGGGGAAGTAACCATAAGAAAAACATCTTTTTTAAGGAACTGTAGGAAATACTTTTGATTTTTAAAAAATGGCTCACTGGATTGCTAATACTTCATTACAGTTCTATGTCAAAAATGTGTCAACAGCAGTCTACTAGTTAGATTCAGGGTACATTATGGGTTGTAACACCCACCGCTTGTGCCCAATATTACCAATTTACCCCTTTGGTATAGTAACTAAAGTTACTACAAAGTTGCCATCTGCCCACAACTAACACACTAGGTTAATGGAGGTTTAACAAGGAAGTATGTGTCATTTTGTGGGGTTTCCATTCACTGTTCATTTGTCTGTACCTTATGAACTTTCTCTGCCAGACAGTACCTGCTGGAAATCATAGCCCCAGCACACTCACCTTGCACTGCTGCACAGTGATTTCCTTGCTCTTTCTTCATCTGCCTATGTAAACACTAGTCACAACCTAAGAAAGCTTGTTGTTCTGGGCAGTGAGATAAGAAAGATTCTAAATAATTTGATAAGAGAGGAAACAGGGCACTTCCCTTGTCTACAATATTTAGATGAGGATCAAAACAGAACAACCTCGTTTGTAAAGAAGGCACTCACAAAACATCTGCAGAAATCCCTCTGTGCAGTGCACATGTAACCTATATTCTCTCTATATGTGCGGATGGTGTGGCCTCCATAGTACCTCAGCCTGCTTTGGAGAGGAGAGCATGAGTAAGAAAATATCCAAACCCTTTACAATGAGTCCTCCGAGTTTTTTCTTTGGAATCATAAATGGGTACACTGGGGATTTTACAGCCCTAGGGTTGAACACTACCACTTATGAGGAAGCTTTGTTCTTTGACTATCTAGAAATTTTATTCATTTTTCTTTATGTGCTCAGTGGTCAAATAAGTATCCATTGAAGTCATTCTTCATTTCTGTTTATCACATCTGATTCCCAACATTCAATTTAGACTTTTTCTCATTATTTCCACTTATCTCTTTATATTTTCCATCTGTACCTACATGTTATCTACTTTTTTCCTAAACATGAATTCTTGATATTTTAAATTCCATTCCTAATAATTCCAAAATGTGTCATATCTGAGTCTGGTTTTGATGCTTACTTTATCCCTTCAGAATATTTTCTCCTTGTTTTTTGGCATGCCATGTAGTGTTTTTGTTGTTGTTGTGTTTTTTGTTTGTTTGTTTGTTACTAGCTGGATCTAATATATCTGGTAACAGTAACTTATCTCAGTGGTTTGTTGTTATCTGACTGGGAATTTAATTGGGCTTAATGTCAGTTAGGGATGTAGGTACCAGTCTTAGTGTCTTCCAGTATCCTTTTCAATACCCCTCCTATTGTCTTTGAGGTTCCATAAGAATCCTGCTTAATTTAAGCTTGGGTCTTGCCACTCTTTTGCCATTATAGTCTGATGTTGATGTGGTTGTAAGACTTGGGGGAGAGGAGAATTTTATAATATTATGATTAAATTGCAAGGATTGTTGTTTGTCCAGTAGTATAGCTGTCCCCTGTTTTCCCTTAATCCTTTGTTGGCTTTCCCAGTCTCCTTTCTTGAGATCCTGAGCCCTGTTAACTATGTCTGTTTTGTTTGTCATGCTTTAGATAAGACAGGAAAGCCAGAAAGTTGGACTGGGAGGAATACAATTTCCCCTGCTGAAATGAAACTATGGCAAACCCTTTGCTATGTAGAAGGCTCTGGGTCTATTTCACAGATCTTCTCTGTGAGGATCTGCTGATGTTCCTGGAGGTGAATTCCATAACAGTTTACCTCCAAAGAGTGTGGTTGCCAAGTAGTTTGCCACTCTCATGGTATTTCACACTCAGCCTCTACACACTTATCAAAATTACCATTTAAATTTTTTACCAGCTTATTGACCCCATGATCTGCTCCAGATAAGCAGATCTTGGAATTGCTTCCATGCACTGTACTCTCCAGATTTTGGTATGATAGTTTGCTCTGCAACCTTGACTCTTTAATAAGTTTAAGAGAAATAATTTGTTTTCAGTTTGTTGAGCATTTTCTTATTGTGAGTAATGTAATATCAAATTCCAAGACCTTTACAGCCAGAAATAAAGTTAGAAACACTATATAATATTTTTCATGTTTGCTTTAGGTGTTATAACTATTTATGAAGATTGTTCATATTATCCATTTTTAATTGATAGATTGTTTTTATTGTATCTAATAACTTACTGTCATATAAATGGGCCACAGATAGCCCTTATGCATTGGCCTAAAATGGTCCCCATGTTGTTGACATCTTCACAGTAAGCCAAGGCTATTAACTCCAAGCTGACTGCATTAAATTAAAATTCTCACACATTCAATTTATTTAAATATAGCCTGAATAAATATATTTTATTCATTTCAAGGCTATGTACTTGGAGACCCCACAAAATGCAAAATATATATGCTAACCATAGATATGACAACCCCTATAGCTGTAAAGGGCCCCAAACTGAGGCTGCCCTTTGGTTCTCTCCAACCTGGAGATTACAGCTTTGTTGAAGAGCAACAGCTTCTAGATATACACATACCCTCCCTGATTACCCTTTCATTCCTGGAAAGTCCCGTGACCTGCTTTTCTTCTGGATGGTGTCCAGGAGAAACTGGAAGGTCTATGGAGAAATTTGAGAAAAAATGGATATCTTAACAATATTGACTTCCAACTCATGACTGAGGTATATATTTCCGTTTATTTAGATCTTCTTTAATTTATCTCTGCAATGATTAGTAGATTGTGATATACAGATCTTCTAAATATTTTGCCCACTGTGTTTCACATTTTCTAATTCCATTTTTAAATTTCAATTTCCTATTGTTCATTGACAGTATATAAAAAAATAAAACTAGTGTTTGTATATTGTTCTTTTATTTTATGACCATGTTAAATTCAATTTGTAACTCTGGAAGCACTTTTTTAGACATGTATAATTTTCAGCAAAAACTAAAGACAGTTTTACTTCTTCATTTTCAATCCGGAGACCTTTTTCTTTCTTTATTCACTTAACAATAAGTACAATCCTGAATAACCACCCCATCCTACCCCACCACTGTCATCTCAACAATGTTATGTTATAGTTTCTTGCATGGAAACACCCAGCGCAACTTCTGGCACATGAATATCTGCCTCATTTCCCTTTCCACACACAATTAAAACTTAAGCTGGGGTAATACACCAAGGGAGATGAGCAAGACCTCCACAGTTGAAACAAGGCTAGGATACCAAATGGGGGAAGTCTCTGCACTGAAATCTTGACAGCTGGAAGGTAGTTATTTTAACCTTGAAAACAGAAAACTGAGGAGACCTCATTGAACACTGGGAAAGGGAGTGGGGTGGAAAAACTTGCTGGTTGTAGCCAAGAAGTGAAGTGTTCAAGGTGCATAAGAGAAATGTATAGGCAGAGAGTGGAACACTTCACATCTGCAAAGACTTCAATATAGTCACAAGACTTACACAGACTAGACAATGATGAAGAGTGGGAAAGATCAGAATGTACCACTGAATTGTGTGTTCCTCCAAGTCTGTCCCTGCCATGTAACTCACCAGTATTGATATAGGGGTGGCAAGGAGGGGTGTCAGGTCAGTTTGGAAGGCTCTTTAGGAGGGCTAAAGAAATTCCACCTTTCTCCAACCAGAACATCTTGGTCTCCCTCCTGGCCACAAAGAATTCAGGAGGGAGATGTGATGTCTGTCTCTGCAAATCCCTCCTCCTCTTCCTCCTCTTTCTCCTCCTCCTCCTCTTCCTTCTTCTCCTCCCCTTTCTCCTCCTCCTCCCCTTTCTCCTCCTCCTCCCCTTCCTCCTCCTCCTCCCCTTCCTCCTCCTCCTCCTCCTCCTCCTCCTCCTCCTCTTCCTCCTCCTCCTCCTCTTCCTCCTCCTTCTCTCTAGACCTAAGGATGTGGGCAGGCCAGGGGGGTTGTGTCTTGCTGACAAAATCCAAGGGTGTGGCCACCTATTGTCCTGAGTGCAGTAGAGGGAGGGAGGTCAGGCAGCCTGAGTAGACTACCTGGAGGTGCTAATCAAGAAACATGACCAAGAAACCCGTAGCATCAGTTTCATACAATGAAAAATCAAACTCAGGTACCAAAGTGGGAAAAAAAGAGGATGAGTCCTCACTGAACAAAGGGCAAAAAAAGCAAGGTGAGCCACTCAAGTCCTGCTTGTCTTCCCCTGGACTGCCCCTCCCGAGTCGCCTACCCTGACCTCACCCGTGGTGTCCCTCCCAGAAAAAGGACACAGAGTAATTGTCTACAGGACATATACCTCATAGTGGTGTTTTATGCATCCAACCCCATGAGGTAAGTAACTAAATGCCCTCAGATGAACCAAAAACAGCTCTCTGAAGTACTAAAATAATGGTATTTAGACATCACGAATTCAACACTGATGTGGCCACTTTCTTGCTGAGAAACTGGGAATGGAGTGGTTGGCTACCAAAGATGGGATAGTAGATGCATCTCTGATACAGGCAATAAAGGGGGCCATTGTTTGCAGAACATTATTTTAATTCAACTTTTTATTTTGAGATAATTCTATATTCACATGCAATTGTAAGAGATAATACAGAAGCAGGGCACAATAGCGTACACCCATAAACCTAGCATCTCTGGAGGCTGACAGGTGGATCATCAGTTCAAAGCCAGCCTCAACAACTTAGCAAGGTTCTAAGACCCTGTTTCTATGTAAAATACAAAAAAAAGTCTGGGGATGTGGTTCAGTGGTTAAATGTCCCTAAGTTCAAACCCAGTACCAAAAGGGAGACAGAGAGAGGTAATACAGATAGATCATGTGTACCCCTTTAGTCTCCTCCCCATTGTACAAAATCTTGGAAAATTATTTTATGTCAGTCAGAATATTGAGATTGATAATCAAGATACATAACATTTCCATCACAATGAGAATCTCTTCTGTTGTTCTTTTAGAGACACATTGTCTTTCTTTTTTTAGATAAAATTTCAAATTTATTTTTTAAAATTTAATAATTTTTTTAAATTAATAAATCACTAGTACATGTTTAATAGTATAAATAATCCGTGTACAGCATGATTTCTTCTAGGTGCTTTGTGATCTCGATCAGTTGATGAATTTCTGAAGAAAGAAGTTCTTATAAAGCTACATTTAGGTGTTAGGGATTTACAGTTATATAAAATATAGTTTTTATTCTATCCTCCTGGCACATCGTCTTTCTTTCCAATGCCCCTCCTACTCAATTCCTGGAAATCATTAATCCTCTCCATTTTATAATTTCATCATTTTAAGAATTTTATATGAATGAAATCATACAATTATGAAAACTTTTGGTATTTGACATATTTTATTTGGCATAGTTATCTGGAGATTAATCCAGATCATTGTATATATGAATAGCACATTTGTTTTCATTGTTGAGTAGTGTTCCAAGGGATGGCCATAGGGTTTTGTTTCTTTTTTATGGTTCTTTTTAGTTATACATAACAATAGGATTCATTCTAACATAATAATAAAAGCATGGAATATAATTTGTTCTAATTCAGTCCCCAGTACTTCCCCTTTCCCTCTCCTCCTCATTCTTCCTGTTCCCTTCCCTCTACTGATCTTCCTGCTGTTATTTTTTTTTTTTTAATTAGTGACTTGTGGATGCACAGGATGGTGAGATTGACTATGGTATATTCATATGTGTACATAGGAAAGTGAGGTCAGATTCATTTCCACTGTCTTTTCCTATCCCCTGCTTCATTCCCCTTTATCTATGCCGCTGATCTTTCTTCTATATCCATTAGTCCATTGAAGGACATCTTGGCTGTTTCTAGTGATTGACACCAACGAATGAAGCCAGTACAGACATGCTTATACAGGCTTCTTGTGAACATAAGTTGTTGGTCTCTGGGATAAATGCTCAGGGGTATAATTTCTGGGTTGTACAGTAGTTGTAGATTTGGTGTTATTTTAAATAATGAATATTATTATTAGAACAATTTTAAATTTAAGAAAATTAAGCAGATAGCACAGAGTTCCCATTTACCCACTCCTTCTTCTGCAAAAATTTCTTACATCATTATCATCTTGCATTAGTATGTTACTATTGTCACAATTAATGAGTTAATATCAATATTGATACATTATTTTTAAAATAAAGTCCATATTTTACATTTTATAAGGGTTTGTTTCTGTGTTACAAGGGTCTATAAATTTTAACAAATGCATACTATTGTGCATCCACCATTACAATGTCACACAGAATAGTTTCATCACCCTAAAAATCCCAGATTTATCCTCTCTGCCTCCAAACTCTGGCAACCACTGGCATTTCTGTTTCTACAGTTTACCATTTTGAGGACGTTTTGCAGTTGGAATCACATAGTATGTTGCCCTTTCAGTGTAGCTTTTTCACTTAGGTTCTTCCATGTCTTCTCATGACTTGATTAGCTTTTTTTTCTGATAACATTTCATTGTATGGAAGTGCCACAGTTTGTGAATTCATTAATCTATTGAAGACCTCTTGGCTGTCTTCCAGTTTACAGCAGTTAAAGAATCAAGGCATTTCAACTAATATAAAAGGCTTGTTGGCAAGGAGGGTGGGATTCAAAGCAAAATTCTGATCTCTTATCAGTCCATGAGGCTTGGTATGTAAATTTACAGTAACAGTAAATTAGGTCTGTGGGCAGAAAATCACTGTTGTAAGGATGGTGGTTTTTGAAGGTAGCCATGAGACACAAAAGTACATTCTGCGATGATGGACTAAATGCATACATCAGGGGCTGCAGTTGTAGCTCAATAGTAGAGTGCTTGCCTAGCACGTATAAGGCTCTGGGTTTGATCCTCAGCACCACATAAAAACAAATTAATTAAATTAAGGTACTGTGTCCATGTACAACCAAATTTTTTTAAATGCATCAATTCATTTTTTTTCTCAACCACAAATATTGAGCCACAGCTTATAGGAACCCTCCCATATCCTTCCCAGAATTTTTTATAAGGCTGCTGGCTCCAGGCTTCTGCTTTATTTTTCAGGGTGGAGAATTTCCAGGGATGGGTACATCTTCATGGCCTAAGCTCATAAAGAACCATATAAGCTGTTCTAGACTGAGTCCTTTACACTAAAGTTCAGAAAACATCTTCATTGCAGACATCTGTTTTCTCGTCTACTACAGAAGAAGCAGAAATTATCACTCCTATCCTCACAACAAGAAAAAATGCAAAACAAACTAAAAATCAATAACTCTTCTCAGTTTCACTGAGGTCACAGAGGAAACTACTCATTACATAGCTCTGAAATTATTTCATATACTTACACAGTTTGTTGTGTGATATTTTTGTTTGGCATTTGCTTTTGTTTTGTTTTTGTTCTGTTTTGATGCATTAAGAGTGGACATCTTATCAGATTTCCACATGTAAGAACTTGGGATGTTACAAACCATATCATCCCGCATGTGTGTTACTGACTTCAACTACTTTTTTTTTAAAATTTTTAATATTTATTTTTTAGTTATCGGCGGACACAACATCTTTGTTTGTATGTGGTGCTGAGGATCGAACCCGGGCCGCACGCATGCCAGTCAAGCGCGCTACCACTTGAGCCACATCCCCAGCCCTGACTTCAACTACTTGACTTTAAAACACATATGAACACAAACATTTGACTAATACTTTGAGATCTTAGTCTATATTAAATTACATTGTTGGCTGTTTTTTCCAAAGACCAAGAGCTCAGGTTGTGACAGGGTAACCCATTTTAATTCATGGAGACTTGAAACCTTTTCTGCTAACAATGGCATCATACTCCAGGATTGAAGGACCTCATGTGTTGTGATGTACCTCCACTGAGGTGGTCAGGCCAATTTTTTCCAAGAACCATTCATAAAAAGGTGCATCTTGAACTTTAAATATACTTTCCATGGAGGTAAAGTATAATCCATTCTGTTGGAGCAATTGGACTTTAATAATTTTTTATCTCATTTACTATTTGGTTAATCTACAAATGTCTTCCCTGTGAGTTTTGTTCGTAGTATGCTTCCTCTCTTTTAGCATTGTGAACCTAAGAAAAAAAATCTTTGTTTTGCAATAAGATATATGAATCATGAAATCACACTCTATTCATCTCCCTATCTCTACCATACATAATACCGCTGTCCCCAAAACTGAAGAGACAAAAAAAGTGAATACAGAGTCTACTAGAATATAAATTCATGATTAGAAACTATTTTTGAAACCAGTAATGAGGTAGAAAATTTAAACTGTAATTGATGAATCACTGGATGAATAATAAAGAAAATGTGATACATATATACAATGGAATACTCTTCAGCCATAATATAATGAAATCCTGACATTTGTGACAACATAGATGGAACTGGAGATCATTATGTTAAGCTAAATAAATTGGGCACAGAAAGACAAACACCACATGATCTCACTCATATATGGAATATTAAAAATTATTGTAAAAGAAGTTGAGAGTAGAATTGTGGATATCAGAGGTTGTGGAGAGTTGATGGACACTTAAATTGTTTCTATTTCTTGGTTCTTGTGAATAATGCTGCAATAAACACAGGAGTAAAGATGTCTTTTCAACTGGATTTATTCCCTTTGGACATATACCCATTAATGGGATTGCTGGATCTTATGGTAGTTCTATTTTTAATTTTTTGAAGACCCTCCATATCACTTTTCGTAATGGCAGTGGCAATTTATATTCCCAACAGCAGTCTATAAGTGTTCACTTTTCTCCATATCATCACCAGCACTTGTTATCTCTCTCTTGTTTTTATTTTTGCCTTTCTTATTAGTAACTTCTTTCTTTGTTCGTCAGTTTATTACAATTACACATAATAGTTGGATTTGTTGTTACATATTCCTACATGCACACAACATAATTTGATCAACTTCATTTCCCAGTATCTCTCCTTTCCCTTCCCTCTTACCTCTTCTGGTCCTCTTCTTCTATCCAATTGGTCTCCCTTATATTTCTGTGAGATTCCCTTTTTTCCCCCTTTTCTCTCCAGCTTCCATGTATGAGAGAAAATATAGAACCATTGACTTTGAGTTTGGCTTATTTTGTTTAACATGTTTTCAAGTTTCATTTTCCTGTAAATCACATAATTTCAATCTTCTTTGTGATTGAATAAAACTCCATTGTGTATATATACCACATTTTCTGTATCTGTTCATCAATTGATAAGACACTGGGACTGCTTCAATAATTTGGCTTTTGTGAATTATGCTGCTGAAGCATGGGTATGCATGTATCACTATGGTATGCTGACTTTAATTCTTCAGGATAAATGCCATGGAGTGTTGTAGCAAGATCATAAAGTAGTTCCATTCATAGTGTTTTTCAGAACCTCCATAGTGATTACCATAGTGGTTGTACTAATTTTCAATATCATCAACAGTGTATAAGTGTTTCTTTCCCCCACATCCTCTCAGCATTTATTATTTATATTCTTGTTGGCTGTTATTCTCAGTGGAGTGAGGTGAAATTTCAGTGTAGTTTTGATCTTCATCTCCCTGATTGCCAGGGATGTTGAAATTTTTTTCATATATTTTTGCTATTTGTATTTGTTATTTTGAGAAATGTCTCTTGAGTTGATTTTCCCATATATTGAGTGGGTTGGGCGTTTTTTGGTGGTAATTTAATTTTGTACTTTATGTACTCTGGATATTAATCCTGTGTTGGATAAGTAGCTGGCAAATATTTTTCCTATTCTATAGGTTCTTTCTTCATGCTCTGAGTTGTTTCCTTTGATGCAGCACTTGCTATCTTTTATATTCTTGATAACAGCCATCCTTGCTAGGGTGAGGTGCATAGAATATTATGATTTTGATTTGCATTTCCCTGATGACTGATGATGTTGATCATTTTTATACACCTATTGGTACTTGTATGTCTTCTTTTGAGAAATGTTCATTTAAGTCTACTGCCCATTGTTTTAGTCAGCTTTTTCACTGCTGCAACTAAAAGACCCAATCAGCACAATTGTAGAGGAGAAAAGGTTTATTTAAGGATTCAAAATTTCAGAGGTCTACATCCATAGACAGCATGCTCCATTTCTTGGGGTTCGAGATGAGGCTGAACATCATGGCTGAGTGTGAGGCAGTGGGAATCATGTCACATGATGATCAGGAAGCAGAGAGATATATCCAGTCTCCAGATACAAAATATATACTCCCAAATCATGCCTCTGGGACCCACCTTCAGTTACCACTCAGTTAATCCCTATAAGGAGATTAATTAGCTGATTGGGTTAAAACTTTCATAATCCAATCATCTTCTCTGAACCTTCTTACATTGTCTCACATGTGAGGTTTTGGGAGACACCTCACACCTAAACCATAAAATCCATTTTTAAATCTTGTTATTTTATTTATTTATTTATTTTGCTATTGAAATTTTGGAGCTCTTTGCATATACTAGATATTAATTCCTTGCTGGGTATATAGTTCACAAATATTTTCTTCCATTCTGTAGGTTGTCTCTTCACTCTGTTGATTGTTCCCTTTGGTCTCCAGAAGCTTTTTCTTTACATATAATCCAATTTGCCTATTTTTGCTTTTGTTTTCTGTGCTTTGGAAGTCTTCTCAAAAAAAATCATTGCCCATTCTAATATCCCAAAGCATTTCTCCTATGTTTTTTCTTCTAGCATTTTTTTTCTTCTAGTTTTGCAGTTTTTCAAATCTTATATTTAAGTACTTTATCTGTTTTGAGCTGATTTTTGCAACTGGTAAGAAAGGAGTTCAGTTTAATTTTTTTGCATGTGGGTATCCAATTTTCACTGAACTGCATGTGGAAAAGACTGTCTTTTCTCCCCTGGGTTTTCAGTGACTATAATAAAATACTTGAGGTAATCAGTTAAAAGTGAGAAGGGTTTATTTTGGCTTACAGTTTGGGAGTTTCAGTCCATGGCCACTTGGAAGCAAAAAGAAGAGACCAGTTTCCTGCAATCCCCTTCAAGGGCAAATGCCTGATAACTTAAGACGTCTTGCTATGTCCCACCTCTTAAAGATTATACCACCTCCCAATAACACCATATGCTGGGGACCTAACCTTTAATGCATGAGCCTTTGAAGGACACTTATCTAAACCACAGCAGATGGATTGACTAGATTTAGGATCTGAGCTGAAAATGGACTCCTCTTGGAATCCTATCTCAAACAAGTTTGGTCATGAAAGACAATGACAGGCAGAAATATTCCCAGTGGGAAAAGCTTCAGATGGCACATCTGGTGATCCAATTTATATGCAGAAAGGAAGTGGTCCAATCTAAGAATATATATAAAACTGTGGACAGTGGAAAATATACAGATAGTCAGAGATCTAGAATTTAAAATATTGGAAGATTGCAACAAACAGAATTGTGGAAGAGGTATATTGATGAACCCACGGGGAAAGCACTAATTATGAATAAATTTATGTTCCATTTTAATGTTTATAAGATTATCCATGCTAGAAGATACTAAATAATTAAAACAGAATGACCTGACTAGTTGACATCAGCCAGCCTCTGTCATTGACCACATCAGTTTTGTACAATGGCTTTATGTGTAGAGTAGCCATGATGGAAGGAATGCATTAGTTCAACAGCATAGAATCTCACCCACCAAGGAATATCTAACTAGTGCTGCTACCATCAAATGCTTAACCTGCCAGAAATAAAGACTGGTACCAAATACCCAATATGGCTCACTTCCAAAAGGAGACAAAATAGACACATGGATTGCTAGTTGATTTTATTACTCTACTTCCATCCTGAAGGGGAATAGACTCTTCTTTACTAGAATTTGTACACATTTCATTTTGGGGTTTGATTTTTCTGCTTGCAGTATTTTGTTTGGCATTATTAACTGAAGACTTGAGGAATGTTATATTTATTGATGCAGGATATTTCATATGATCACCTAGAACCAAGAAACTCACTTATAGCGAACCAGGGACTCAATGGACACTTGACCATGATATCCAAATTTGCTCTCATACTGTACTACCCAAAAGCTGCTATTCCTCTGGAGCAATGTAGCAGCTTCTTTAAAGTGCAAATGAGATGCAAATTTGAAGGTGGTAGCCTGTGAGGATAGTGTGCTACCTCCCCACAGAGTACTGAAAATACTCTTACTCTATTGCCATTGTCTGCCACCAATAAGTAAAATACATGACCCATAAACCAAGTGGTAGAGTGACCCCATTTATTTTCATTTCTAGCTACCTTCATGGGAACTTTATTTCTTCCTCTACAAGTTTAGGTTTGGTAGTTCTAGACCTGTACTGTCAAATAAGTTAGACACTAGCCATTCTGGATATTTGCACTTAAGTTTAAATTAGATTATAATTAAATTAAAACTTCAGATCCTCAGCAACAATAATCACATTTCAGTACTCAGTAGCCACATGAGACTGCTGGGCACCTTATGGGAAGTGCTGGTTAAACATAATCATTCTTAAAGTGAAAATATTTCCACTAAGACAATAAGATCCCTGTTGAACTTTAAGCTTTGGAAGCCATTTGCCATTTTCCTTCATTCTTTCTGTCTTTTTTAGTGCTAGGGATCAAGACTATGGTCTTGTGCATTAAGCTATGTTCCCAGCCCCCACCTGGATACTTTGAGCTTCTCATACTAACCAACAAGCACAGAAAGAAGTCACCTTCCTGTCAACAGTAATTGATCCTTGTCATCAAGAGGAGGCAGGGATGCTCTTATATAATGGAACAGAGAAGGATATGTTTGGAATTCAGGTGATCCATTTGAATGTGCCTTGGTGGTCCCAGCTTTGTTTTTATGGGATCAGTCACTCAGAACTCTCAGGAGTGAAGGTCCATGGTATTCCACCAGGTAAGTCATTGAGAACAGCAAAGGTGCTAGCTGTGATAGAGAGATTGCTAGATCAGACAAAAGACAAGAAAGGATTATCAATTGTGGTTTAAAGGTCAGCTGCAATAGAGGGCCTGTAATTTTTCTACCATCCTTTCTCATGAGATCCTCTTTAGGAAGAGATCAACTGGAGTACTTGAGTAGTTGTCCTCAAAGGAGGTGAACATTAAATATGAAAGTAGTAAACTGAAGTGATATAAATAGATGTATGGTAGTAGAAGGTGTGGTACCATCCAGATCCCTTCTTTACAGCCAAGGCACTCATTCCCTCAGCTGCCAAGGGTGTTGTTTGAGAATGACTCATAGTCAAATTTCTCTCCAGGCATTGCCCTCAGTTGTAAGGAACCGGCTCTTTAGAGTTTCCTCCCTTCCAGTGACTAATCAAAGGTTCAAGTATTTAATGAGGGTAGCACAAAGGCCTGTTAACTTATTTCAATTAGATTCACTGCAGCAGGGACTTTCTACCTGAATTGTTTTCATAAATTACTGTGACCACTGTGCTCTGAAATGGCAGAAGAAGTGAATGGCAGAATGAAATGCAAAAAGATTCAGAAATTTCACAATTTGAGCCTTATTTCATAGGCAGGAGCCATCCCTGTGCAGTGTCAGAAATTCCAGGAACAAAGATCCCCAGGAATACGACTTGGGCTTAGTCAAAACCCAGGATATCAAGCCTACCATGTCTTGCTACTTGTTTTTGCAAATGAGATGATCATTTTAGTCCATGGAATCAGTGGGAAAGTATTAAAAAGAGGTTGTTACTGTTGTGATAACAGTGTGTACCCATCTCACAGTAAGCCAGCATAGTCATGGATAAGTGTTGGGCTTTGAAATCAAAACACTTGGGTTATTTATTTGATGGCTCTGGTGAGTAAAAGCCTGTGATCTGTATATGGCTGCACAGCACCATACAACAACAACAGAAGCCTCTATGGACATTAAGCGACTTCACAAGGACAGCCCTCTCTGTGAAGTTGCAGACAGTGAGAACATTTCACAGATGCACCAGAGCCCTCTGGAGTACCAGAGGATCGGGGCTAGCCTCAACCTGAGGATAACTATGTGCCATTTATAGATCACTTATCACACCAGGCAATGGGATAAATGCTTCAAGTTCATTACAGTCCCATGGACTAAGTTTTAGGCATGTTTTAGAAAACTTCCACAAGCTGTATTGCTTAATTCTGAGGCCACACACCAGTGGCTAATGAGGTCAGGAGTTGCCATTTTAATAAACATTCACTTGACACTATTAACAAAACATTAGGTTTACAGATATTACCTGGTTTAGTTTTTACAGTGCCCACTATTACTGTCTTCATCTGACAGATGAAGGAACTGAAGCAGAGGGAGATTGAAAGCTTACCCATGATCACACACATATGAAGTGGTAAAGAGTCATATCCAGGCAGGTTGGCTATAGAGTACCTGCTCTTAGTTGTACCTCTGAAACATGAATCTGGTTAAACTCTTTTCACATGGAACCAAATGCCTTTTCAATTATACATTTTTTGTTGGACACACATCTTAGGTCTTCTGAAAACACAGAGACAGAAGTTTCTTAATGTAGTCATATGCCACTACTAGATAATGAGCTCCTCAGACCAAGCATTAAATGCCATGTTGTGAAATCCTGATGCCCACCATAAATAAGCCTTAGCACCTAGTTAGAGATCATGATATATTACTTTTTTTATTATTGGTTGTTCAAAACATTACAAAGCTCTTGACATATCATATTTCATACATTTGATTCAAGTGGGTTATGAACTCCCATTTTTACCCGGTATACAGATTGCAGAATCACATCGGTTACACATCCATGTTTTTACATATTGCCATACTAGTGACTGTTGTATTCTGCTGCCTTTCCTATCCTCTACTATCCCCTCTCCCCTCCCCTCCCATCTTCTCTTTCTACCCCATCTACTGTAATTCATTTCTCTCCCTTGTTTTTTTCCCTTTCCCCTCACTTCCTCTTGTATGTAATTTTGTATAACCCTGAGGGTCTCCTTCCATTTCCATGCAATTTCCCTTCTCTCTCCCTTTCCCTCCCACCTCTTGTCCCTGTTTCATGTTAATCTTTTTCTCATGCTCTTCCTCCCTGCTCTGTTCTTAGTTGCTCTCCTTATATCAAAGAAGACATTTGACATTTGTTTTTTAGGGATTGGCTAGCTTCACTTAGCATAATCTGCTCTAATGCCATCCATTTCCCTGCAAATGCCATGATTTTGTCATTTTTTAGTGCTGAGTAATACTCCATTGTGTATAAATGCCACATTATTTTATCCATTCATCTATTGAAGGGCATCTAGGTTGGTTCCACAGTCTTGCTATTGTGAATTGTGCTGCTATGAACATCGATGTAGCAGTATCCTTATAGTACGCTCTTTTAAGGTCTTCAGGGAATAGTCCGAGAAGGGCAATAGCTGGGTCAAATGGTGGTTCCATTCCCAGCTTTTCCAGGAATCTCCATACTGCTTTCCATATTGGCCGCACCAATTTGCAGTCCCATCAGCAATGTACAAGTGTACCCTTTTCCCCACATCCTAGCCAGCACTTGTTATTTGACTTCATAATGGCTGCCAAACTTACTGGAGTGAGATGGTATCTTAGGGTGGTTTTGATTTGCATTTCTCTGACTGCTAGAGATGGTGAGCACAACATTGTAAAAGCTATCATGATATATTTCTTAAATAATATATTGCTCAAAAATCAAATAATTTTATCAGATCAACTTTAATCAGTCTCCAACGCATGTAAAAGGTTCTAGCTTAGGTATTATGTGTTGATACAAAGGGCTGCTGCTGAGGATGTCAGACCCTGGAAAAGAGTCTATTCCACTCTGGTGTATGGAATATCCTTGGCTTCCCTGGGCAAGCATTCTCCACACATGTCATCCCTCCAAAAACTGCCATGTAGTGCCCTATTCCCAGCAGTGTCTTTGCTTCCATCCTGGAGTGCTACACAGAGGTCTGCCCTGTCCTTTCCCAGGACCACCTAGCTCATGATGTGGCCCAGGGCCCCAGCTCACTTCCAGTCCCATTCTGCTCCTATGTCCCTCACCTGGCCAGTCCACAGATGTTCACATGGATCCAGTGGGGCCTCTTCCTCCTGCCTCTCCTGGGGCTGCTGATCCTCACCACCACCATCTGAGAACCCCAAAGCCCTCTCCTGCCCAGCTCCTTTCCAAGTCCTAAATTGGGTCTGGGGAGTGTCCTAATGACCACTGCTCCATCTTCTACATGCAGCCTTAAGTCTGCACAAACTTCTTGCCTGGGAACACCATGGTCCTAGCTGGCTTTGTGGTGGCTGACAGAAGGACACTCTGCCCTACCTCTCTGGATCAAACCTCAGAAATCAAGACCTCATAATCACTCAAGTAGGGTGATCAGTTCATGAAAGCTTGGTCATTATATGGAGGATCAGCTGAATGATAACCCATAATCATGGTGAGTTGTTACTCATGCACAGAATGATCATTATGTACCAACCATTAGGAGACTCACCAAAAGGCTGCATCATCTCCTGCCAGTTCTACATGAACCACAACTCACTCTGAAGGGAATTATTATCAGTGACTTTCAAATAAAGAAAATTACCATAAGCATCATCTTGAGCAGCAGTTCATAGAGAACAGTAAAGGTGAGGCCCCAAGTAAGCAACTGAGGCCTGCCTGGATGGGACAGTGTGGGCAAATGTGAGCACAATAGCAGTAGTGATGGGGACTCAGTGAGCATCCTCAGGAAGAGGAAACTCCCAATCCCAATAAAGCATTTGCTGCTTACTGCAGCCTCCAACTGGAACACATATCTGTAGACAGTTGTGGTAGTGCTCAAGGATTCAAAGGGTATAGATGGAAATCCTGTAATTCTTTGAGTCAGTTTCCTTGAGGTGCTGAAAAAAGTGACTCCTGAGTCTACTTCTGTAAAAATGGCCTTACACAGTTTTATGGAACCTCAGGTTCCTGATCCCATGAGTATCTTGTTTTTCTGACACAGCCACTGATTTTTGCATGGGCCCAAGGGACCAACATGCTCTTCCTTCTTCCCCTTCTAAGTATCAAGTCTGTCTCTTAGAAAAACACCAGTCCAGGGGACAGGAATTCTGAGAAAATATCTTTGTCAGGAGTCCTCACCTTGACCCTGAGTGAACCTTGCCTGGGCAGAGTTTCCATCAATCATCAAACTCAGAAACATCTTTTGCTTCTTTTTGAGCCCAGCCCCTTGGGTGGAGCATTGCCTAGTCTGCAAATATCTTTGCATATTCCCAGGAGCCATCTCTAGTGGTATTCTGTTTTCCCACCAGTTTAAATGGAGCTTGTTTTCATTATTTGGGTTTAAATAGTGATTTTTAAAACACATAATTTTAAAAATACTTTTAGGACTGGTGATATAGCTTAGTGGAAGAACACTTGCCTAGCATGTGTGAGGCCCTGTGTTCAATCTCCAGCACTGCAAAATAAAAAATACATAAATAAAATATAAAAACACCTAAAACTACTTTTGCTTTACACTAAAGTTCCCATATCCACTTCATTCAGTCAGCTTCTCCTAATGCTAACAATATTATATAACCTTAGCACATGTATCAGAACTAGGGAATTAATACCATTAACTAAAAACCACAAACATTCAGGATTCACTAGTTTTTCCAACAATGTCATTTTTCTGTTCAGGATCCCCCATTACATTTAGTCATGTCACCTGAACTTCTCCCAATCTGTGACAGTTTCTCAGCTTCTCTTTCTCTACTGTAACTGTATTACTTTTCTATTGCACATTGAATAAATTACCAAAGATTCAGTGACTTAAAACAACATAAATTTATTCTGTAGCAGTTCTGAAGTCAGAAATCTGAAATGAGTCTCCATTGCCTAAAATCTAGATGTAAGCAGGCAGTGTTCCTTTTTGAAAGTCTCTAAGAGAAACCTGTTCCACAGCTTTTCCAGCTCCTAGAGGCTGCCACATTACTTAGCTCATGGCCCTTTCCTTCATCTGAAGCCAGCAGTGGCTAGTCATGAATTTCTAGCACAGCATCACTTCTGTGCCTCCTTCTTCCACATTAAGTTCATTGTATTAACATTGGGCTTACCTGGATAATCCAGGATAACATCCACATTTTAATATCAGCTAATCAATTATTTAAATTTCCTGGGTAATGTTCATTCCTTTGTGCTATGTAATATAACATAGCACAGCTTCAGGGGACTAAGATACAGAAATCATCAGGAGGTCATTATTCTGCCCACATCAAAAATATTGACACTTGTGAGGAGTACAACTATGTATTTTTGTAGAATGTCCCTCAGTTTGAGTGTGATGTCATTTCATAAATAGAATGGAATGGATGATTATATTGTGTTTTAGTGGGAAAGACACTATGGAGTACCTTCTCATAACAGGTACCATATTTCCAGCATGTAAGTCCATGCCTGAAGTATATTATGAGCTGGACAAATATTTAATAACTGAATGAATGAATGAAAGAATGAATGAACAAATGAACAAAATAGCATTAAGTTACACCTTAGAGAACGAGTAGGGATTTTTCAAGTTTTTGCAAATGCAGGGAGTTTTTGCAAATGCAGGGAGTCCCCTATGTTCTGATATTGGGGAGGAATCATGGTAGTTGGAGTATTTTGGTGTTTAAAGCAAACTTGCAAACAACCTTTCACACTCCTCCTCCTTTCTACAGGGAACAATCATTAAGGCTATTGGTGTATATAAATATTCTCTGTAATGATTGACCAAGAATCAACCAGCATACGCTATTGGAATCAGGTAGTTTATATAACCCTTCATGCCCCAGCCAAAACCCAGAACATGAGCATACTTAACAGTGGCTACTTGCAGATCCAAACAGACCAGAAAGAGGAATGAGGCACTAGAACAAAGGCCACAGCAGGCTGCTGACAGGACAGAGTGTTCAAACAGCCATTGGTACTTGGAGCTCTGCCATGCTAACTTTGCTAGGTTGCTAGGAACACGTTTGCCTGGGGTTGAGATAGTGGGTCTCTAGAGTCCCTGCAATTCAAGTGCTTACTGTTTCATGCTCCAGCAATTAGAGGATGATCAGATATGTTCAAACTTTAGCTGTCCAGTCATTGGAGGGATTTAGTGCAGAGAAATTCCTACCACAAGGACCTTAGAGCTGGCAGTCATTCACTCACACAACAAATTGGTACTGAGGGTATACTATATGCCAGGCACTCATTTGCGATCCAAGGACACACCATTCAGCAAATTTCCTGCCTTTGTATAATTTATACTTCAGTGAGTGGATGGGCAGGGGCACAGGCATACAATGAACCATGGAGCAGGTAAATAGTGAAGTAGTTTTCACAGTGACAAATGTTATAGAAACAAATTTAACCTGGATAACTGAATAAAGAGTGTTGGTGACAGGTTGGAATAAGTAATTACAATTTATAAAGGAGTACTTATAGAAGTCCTAAAAAGATTATTTGGGGAGAGAAACCTGAGGGTGTCTGGGAAGGAGTAACAATAGTAGTATAGGAGCCCACTTCTAGAAAAAGACAAAAGGATACAGTAGCTCATGATCCTGTAATGGAGAGTGAGAAGCTCGGGTCTAGAGAGGCTGGTCTGTAGGATCTGGTGACCCAGATGAAAGGTAGAGCCTGATTCTCTGAGCTATGAATGATTGTGGAGTAAGGTCAGCTGCACTATGCCATGAACTATAGCTAATTGGACCAAAATTTCTATCCCAAGTTTCTAACTTGACCTGAGGGTTGGGGACAGATATATATCCAGATTTCTACTGACTGTTCTAAGATAAAGGGAAAGAAATTGCATTATCAGGAATAGACAAATCTATTGGTCTGCTGCTTCAGCACTGTAGCTGCAGCAGCAGGAAAATGGTGTGTGCCTTGCAGACTGGATGCAGAACAGAGTGGACATCTCTCTGGTGATGCCTAGTGCTCTTGTTACAGAGAAGACCCTGTGACTTCACTGAGGGGCCTGTGACCCAATGTCAGACTCTTTATCATTGGCAATTCCTTTAAAGGGGAGGCTAGAAGCATATTTACTTTCCATCAGGGGAAATCACTCACACAAGTGGTGCTGTGTAACTCCTATTTCACTCCAGTAGGACACATAGAAATTCTGAGTTTCTATTTTTTTTTTTTTAGCACAGGGGATTAAACCTAGGGGTACTCTACCACTGAGATTATTCCTAGCTCATTTTATTTTTCACTTTGAGATAGGGTCTCACTAAATTGGTGAGGTTGGACTCGAACTTGCGATCCTTCTGCCCCACCTTTCAAGTCGTTGAGATTACAGGCATTGTGCCACATGCTTGGCTGATTTTTCTACTCTACTTATATTGATTCTGTTCAGTGGGTTTGAGAGGTGAGAGCCTCAATCCCCTATTGTAAACTTTCACTGAATAGTTTCATCCATTGATAATCACACTGTGTCAGTTATGTTGCTGGGGTTGCAGATGTTTGTTTTCTTGTTTCTTCATACCTTGCACTTTTCTTGGCCAGAATTCTCCAGTGAGGAAGCCCTCTCTCCTATCAATTACAGCTATTGTGTTTCAGTGAAATACAATTCGCACAGGAAAAGCTGGAAAAAGCTTAGTTCTTCATCTTGCCAGGCCAATTCTCACAGTAAAGAGTGGTCACCCTTGTTACTTCCAATGGGCTCCAATTAGTCATTTTTATTCATAATTACTTTTGTTTTAGAAAAGTTTTAGGTTTCCAAAATTATGATAAGGATAGTACAGAAAATTTTTTCATAATGTATAACAATTTTCCCCATCATTATCATCTTGTATTAGTATTGTACATTTGTCATAATTATTGAAAGGGAAGACAAAAACAAGGACATTAGAGGACTTTGAAGACTCTGGCACCAGTAGCTACAAGAAACAAAGCTCAATTCCAAGCCAGATGAGCATAAATAATCAAAACAATGGCCTAAGTACTTCTCTTCCTACACAACATGTATGGCTCTCAAAAATAACAACAAAGGCTGGGGTTGTAGCTCGGTGGTAGAGCACTTGCCTAGCATTGGTGCTTGAGGATATACTATATGCCAATGCATGTGTGAGGCACTGGGTTTGATCCCTCAGTGCTACATATAAATAAATGAATAACATAAAGGTACTATGTCCATATACAACTAAAAATATTTTAAAACAATTAACAAAATATACAAGGGACACTGAGAAGCAAGAAAAGACATAGTCTGAAGAGACAAAGCAAGCATCAGAACTAGACTCAAATATGACACAGATATTGGAGTTATCAAGAAGAGGATTTAAAATAACAATTTTTAAAATGTTAAAAGGATATAATGGAATATGTAGACAATATGGAAAATGGATGGGTAATATAAGAAGGGAAGTATAGCATTTAGCAAAATCTAGAGAGTAGAAAACTGGGCAGACACAAGGCACATTTTTTTTATTTTCAATGAATAAATTGCAAAAAGGATGTGATATGCAGGGGGAACTATAGATTTAAGAAGATGCAAGGGAGTTAGGTGCAGTGGCTGACACATGTAATCCCAGTCACTTGGGAGGCTGAGGCTGGAGGACTGCAAGTTCAAAGCCATCCTCAGCAACTTAGCAAGGCCTTGTCTCAAAATAAATCAGAAATGGCTGGGGATGTGGCTCAATGGTAAAGTGCCTCTGAGTTCAACCTGTGGTTAAAAAAAAGATGCAAGAGATCTAAACAATTACAATGTATATATCATATTTGCAAACTTATTTAAAGAAATTTCCTTTTATTTATTTTATATTTATTTATTTAGGATGGAACTCAGGGCCTCATACATGCTAGGCAAGTGCTGTACCACTGAGCTACATCCCAAGTTTCAAAGGAAGCTTCCATTTAAGAGGAGTATATGGCTACCAGATACACATAACAGATAACTAGACATTTGATTATATTAAGGAATTAAATGTTTAGTAATAATAAAATAGGAATATAAAATTATTATAATAAAATAATATAATACAGCTTTATAAAACAATTTTTTATGTTTTATAAAGCTGTAGCTATCTCTATAAATCACAGAGTATTAGTCAGATTTTTGTTGCTGGACAAAATAGCTGGGAAAATAAACTTAATAGTGGAAAGATTTATTTTTGTCTCACAGTTTCTGTGCAGCTGGCTCCATTGTTTCTGAGCCTGTGGTGAGGCAGTACATCATGCGGGGTGAGTATAGTGGAATAAAGAAGCTGATTTCATGGTGCCAAGGGAGCAGAGAGTGAGAGCAAAAGAAGTAAGGATAAGATACAGTCCTCAAGGACCCTCTCCCTTCAACTAAGCCCCACCTCCTACACTTTCCTTGGCCTTCCAATAGCCCATTCAACTATGAATGCATCATTGGGCTCATCAACTCATGAGGTCAGACTCCTCCTGATCCAATAACTTCCCCAAAGCCCCACCTCTGGATGTTTTTTCACTGGGGACCAAGCCTTCAAATCATGAACCTTTGAGTGACATTCCAGATCAAAGCCATAATACATAGTGACATACTTAGAAATGAAATTGTATGGTCTCTTGGATTTGCTTGACATTATTCCAATTTCTGAGATGCAGAGTAGGGAGGGGTATGGCCATGTAGTGAAGATTGTTGATGCTGAATGCCTAGTGTATTGGATTCATTATATTACTAACTCTATGGTTCCATATGGTTGAAATATTTTGTAGTAACATTTTTTCCCTTATAAATATGATATGGTATTTCAAATTCTAAGTGAAATAGGCAATATTAAGAAAAAAGTACATGAAACAATCTGTGCACAAATAAATCTAAATATTTAATCAAATAATACAAAATGAAACTATTCTAAGTTCAAGTCATTCTCAAATGTTCCAGCTTGGGCAATTTTGGAGACCAGTTCTATAAAATTAACAAGGAAAGCTTATTTGCCACCTTAAGTAATCTCTTCCAGAGCATACACAAAGCTGGGTAACTATTCAACACATTTTCTTAAGCTAGGATTCCACCACAAAAAATATACTTCAGCAATGTTTACACAGATATCTAGAGGCAGATATCCTAATTAAAATAATGGCATATTCAACATAGCATTAAATTAATATATTATGTCCATGTCAGGTTTGGGGAGTGCATGGGGGCTGAAGAAGAGACCCCCTAGGAAGGTGTGGCTCTCTTGGAATAGGCCATTGCAGCCAGGGAACAATGGCTTCACCTCTGCTCTCAAACTTGGGAGACTCCAGGCAGGCACACTGTCAGACACTCTCTGTCCTCCCCGTCCTCCCCTGTCACCGCAGGGGTCTTTGGTTGGGCAGAGGAGGGGCTTCTTGCTCTGCCAAGAACCAAAGTGAGGAGCCTGAGGGAGGAAGTTGGGCCCAAAGAATCAAGTTGTCCCCCTGCTGTCCACCCAGGCAGGCTCCACTCAGTTGGTCCTAAGTGATATCTACTGAGTTCTAACACAGGGAGTCAGATGGAGGTGAGGACCTTGTTCTGGCACAGAATCAAAGATGGGTCATGGCCCCAACAGTAGGGGTCAAGGTGAGAGCTGAGGATGAACTGAGGAGGCCCCATCAGGAAGGAGGGTCCCCATATCATCCAGGCTGACTCTGTGACCAGCCTGACCCCTAAAGTTGGGGGCCAGAATTCTACGGTGACACCTTCTGCTGCAGAGGACCCCGGGAGTTACACCCGATTCCACAGCCATTCAATACATGTCACCTGAGTGCACAGGGCCTGGGAGTCTAGGTGAAAGTCTATTGGGAGTCAAGGTGAAAGCTGAGGTAGACTAAGGAATCCCCTTCATAGAGCATCACTCAAATTCCTGGCTACTTCTTTTGTCACATCTGCACCCTGGAGGCTGATGGGGGGAGGATTTTCTGGTGATATCTTCCTCCGCAAGGCACCCTGAGAGTTATAACCTTGGCCTGAGGTCAACAGGGAACAGACAGAGACTGGGGTATGTTGGTGTCAAGGTGAGAGCTGAGGGTGGACTGAGGAGGCCCCACCCCCACCCAAGATGGAGGATCCTCAATCCATCCAGGCTGCCTCTGTGTCCAGCCTTGCACCAGGGGTGGGGAGAAGAATTCCATAGTAATATCTTTGAGTACAGGAGTCCCTGGGGGTTACATTGGCCTGATGCCCACAGGGAACCCCTTGAGAATAACAAGGATCAAGGTCAGAGCTGAATGTGGACTGAAGAGGCCCAACTCCAGGAGAAAGGTCCCCAGACCATCCAGGGAAGCACCCTGGACAGTCCTACACATCACATAGGGGCAGAATTCCAGGTTGCTGCTTCAGCCACAGGGCACAAAGGGAGCTACAACCATTGCCTGAGACCCACGGGGAGAGGACAGGGGCAAAGAACTGTGGGACTGCAGGTGAGAGCTGAGGGTGGATTGAAGAGACACCCCCTCAGGAAGGGGGCCCCCAAACCATCCTAGATATTTCTGTGGAAAGCCCCAACTGGTGGTGGTATGGCAGAATGTCAGGATAAATTCCATCTCAGGAGACCATGGGGGTTACAAAGTTTAGGAGGAGCTAGCAAGGAGTGGACAAGGCCCAGGCTCTATTAGGGTCAATGTGAGAGCTGACAGTGGAATGAGGAGGGCCCATCCCAGGAGGAAGGAGGCCAGACAATCCTGGGAAGCCCTCTAAACTATACTGCATGTGGGGGGTGGGGAGGAGAGAATTCCAGGGTGCCCTTTCTGCATAGGAGCCACTGAGTTATAGTGGTTAGCAGAAGCCACCTAGAAATGGACATGACTGAGGCACTGTGGGTGTCAAAGTGAGAGGTGGGATGGACAAAGGAAGACCCCACCAGTTAGAGGACAACAATACAATGCAAGCTGCCTGTGAGGCCAGTCTTCAATCTGGGCACAGAATTCCAGGGAGCCCATTTCACCACAGGGGATGCTGGGAGACAAAGCCATTGACGAGTGAGGGACAGGGCCAGGACACTGTGAGTGTCAGGGTGACAGGTGGGGTGGACTGAGGAGGTCTCACCCTGTGGGGAGGGTCCTAAACCACTCCACTACCTTGGCCAGCCCTTCACGGGGCAGGGATACAAGATAACAGGGAGTGAGTGCCTTGTACTGCCCGGGATCTTGGAGTTAAAGCCTTTGGCTGAGTGAGTGGAGAGGGCCCAGGCATTGATGGTGTCAAGGTGAGAGCTGAAGGTGGTCTGAGGAGTCATCACCCCAGTGGGAGGGATGTCAAATCATCCAATAAACCTCTATGATCAGCCCACATCCTTGGGAGGAAGGATAAACTTCAGAGGAAAACCCTTACATAGGCCACCAGGTACACTGCGAATTACATCTTGGTATGATGACTGAAGTTTGAGGACAGGGCCTGGCAAATGTTGGTGGTCAGATCAAGGGCTGAGGGTGGAGTGAGGAATCCCCCGCCTCTTCAGAGGAGGGCCTGCAGACAATCCAGGCGGCCCCTGTGTCCAATCCTATACCCAGAGACTCGGGTAAGAAACATTGCAGTGGCTGTTTACGCCGCTCAGTACCCTGGGAGTTATACCTGTTCCCTAATAACTGGGCTTCAGGTGTTTGAAGCAGACAGGGCCTGGGTCTCTTGGGGATCAAGGAGAAGGATCAGGTGCTTCCTCCACGACCTTGGCTATCTATGTGCACAGCACTGGACGACAGAAGGTGGGGGGCAGATTTCCAAGGTGCAACCCTTCCATCATAGGGGAACCTGATAGTTACAGGCATTGCATGGTGCCTTCAGGGAATGGACAGGTCCCCGGCTCTGTTGGGGTCAGGGCAAGAAGTGGGGTAGACTGAGGAGGCACCACAATATAAGGAGATTCCCCAAAGCACCTAGGTTCCTATGTGGCCGGTCATTTCCCCGGGGGACACAATTCCAAGGTGCCACTTCCAGCTGCAGGGGATGCTGGGAGTAAAAGCCGTTGGGAGAGTGAGGGGACAGGGATAGGGCGCTGTGGGTGTCAAAGTGAGAGCTGGCGTAGACTGAAAATGCCCTCTTCCCCCACCCCCGCCCCTCGTCCCTTTGTAGCCAGTCATTTCCCCTGGGGAAGAATTCCAGAGTGCCCTGTCCACCTCCACGGCGGTACACCAGGGTACTCCTTCCGGTTGCAGGGGATGCTGAGAGTAAAAGCCGTTGGGAGAGTGAGGGAACAGGGACAGGGTGCTGTGGGTGTCAAGGTGAGCACTGAGGGTGGACTGAGGAGTCCCCACAACAGTGGGAGGGTTGTCAAATCATCCAAGTGTCCTCTATGGTCAGCCCTGCACTTTGGGATGAAAGGTAACATTCTGGGACAAACCCTTAGGCCGCAAGGGACCCTAGGAGTTCCAGCCTCGATCTGAGACCGAAGGTTGAGGACAGGGCCTTGCCAAAGTGGGTGGACAGAGAGAGAGCTGAGGATCGACTGAGACAGCCACCCCCCAGAAGGAGGGTCCAAAAACCCTCCAGGCCATCCCTGTGGCCAGCCCTGTCACCTAGATGTCGGAATGGGAGTGAAGAAGAACCACAGTGGATCCTTCCACCACTCAGGACCCTGGGAAATATTCCTGCTGCCTTCTGAGTGGGCTTCAGGTGTTTGCAGCAGACAGGGCCTGGGTCTCTTTGGGATCAAGATGAGAGTTCAGGGTGGAATGAGGTGGCCCTTTCCTAGGAGGTGGTTCCTCGATGATCTTGGCTGACTCTGCACCCAGCCCCGGATCCCAGGGGCTGGGGGACAGAATTCTAAGGTGAAACCCTTCCACCATAGGGGGACCTGTTGCATGAGGCCTTCCTGATTGCACAGGGCCTGACCTTTGTATGGGTCATGGCTAGAGGTGGGGTAGACTGAGGAGGCCTCACCCCAGGGGTAGGTTCCCCAAACCCTAGGTTCCCTTTATAGCCATTATTTCCCCGGGGGAAGAATTCCAGGGTGCCGTCCGCCTCCACGGCTGTATACCAGGGTACCCCTTCTGGTCGCAGGGGATGCTGGGAGTAAAAGCCATTGGCAGAGTTAGGGGAAAGGGACAGGGCACTGTGGGTGTCAAGGTGAGTGCTGAGAAGTCCCCACAACAGTGGGAGGGTTGTCACATCATCCAGGTGACCTCTATGTTCAGTCTTAAACTTTGGGAGGAGGAGTAAAATTCTGAGGCAAACCCTTAGGCCCTAAGGGACCCTGGGAGTTCCAGCCTCGGTCTAATGACCGAAGTTTGAGGACAGGGCCTGGCCAGTAGCGGCAGACAGAGAGCAGAGGAGGCCGCACCCCAGAAGGGGGGTCCCTGTGGCCAGTCCTGTCCCCTGAGGGTGGAGATTGGGGTGGGGAAGAATCTTAGTGACTCCTTCCACTGCTCAAGGCCCTGGTGTTAGAGCTGTTGCCTAATATTTGGGCTTGGGATGCTTGTAGCAGACAGGACCTGTGTCTCTTGGGGATGAAGTTGAGATTTAGGGTGAGTGTGGTATCCCCATCACTGGAGAAGTTTCCTACATGACCACATAGGCTGTCTCTGTGTCCAGCCCCAGATGCCAGGAGTTGGGAGACAGAATCTAAAGTGAACCCCTTTCACCATAAGGGATCCTGGTAGTTACAGCCTTTGCATGTGGCCCTGGCTTTGTCAGGGTTGAGGCAAGAAATGTGGTAGCCTGAGGAGGCACCACCCTAGAATAGGTTCCCCAAACCACCTAGGTTCCTTATGTGGTTATTTATTTACCTGGATCAAAATTTCAGGGTGCCCTTTCTGACTGCTGGGGATGCTGAGAGTTAAAGCCATTGGCTGTTTGAATGGATATGGCCAGGGCACTGTGGATGTCAAGTTGAACACTGAGGGTTGAGTTGAGTATTCTCCATGCTAGTGGGAAGGTCTTCAAATCATCCTAGTGATCCGATCTCCCGTGAACCTTGGGATGACGGGTAAAATTCTCAGTCAACTCTTCTGCTACAAGGGAGTGTGGGAGTTTCAGCCTAAGTTCAATGATGGAATTTTGAGTACAGGGCCTGACCAATGTTCATGATCAGAGTGAGAGCTGAGGGTGGACTGAGGTGATCCCACTCCTGAAGGAGGTCCTCACACCCTCTAGACTGCCCCTGTGGCCAACCCTGTCCCCTAGGGGTATGAATGAGGGTGGGGAAAAAATTGCAGTGACTCCTTCAGGTGCTCAGGACCCTTGGACTTACAACTGCTGTCTAATGTGTAAACTTCAGATGTTTGTAGCAGACAGGACCTGGGTTCTTGGGGATCAAGGAGAGAGTTCAGGGTGGAATGAGGTGGCCCTATCCCAGGAGGTGGTTCATGTACAGCTTTGGCTGTCTCTGTGTCTAGCCCTGGACACAGGAGGTGGGTGGCAGAATTCCAAGGTGAAACCCTTCCACATAGGGGAATCTGGTAATTGCAGCCATTGCATGAGACCCTCAGGGAATGGGCAGGGCCCTGGCTCTCTCTGGGTCAGGGCAAGAGGTAGAGTTGAGTGAGTAGTGCCGCCCCACCCAGAGGATGTTTGCCAAACCATCTAGGTTCTCTATGTGGCCATTCATTCACTCAGCGACAGAATTCTAGGGTGCCCCTTTCACCTTAGTGGCAGAATTCCAGAGTGCCCCTTCGGCTACATGTCATGGAAAGAGTTACAACCATTTCCTGAGGCCCACAAGAAGCAGAGAGGGCCAGGGTACTGTGAGTATCAAGTGGACTGAGGATGCCTCACCCTGTTGGCAGCGTCCCCAAACCATTTAGGCTGCATGCCCAGCCCTTCTCCAGGGACAGAATCCAGGGTGCCCATTTCACTGCAGGGGACACTGGGAGTCAAAGTTGTTAGCTATGTTAGCCAGGAGCTGACAGGGTCAGGGCATTGTGGGTGTCAAGGTGAGATGTACTCACTCCTCAGTCTACCCTGCTCTCACTTTTTACCCCAAGAGATTCAAGATGCTCCCTGTGTGCCCCAGAAAACTTCTGTAAACTCCAGCATCCTCTGTGGTAAAAAGGGAACCCTGAAATTCTGTCCCAGTGTACAGACAGGGCTGAGGCAATGTAGGTGTCAATGTTGAGGTGAATAAGACCCATCCAGTTAGAAGGTGTCCAAATTACCCAAGTCTAGGTTAGTGCAGTGGCACCAATTTGTAATTCCAACTACTTGGGCAGCTCAGGCAGCAGAGTGTCAAATTTCAGGCCAGCTAGGGCAAAATATAACAAAGGCCTGAGGATGTAACTCCATGGTAGAGGGCCCCTGAGAGGTGAAGGTGGAATGAGGATGTCACACCCCAAGAAGAAGGTCCTCAAACCACTTAGATTCCCTGTGTGGCCAGTCTGTCACCCATGAGGCAGAATTCTAGGGAGCCCTTTCCATGGCCAGGGATGCTGGGAGTTACAGCCATTGCCTGAGGCCTGCAGGGAATGGACAGGGCCAGGGCATTGTGGGTGTCAATATGAGAGATTAGGGTGGACTGAGGACTCCCCACACCAGGGAGAGGGTTCTCAAATATCCAGGTTACCTCTATGGACAGCCCTGTCCCTGAGGAGGGGCTGTGGTGGCACAATCCTGGGATAAATCCTGGGAGACCATGGGGCTTTATAGAATTGGTTTGAGGCCTGTAGGGAGTGGGCATGGCCTGGGCTCAGTTGGAGTCAAGTTGAGAACTGAGAGTGGGCTGAATCCCCACCTGAGTAGGTGGGTCTCCTAACACTCAGGCTTCTTTGGTGGCCAAATCTCCACCCCAGGGAGCAGAATTCCAGGGCCACCTGTTCCATCTCAGTTATGGCTTTTGCCTGAGGTCCTTACTCCAGGTCTTCAGAATGAATAGGGTCCAGGATTTGTTGGTGTTAAGGTGAGATGTGAGAGTGAACTCAGGCCAAATCTCAAGAAAAGAGACCCCACAACATCCAGGCTTATTTTGTGTGCCCTATCCCCCAGAGGGCAGAATTCTTTGGCAAACTCCTTACATCATAATGGTCTCTGAGAATTTATAAGTGTTGTCTGAGGTCCACAAAGATAGACAGGGCCTGGGTCTCTCCAGATTGAGGTGAGAGCTGAGGGTGGACTGAGGAGGCTGCCTCCAAGAAGGAGGGTTTTCAGATATCTGAATGTCTTTATGGCCAGAATTCCTAGGCAAACTCCCCTCCTCCCTGGCTGGTATATAGGATCCATCAACCAGAGCTTAGGTCTGAGGGGCAGTGACAGGTACACAGAGCACAGAGTTCCAGGTTTTGCCAGGAAACAAGGTTAGGAATCAAAGGGAACATTGGGACCCCCAGAGAATTTCCATTCACCCCTATTTTCCACTCCGTGAAACCCTGGTTAGGTGGCTAGACATGACTTCCATTGAATTTGAATTGGAAAGTAAGAGAGAGGGCCTTGTTCTGACACAGGTGCTTCTTATGAGCACATCCACAGACTCTGTTGGGGTTTAAGAGTCAAGGTTTGGGTTAGAGGTCTTGCTCAGTGGTATAGCACTTGACTGGCCTGCTTGAGGCCAAGGATTTCATGTGCACACACACGCATATAAGTGTGTGTGTGTGTGTGTGTGTGTGTGTGTGTGTACATGAAATAGAAATAAAAGAAAAGGAAAAGACAAGGTGAGATGTAAGGGATGAGGTGAATAAGCCCCATCCAGTTAGGTGTCCAAATTACCCAGGTCTAGGTAAGTGCCGTGGCACCAACTGTAATCCCAACTACTTGGGCAGCTCAGGCGCAGAGTGTCAAATTTCAGGCCAGCTAGGGCAAAATATAACAAAGGCCTGAGGATGTAACTCCATGGTAGAGGGCCCCTGAGTTCATTCCCAAGAACTGCCTACCAAAAAAAAAAAAAAAAAAAACCAGTAATAATAATCCAGATCAGCCTTTTTCATCAGCTCTGAAGCACACAGGGTCAGATTTTGGGGACAAACCCCTCCATAAAACCTCAGGGATCCTGACTATGAGAGCCTTGTTCTGAAGGAGCACACTCAAGATAGCAGAGGATGGGGTCCAGATGCTAGCAGAAACCAAGTACCTAGAGTAAAAACTGAGGGAATCCACAGAATCCAACTCTGCCCCTGCTATTAGATACTGTAACTCTAGGCATGATGAATACATGTGTAGTTGCTTAATGGCTGAGACAGGTGATGTCCGTGGTCAGGGAAGAGAGGTCTTAGGCTCCAGAACATCCAGGATTCCCCAGAAATCTGCCCCTGAGGTCAGCCCAGTGAAACTCCATATTGGGTAAAGAGAAAGGTGGTTCCTGAATTTTTCCTGTAGATCTGTGAGAAGTAGGGTTTGTTAAAAGAAGCATAGCTTGGGTGAGCAGAGGGAGGTATCAAGCTCTGATGGAAATCAAAGTGAGGACTGAGTAGGGACTGAAGTGACCTTGAATCAGGCCCAGCCTGCTCTCAGCCCTGGGGGGCCTGAAATAAGCTTATAGTTACTATGATTTCTGACTTTGGCATCTGGGTTGGAGGGAGCTTGGGGGCTTGGTAGAAGGAGGAGGGCCTGTTGGCAGTCAGGGTTAGAAATGAGGGAGGACTGAGTGCCCTAGGACACAGAATGGGCTCCACCTAGTCCTGCCCCTGCTTTCAGACTGAGCCCATCCTTCATTCTGACTCTGGAATGTGAGGGAGGAGGACTCAGTTCAGGAGAGGAGTGGGCTGCTGCCAGGAGTCAAGGGGAGGACTCAGGGAGGACGGAGGGGGCCTTGTTCTCCAGATCAAAGGGGGACCTCCACCCTGACAGGCCAGGGCAGGGTGGCCAGAGGCAGCACCTTCCTGTGCTTCCAGGGTATCAGGGATGAGTGACCATGATTGAAGTGTGTGTTCCCGGGTCAGCAGGGGGAGGAATCTCAGGGTCTTCTGGGAAGACGAAATAAGAGCCCAGATTAAAGACATGGGAATGTTTACTGGAAGCCCAGGATAACTCCATGCAGGGCTGTTGGGAATGGTTGTACCCACCCCCCACTTCCTTCTCTGGGCCTTCAGGGAGATGGTGGCCTTGGCCTGCAAGATGCATCTACAGGTCAGCAGAGGGGAAAGGGCCCAGACCCTGTCAGGAGTGAATATGAGTACCTTGAGGACACTCCAGACAAAGGAGGCCCCTGGAACCTGCTGGTCTGTTAACCTGGGGAAACCCCATGCAGCCGTGTCCAAATGTGCTGTCCTCACTTCTGTCTCCTCCAAATCAGGGAGGTGAGGCCTTGGTGTGAGAGAGTTCATCAGGACGGCAGAGGAGCCACAGCTGGTCAGCAGAGGGAGGATTCTGCCGGGAATCAAGGTGAGGAACTTTGGTGACAGGGACTTAATGCCACACCTCCCAAAGAAGGGACCTCAGGGAGCCTGGCTTCCCCTGTAATCTACCCTGCGGGGCCCTATGCAGGGTCACTGGAAGTAACTCTGGCTCATTTCTGCCTCCTAGTTAAGCTGAGAGGTTTTATGTGGGTAGGACCTTGGTCTAAGAGGTGATGACAGGCCAGCAGGGGGAGCCACATGTGGTTAACAGAGGGAAGAATCCCAGGATTCAAAGTTTGGACCCTATTTGAGGACTGAATCAGGTATTCCTGGCTCTGAAACAAGGAATCCCACATAGTATTGCTGTCCTCTGTGGTCAACCATGGGAGGCCACAAGTGGTACAGTCACTTCTACCATGGGCCCAAAGGTGGAGAGTATTTAGGGAGATAGGGTCTTTGTCTAAAGGAAGGGTGTCAGTTTATTCAGATGGTGTGGGAGTAAGGAAGATCAGGTGTAGGCAACAGTAAGAAGAATAAACCACAGGATTTGGGGAACCCCCCAGACAAGAAAACATGGGGCCTATGTCCAACCGTTAGCCCTGGGGAGCAATGTGATGAAATGTGGCATCTTCTCACTTCTGAGAGTTTTGGGGCTCTCAGGGTGCTTGATGGGACTTGATGAGACAGGGTGACATCAGGTTATCAGACCCAAGGGTCCCAGGTTATCCCAAGAGTCAAGGCAAAGATCATAAAGGAGGATCGTGTCCCTCAGAAATATGCTTTGTGCCAATTGTCAAGTTACGAAGAACCCCTCTCTAATTTGTATATCTTTAATCTCTGGGAGGTGAAAGCCTTTATAAGGGAAGGCTTTCAGCAGAAATAGAATCACAGGCCCAGCCAGGAGTCAACTGAGGACAGAGGGAATCTCCTCACCTGAACACATGGGAACCCAGTCCCAAATTGCCCCTTCTCTCAGCCAAGAAATCCCAGGAAACATGGGATTTGGCCATCTTTTACCCCTGGGCAGGGGTGTCCATATATAAGGCCATCTCACTACCTTTTGTTCCATCTCTGGGAGGTAAACACTCATTCAGAGAGTTTACCTCAGAACAGCTGATGTGTGGTGTCCAGACCTTCCCAGGGGTAAGTTAAGAGCCAGAAGTGAGCACAGAGGGGCTTTTCCACCCCAGAACAAAGGGGAATCTCATGGAGTTTAGCCCACCCCTCCTGTCAGACCTGGGAGTCCCAGGGTTTTGCTTACAGTCTGCAGCAAGAGTGCAGACTTCCAAGAGATGTGGGAACCAGGAGGTCAAGTAAGGTCTTCTTTTGAAGCATCATCCTCAGATCACAGAGAAGAGGAGGCCCCAGGCAATATGGGGAGTCATGTGAGGTGCACACCATGAAAGTGTACCAAGGGTCCTTACGACCCCAATATTAAGAGAACCCAGTAGTCCACAGCCCCACATGTCCAACTAACTGTCAGCCCCACTGCCTCACGCTCTTCAGTCTGGCTGGCTGTTGAAGAGCAGTCTCACTTTAGTTTCTCAAGGTACAGTCCTGCTAGAAGAATTGGAGCCTCTGTGGCCCTAGAGCAACACCCACTAGTAGACCTCTAATTGGGCTTTATGAGAACCACCAAGGGTGCAGTGCTCAGCTGAGGCCACTTACATGTTTTGTTTCTCCCCAGGCCTGTGAGTCCCCATCACCAAACTTCTGCCCATCCTCCTGCCTGCTGTCCAAGGAAAATCATGATGCCTCATTTCCAGTGGAATCAGTCCTCCAAGCCAGGGGGAGACCCTCAAGCCAAAAGAGAGGTGCTAGACCTGATGGGTGTGCAGGTTCCTGCAGATGAGGAGAAGGAGGCCACTGTCACTGCCTCCTTCTCTACTCTGATCCCCACCACACCAAGAGAGGTGCCTGCTGCTGGGCCACTAATTGGTCCACAGAGTCCTCAGAGAGCCTCCTCTCCCCCTGCTGCCATGGTTTCCAATCCATGGAGCCAATCCATTGAGGGCTCCAGCAGCCAAAGAGAGGAGGATCCATTCCCCTGGCATAACCTGGAAGACTGTGAATCCTTGCTGCGAAATGCACTGGATGAGAAGATGGCTGACTTGGTACAGTTCCTGCTCCTGAAGTATTGAATGAGGGAGCCAACCACCAAGGCAGAAATGCTGAGTAGCGTCATCAAAAATTACTGGGAGCACTTCTCTGTGATCTTTAGTGTAGCCACTGAATGCATGCAGCTAGTGTTTGGCATTGATATAAAGGAAGTGGACCCCTCTGGCCACTCTTATGCCATTACCAATGCTTTGGATCTCACCTATGATGGGATGCTGGGTGATGACCAGAGCATGCCCAAGACAGGCCTCCTGATAATCATTTTGTTTGTAATCTTCATGGAGGGCAACAGTGCCAGTGAGGAGATTGTCTGGGAAGCACTAAGTGTGATGGGGGTATATGCTGGGAGGGAACACTTCATATATGGGGATCCCAGGAAGCTTGTCACTGAAGATTTAGTGCATGAGCAGTACCTAGAATATTGCCAGGTGCCTGGTAGTGATCCTGCTTGCTATGAGTTCCTTTGGGGTCCAAGAGCCCATGCTGAAACCAGCAAGATGAAAGTCTTGGAGTATTTGGCCAGAATCAATGGTACTGAGTCCAGGTCCTATCCATCTCTGTATGAAGAGGCTTTGAGAGATGAGGAAAATTGTGCCCATGTATGAATTGTAGTTAGGGTAGGGGGAGCACATGCCAGGGTGCATTCTAGGCTACATCCATAAGCTTCTCTCACCCTGTGCATTGAGGCCCACTCTTCACTCTGTGTTTGAAGAGAGAAGTCCCCCTCCTATGTAGTGCAGGGCCAACGGAAGTTTGGAGTAACACATTATATACCATCTTTATTTTCCTGTTTTCTGGGGGAGTTACTTAGAATTTGATCTGTGTTTTCATTTTGGAATTTTAAAAATATTGTTCCTTCAAATGGAAGACTTAATTAACTTCAGCATATGATTTTATTAATGATATTGATCACATATTTTTTAAAATTTTCCATTTCAACAGTAAGAGTTTGGTGTTTTGTAAATCAACTGGAAAATCTTTCATTTTATTTCATGATATGGAATAAGACACCATGGCATTGAATGAAATTTCCATGGCAATGTGTCATAATTTGCATTAAAGTAGATGATCAAGAATTTTTTTAAAAAATCAAAAAACATTTTGGGCTTCTTATCCATTTCCATGTCATTCTGCACAATTATATATGTATATCTGAATTTTCTTTGGTTCTTCAAGCATGTTGGATAAATTTAATAAAGAATATCCAGGGCTGGTGCTGTATGTAGCCCAGTAGCAGAGTGCTTGCATTGCACATGTGAGGCACTGGGTTTGATCCTCAGCACCACATAAAATAAACAAAATAAAGGTATGCTGTCTAACTACAAAAAAAAGAATACCCATTGATTGCTCACTGTTACATTTGAGCCATAAATTCTCCTTGAGTATCTGCTCTTGAAGAGCCTATTATTAATGATGGAGATATTACTAGGTCAGAATAAGCCAAATCCACCCTTCCCAGTATGTTGGTCAAGTCTAGGAATGGCAACCATATAGGAAACCTAAAAGTAGGGTGAGGAGGTTGGGCTCCAGGGTACAGAAGTTGAATGTCAATGCTCAGTGCCAAACCAAACCAGTTTGGGAGTTGGGAGACTTGACTTAAATGAAACTGCATGGTGATCGAAGTCAGAACTCAGATGATGTGTCTTAGCACTGAGAGAATGGAAGACTGCTCTGAGCAGTTCCTTTTGGATGGTGGATGAAGCAGAGAAAATCTCCACCTGGGGCAGGTATGAAAGGCATGGTGTGGTTGAACTAGATGATGTATACCGATCACTGACAAGGATTTCCTGATAAGGTTGAATCTCTCATATAGTAAAATTCTGAAGCACTTGTCCAGGTATTCCTGTGTTTCTCTTGAAGAGTGTCGCTTTTGGGGGAGTCTCTATGTGGTCCTAGTTTTTAAGCTTCCCTAGGGTGATTTCTCCATGTCAGTCCAACCAGCATCAAAAATGGGTTGTACATCCTCTGATGTGCAGACAGTTGATTTTGTCAGTATTCTTACAAGATGGACAGCAGGATCAGGCCAGTGGCATGGGCCAGGCTCACCTAGAAATCAGATGATTGCTTAACCAAAAAGTCTTTGTACAGAGACCATTCTCAGAATTTGGGGGATTCTTCCCCCCGTTTAATACTATACTCAGACTGGGTCAATTACCAATTATTTGTTACATAAAGGGAGTTTAAGCTATTCTTGTAAGGATAAGCTTTTTTAAAAAAAGTTCATGAAATTACATGTCTGCTAAGGTGGTCTTATCTCTAGGGCAACAGAATTTTTAGTTCTGTTTTCAAAGAAATCAGATAATTCCCCCAGCAAGACTTCTGGGGGAGATTATGTGAATGATATGAATGAAAATAGTGGTTTGAGTGGAAGAGAAGCTGCATGAAAGAAAGGAATGGTTCTTGACCTAAATTCTTGGAGCTTTGTGTTAGTTGCACCTATTGAGAAGACTTCCCAACACCTAATCAAATTCCTCTTGGAGGGAACATTTACTGAGCAGCATTATTGGCTGATTTCCTGTGAAGCTTCCTATTTAGCTTCAACTTCCTTAAGATGTCCTGGGAAATACAAATTCCCAGAGGAGAACATGGTAGCATCTGGGATCAAAATAACTGAAAGTAGCTGCCAATCACTAAATATCCAGTATATGCCAGGCACCCTGCCAAGTGTATTAATACATTTTCTACTTTCTACCTGTCATAAAAAAATGAGTGGTGAAGTTTAAACACTTGGGTATATACCTGAGAGTCAAAATGCACACTCATACTTTTCCAAATGTGTGACAAGCAGTATGATTTGGCACATAATCTACTTGTTCTTGAGATGTAACCTAGGATAGTTTTTTAAGCCATCATGACGTTTTGGTAGTATTTTAATGGAGTGTGTTACTAGAAACTGAACACTTCACATATACACAGATGACTGAGCTTACCTATGTGGTCAAAAATTGAAGGATCTTCATAAGCTATAGAAAGACCATGGAAATCACTATAGAGAAAACATCTAGAAAAGCTGAATTTCTAAAAACTCTGGAGTCCTGTGAGGAGAGGAAAAATACTTCCTTTTGGGATGTGCTAACTCTGATTTTAAGAAGAAAAGAAATCATCCTTCCACTGTCACTTGTCTCTATAGCTTTCTAAAGGCAAATCATGGTTTGTATAAGCCTCCTAGCATTTGTACAGGTGCTCAGGCAAGTTCAGTCATATGAACTGTAAAATAACTCACAGGTTAAAATACTAACCCTTAAACAAATTAAGGAGAAAATTTTCAGCCTATCATAATTAGAGGTTATTGCAAAGAGAAGTACACAAATGTGCTATTAAGTAAAAAACATGAATTCTGATCTTTTTAGAATAATTTAAAAATTAGATGTGGTCTTGTATTGAAGCATAATTGATAGTAACTGTCACATACTAGATAGTCACTTGAAAATTTTCAGGCTTATCTGACCTCAGAAAATCCTGCAAGAAAGGAAGATGTTGTTCTCATAACAAAAAAACCTATTAGTTGCTTATGAGAGACACTATGAGTACTTATCCACAATTTGTCTTTCCATCCTACATGGACACATAGGAGCACTGCAGTCCACTTTTAATTAGAAAATATCATGAGACAACCTTTTGCAACTTAAAATAATTATTTTGCAAATTAAATAAATTGTCAGGGCTGGGGTTATAGCTCAGTGGTATAGCACTTGACTAGCAGGTGTAAGGCACTGGGTTTGATCCTCAGCACCACATAAAAAATAAATAAAGGTATTATGTTCATCTACAACTAAAATATTTAAGATAATAATTATTATTATTGTTATTTGTCACAGCCATTTCAACCTGGCAATCAATGGAGTGACAGATGTCACAGCCAGATCGCCCTCACATCAGTGTTACAGCCATTTCTGTAGGAGGTGCTATAGGAACCACAGATTAATTCTCAAGCCATAATCACACAAAACAAAGACCTCTTTGTTTTCACACTTAAGATATTAAGTCATGCATATTTTCTCCCTTGGATGTGAGAAAGCAGATTCTGTGCCTTTAAGGTCTTGGGCAGAAGCCGCTAACAGATCTTGAATGTGGGAGTGTCTTCATGCCACCTGTACCCATTGGGCTCTTAAGGTACCACCATCAATCCCTGAGCATTGGAATATCCTCTCCAGTGAAAATGGGAAGCAGTGTTTAAAATAGCCAAATTCTATGTTGACAATGGGAGATTTCCTTCTCCTGTTGCTGTGCCCAAATTTTTCCACTTTCTCCTAGACCTGGCCTCAGTCTGCCCAGTTTGAAGCATTATCCTCTCTCCCTACAAAGATAAAATCAGTACAAAACAGGACCTGGTGCTAATGTTAACATGTACATATCTCTACTTGAAATACCCTAGTCAAGAATCTCCTTTTGGTGTTGGGGATGTACATTCAGTGGTAGAGTACTTGCCTGTCATATATAGGGCCTTGGATTTAATCCCCAACACAGCAAAAAAAAAATCCCTTCTAAATAAGTTGTGATTTAGGTAGAACTGGCAGGAGATGATGCAGCCTTTTGGTGAGTCTCCTAATGGTTGGTAAATAATGATCATTCTGTTTATGAGTAACAATTCACTATGATTATGTTATTATTCAGCTGATCCTCCATATAATGACCAAGCTTTCATGAACTGATCACCCTACTTGAGTGATTATGAGGTCTTGCTTTCTGAGGTTTGATCCAGAGAGGTAGGGCAGAGTGTACTTCTGTCATCCACCACAAAGCCAGCTAGGACCATGGTGTTCTGCCGCAGTCTGGCTGGGCACAAAAATCACGAGCCACTCAAACAGGAACAAATTTTATTTTTGAAACTCCTGCCAGGGTCTCACTGAGTTGCTTAGCCTCTCACTAAGAAGCTGGCTTTGAACTCACAATCTTCCTGCCTCAACCTCTTGAGCCACTTGGATTACAGATGTGCACCACTATACCCAGCAAGCGTGGTCCCTTCTTATTCCTACTCAAGTCTTTAATGTACTCCCACCCAATATACCTGCACCTTTCGCTCCCTTGGATTCTGTTAATGGGCCACAGTTCAGTATGGAGTTTCTGATCCGTAATGCATCAGGAGCTTCCAATGCAAAAGCTTCCCTATCCACAAACCCTCAGTGCTAGGCACCAGTTTTTCTCAAGGACCCTCATTTCCATTTCAGAGAAGCTTTTGACAATATGAAGCCAACATATTATGTTGAACAATTTTTCAGACTCTTCTTTTCATACTCTAATTATTATTCTTTTCATACTCTTATTACAACTTTGTAATCAATTTTTTATTTTTTATTTTCATACTCTTAGATATCTTCTTTGGTGAGGTGTGTGTGCAGATCTTTTGTGAATTTTTAAAATTGGGCTGTTTATTGTTGAGTTTTAAGAGATTTTTACCTTTATATATTCAGGATGCCAGTCCTTTATCAGATATGTGTTTTGCTAAGATTTTCTCCCAGTGTGTTTCTTGTCTTTTCCTTCTCTTAACAGCCACAAGTATTTTCTTTATTTGAATGATTTACAACTTGTCATTTTTTTCTTTTGCAGATTATGCTGTTTGTGTTATATCTAAAAAGTCATAACCAAACCCAAGGTCACCTAGATTTTCTCCTATGTCACCTCCTTATAGCTTTATATCTTGTATTTTACACTTTGATCTGTGATTCATCTTGAGTTAACTTCAGTAAAAGGTAATTAATTTTGTGAAATTCTCTGTAAAAGTTGATAAAATCTGTTAATTTTGTGTAAGGTTCGAATCTTTTTTTATTTTTAATACATGTATGTCCAGTTGTTCCAACACTATTTGTTGAAAAGACTATCTTCACTCTATTGACCTGCCTTTGTGTTTACCGTTTTGTCAAAGATCAGTTTGACTATATTAGAGTTAATTGAGTTTTCTATTTGGTTCCATTGTGCTATTTGTCTGTTCTTTGCCAGTACTATACAGTTTTGATGAATATAACTTTACAGTAATTCTTGAAGTCAGATAATGTCAGTTTTCTGACTTTGTTCTTCTTTGATATTGTGTTAGCTCTCGTGGGTATTTTGCTTTGGAATATAAACTTTGTAATCAATTTTTTATGGTTTGAATATGAAATATCCCCCCAAATGTTCATGTGTTATAATCATGATAGCCAATGTAGCAATGCTCTGAGGTGAGATGATTACATTATGAGAGCTATAACCTCATCAGTGGAATGATCCATTTGATGGGTTAATAATCTTTTATATAATTTTAATTGTATTTGGACAATAAAAAAAATACCCTTTTTTAATTTATTTTTTATGTAGTGCTTAGGATCAAACCCAGTGCCTCACTGGTGCTAGGCAAGCACACTACTACTGAGCTACAACCCCAGCTCTGTGTTTATAATTTTGAATGGACTAATGGGTGGTAACTATAGGAACGTGGGGCATGGCTATAGTGAATATGCCACTTGGAGCATGCCCTTGGGGATTAAATTTTGTGTCTGGCTCCTCATGCTCTCTCTGCTTCCCAGCTGCCCCCAAAGCTGACAGTTTTCCTCCACTGTGCACTTTCACTAGCATGTTTGAGTCCTATCTTTCTGCATCCAACCCATACCCCAAAGCTCTGTGAGAGATAGTCCTCCTTGGTGAAAACACTTGATACCAATGATGTGCCTTTCTCCCATCCTCCCAGGTTCATGTTTCTCTGGAGTGCTAGAGGGATATTCCAAATAATCCCTGTGAAAGGTTGGAATTACAGGGAAGTCTTCTATATGGTTACTTACAAACCTTTCTTGCTCGCATAATTTTCAAGGTTCAAAAAGCCTAGACTTGCCTAATTGCTGACTGAAAATCCTCTTTTGTCTATAATATTTCCAATTTCCTTGTTAAAAAGCATTTCCTCACAGATAGCAGCCAGAATATGAGTTATGTCCCCCAAACTCAATTATGTGCTTAAATGAGCTGGAAGCTGCCACCCCCTAGTTTTGAAAATATCCAAAAGGTTAATTTACCTGGCTGCACATTTTCCATGCTTGATGTCTAGTGATCTGTCAGTTTTCTCATCTGTAAAACGTGAATAATAATAGTATAACATCAGAACCTTGATGTGACATTGCATTAGTTCCCTGAGTCTGCTGTGACAAAGTACCACAAACCAGGTGACTTAAAACAACAGAAATGTATTCTCATAATTCGGGGGTTTGAAATCCAAAATCGAGGTGCTATCAGGACTTTGATCTCTTTGGAGACTCAAGGTATTATCCTTCTTTGCCTTTGTTCAGTTTTTTTTTTTTGTAGCCCCAGGTGTTCAAGTTTCCTTGGATTATGGGAGCTTCAGTCCAGCCTCTCTCTGCCTTCATATTTGTGTGGCTGCTATTCATATGTGCCTATGTCCAAATTTCCCTTTTTTCATAAAGACATCATCATATTAGATAAGGACTTCCTCTAATTACCTCATCTTAACTTGATTATACCTACAAAGCCTCTATTCCCAAATACAGTCACCTCCACAGGTATTGGAGATTAGGGCTTCAATATATCTTTTTTGGAGGTCACAATTCAACCCATAGAAAAGATTATCCAAGTTTACCCAAAGTAGGTGGCCAACACAAAGGAAATATTATTACTGAACATCTAAGATGCACCTCCTTCCTTAGATTTTAGTATTTCAAAATCAGTATGTATCTGACAATTCACATGTGCATTAATTTACATGGTTGCCTTTTTCCTTTGAAGATTGTTATAAAATGTATGGATTACACCACATCTTAGAATGATGCAAACATAGTATAAGTTGTTCTATAATAAGACCAAAAAACCTCAGTGTGTCAATGACCAGAAAATTATCTGGTAGGAAAATGGGAATGTGGGTGCCTACAGATAAGGCCTGTAAGCCACCAGGGACTTAGGAAGAAAGGGTAATTGTTACAGAAGACACGGGGTACAAATTCATTTCACAATATCCCATGAGCATCTGTTGTGTGCCAAGTTCCAGGGATAAAGGGAGGTGGTAGAGCTGAGACCACTTGAGATGGGTCTTCAAGGCACAGAAACCTGGAAGAGGACATGCATGTCTATGTAGGGGTCAGGGGGAGGCACAGAGGGCTGCTTGAGGGGTTGGAGAGAAAAATAGTTTAGGAGACTACAGGATCCCTGTATGGATAGAATGGAAACTGTAACCAAACAATCTACCTATGTGTTAATGCCTATGAGCTTGTGTTTGTCTAGCAAGGCTTTGGTTAAGAACTGTCTTATGGGACTTCAAATTGGTGCAGCCAATTTGGAAAGCAGTATGGAGATTCCTTGGAAAGCTGGGAATGGAACCACCATTTGACCCAGCTATTCCCCTTCTTGGACTATACCCAAAAGACCTAAGAAGAGCATACTACAGGGACACAGCCACATCAATGTTTATAGCAGCACAATTCACAATAGCTAGAATGTGGAACCAACCTAGATGCCCTTCAATAGATGAATGGATTAAAAAATGTGGCATTTATGCACAATGGAATATTACTCAGCACTAAAAAATAATAAAATCATGGCATTTGCAGGCAAATGGATGACATTAGAGCAGATTATGCTAAGTGAAGTTAGCCAATCCCTAAAAAACAAATGCTGAATGCCTTCTCTGATATAAGGGGGGGTGACTCAAAATGGGATAGGGAGGAAGAGCATGAGAAGAAGACTACCACTAAATAGGGAAGACAGGTGGGAGGGAAAAAAGAGGGAGAAGGGGAGTTGCACAGAAGATGGAAGGAGAACCTCATTGTTATACAGAAGACATATATGATGTTGTAATGAGAAAAAGAAAAAAAAAAGAAGTGTGTCACATTAGATTGGATAGAGAGAAAAGATGGGAGAGGAGGGGAGGAGTAGGGGGGATAGGAAGGGCAGCAGAATAGAATAGACAATATGATTGATGTATATACATTCCATGTATGTATTATATGTCAAAATGCATTCTACTATCATGTATGACTAAAAAAATAAATAAATAAAAATTAAAAAAGAAAATAAGAGGATGTACTTAACTGTTGAAGCAACAGTTAAGTAAATTTTGCATTTATCTCTCATTTCATCAAATCTTGATCCTTAAATATATTTTATCATTACTCTAGAAAAAAAAAAAAAAGAACTGTCTTACAAGTTCAGGGAAAATAGTTTTGTAATAAGCTCTTAGAGCCCAGACTAGAGGACCTCCCTAAAAGCAGGGTGTTTCAGAGATTCCAGAGAAATTTTCATTAGGCCATTTGGGAGCTGTTCAGACCTGTGACTAGAGTCTGGGGCACAATCAAATGCCCCTGACCATGTGGTTGCTATTGGGCAAGTATTGCTCAGTCTAGACAAAAGATCTCATCCTCTGATCCAGGGGAGATGGAGATTATCCCCCCCTCCACTTACCTCCATTCACTGACTTCTGTGCCTTTAAAAGTGTTGTTGCCTCTGCCTGGAATTTCCTTTTCTCACATCCCAGCTCCAAATCTTATTTGTCTTTTCAGGTTCAGCTCAGTGATTCCCAAGTTCGGGAAGCTTATCAGGCACACAATGATGTGTTTTGATTATTCATCTGTGTGTTCCCAGTGCCTCACCGTACTTGGTACAAAGTAGATACTTCTAAAAACACTTGTTGGGTGAAGGAAACCAAAGGACTAAAGGTTATAGGCTGCCCCCACAGAAAGCATGTTTTAGGGGAAGGCAAGGGAAGAAGGTATCTGAGTTAGGGCAGGGGATTCCAGAGGAAAGTCAGAAAGCCAATGAAGACAAAGCGGGAAAGATACACAGAGTGGAGATTCAGAAATGAGAGAAAAATGAGGACAAGAACAAGAGAGTTGCATGCGTAGCTGTTTGGTGACCTCTGGCAGGCACATTCCCTTCTGACTTCCCCATGTGCCTGGTCATGTGCATCTGACACGGGCTTTGAAGCACAGATCACTGGATAAGTGGAACCCAGGAGCCTCCTCCTCTGCCTGGAAGGCTTTCCTGGAACCTCTGTCAGCAGAAGAGCTTCAGAGGGGAAGGATAGGAATACCGTGGGGTTCTGCAGGCCCAGGCACAGTCTCTCTACCCTGCCTTCCAACAGGAAATGTCCCCTGTTTTCTTCAGTGGGAAGTTATCTTCTACCTTCTCCCAGGACCAAACACAGTGATGGGAACACCACTGGGGCCTTTGCACTATGATCATTTCCTTCTCTGTCATCAATGCAAGTTCCAAGAGAAGGTTCCTTGAGGAAGTAGTTCTTGGTAAGACTAAGGTACAGTTGCACACCCAAACAGAACCATAGGTATTGCCTCCTTTATCTTTTATACTTGTCTCCCAACTCCAACTTCAGATCCTTGAATCCCCCAATCCAGACATACATTCCACCAAGCTCTTGTCCAGACTCCAGACCCAACTACCTTCCAGGAAGATCTCAGCACCAGAAAGCCTGCAGGTTTATTCAAGTTGGGCTATAGTTGCCAGTTACAAAGGGCTCTCTTGGGAAAAGGTAGGTTGCATATAGCAAGTGAACAAAGTCCTGGGGTCTCCAAAAATTCTCTAATTGGTAGCATTCAGGGTGTGAACTTTAGAGAATTTAGAATAGGGAATTTGAGAGTGAGAGAAGGTCAGCCTTAGGAACTGGCACCTTCATGTTTTCTTGCTGAAGAATTTGTCTATCTGACCTCTAGGACCTCTTTGTAGGCCCAGGACCAAACACAGTGATGGGAACACCACTGGGGCCTTTGCACTGTCATCCTTTCCTTCTCTGTCATCAATGCAAGTTCCAAGAGAAGCTTCCTTGAGGAAATAATTCTTGGTAAGACTAAGGTACAGTTTCACACCCAGGAGGATTGTATGCCAGCTCTCTTTTTTACCCCACTCCAGCAGTGGTGAAACTGGTATTGACTGCAAGTTTTCTAATTCCACAGTTTCTCCATTTTATTGCCCAGGGGAGAAGCCCTAATCATGTGGAGAGCTGGGCCATAGTCACTTTCTTCCTCTAACCCAGTACCCCTAATCATGAGAGTTGGAATGCACCAGGATTCTTTCCTCCAGGGCTCTGCTCTTCAGAAGTCAATCTTCCCAGGAATGGGGATGTAGATCAGCGGGAGAGTACTTGCCTAGCAAACCCTAGGCCCTGGTTTCAATCCCTAGTGCCACAAAAGAAAAAGAAAAACTCTTACAGATGATCCATTGGTGAATGTGAATATTGGACTGGACAAACACCAACTTATCAGAAGGGTGACATAAATACAAGATAATCTTTAGAACCATGGTCTGGATATGCACTGATGCATCTAGAACATTTTAATATGTGTCTATCCTAAAGCCAATTGGATACACTTTCTGGCTTATTGGGGGACACGTTTCTTTTTAATTCAATCCAGAGTCATTTCTTGTCCTTGGGTGGAGAATGTGTGGAGCCTCTTAGAATACGATCCTGGAATATGGTGAAAAGTCAAAGGAAATAAAAATCAAAGAAAAGCCAAATGTTGATTGGAAAAGAAAATGATGTGGGTATCATCAGCATATGGCCCAGGGTCTTCACTCTGTCAAGGTCATTTATGGTCCAATCCACGCAAGCTGGTAAATCTTTGAGCCCCCTTCCAGAGTGGAACAGCAAAGTAAGGATCTGAGGTAGGCAGCATATTAGCAGAAGGATCTTTTGTACTTGCTGGAGAGAAGACACTGGAAATTTCTGGGTTTTCTTTCCATGAGAGACTGGCAGAGTACAGTGTTGGTCCTTTGTTGTATTTGAGGCAGTTACGGTAATCCACCTCTAGGAGACTGAGGACTGGAGGCCATGGGAGAGTCCACTTCTTTCTGTGTGTCTTCACAGGTTCATATACTTCCCTTGTCAATTTTGCTTGAAAAACAATACATTGACCACTGGTCTATGTGTTGGTTCTCTGTTATTCAGGCTAGATAAACCCCATGGCCTAATCATCTCTTCAGGAAAATGCCAGAATTGAATTTTGGATCTGCAGAGCAATGGTTCAGCTCTAGGAGTCCTTGGGACCTCAACAAAACTAGCATCTGCATTCTGAGCAGCAAGGTCTTGAGAGAGCCATGATGCCTCTTATTCACATTTCTAAACTGACAGGCCATCTCCCTCTTGGTGCCTGCTGTTACTTAAGATGGTTCTGGTCACTCTGGTCTCTGTCAGGTACCCCTTTCCAGTAATATGGCCTACAGTTCTGGCTGGACTCAAGTTGTATCTTAGCTCCTCCATCTCCATGAGCTAGGTGGCCCAGGGCATGTTATACAAACCTCTCTGTGCTTTAGTTCCCCTTCAGTATTTCAGTGTTCACTGGGATCCTCCTCAGGGCTAGACACTAGACACAATTTGGAGGATAGGTACAGGAGCTGGATCAAAATATCTGGGACAGGGTGCTTATGCTTCCACAGTTGAATGCTTGATCCAGGTTACTCATTGTTAAAACCAGCTCATATAATAATATCCATTTCCCAGTGGTTGTGGGGAAGCCTAATTATCACTTGTGAAATGTTTTCAAGTTCCCAGAAGAAAGCTGATACATCATGGCAAAGTATGACTCCTACAATCGTGATGCTCCCAAGCTTGCCCTGGGGGTAACCAGTATAAAATTGCCATTCATGAAACTCTGCTATTGTGACAAAGCATGACGATTATCCATAATTATACTAATGTTTAAGATATTGCTGTGCTCATGAAAAACTCTTAAATTGACCAGAAATTAAGACCTTAGACTAGGAAACCTGCTATGAGGTTGTCCTGCTTTTGGAGTAAAAAATAATAAAAAAAAAAATCTCTGAGTTTGGCAGTACCAGCTTGCAACAACATTCTTTAAGCACCTAACATGTACTAGGCAGTGTGTAATACATGCTTTCATCCAATTTTCCCAACAAGCTGTGAAAGACAGTTTTATTATTTCCTTTTTGCAGAGGAGAAAAACTGAGGATAAAAGTTGACTTCCCCAAGAAAGATGAAACTGGCACTTTTAAGTAGGATGACTGGGAGTGGAGGATGAGGCCAGTTCTGAGGTGACCACAAAGTCTAAGAGGGAGTCAAGGAGTACCTGAAGTAGGTTAGGAAAGTGAGGATGAGTTGCACATTTCAGTTTGGGCATTCCCTGAATAGGCCTGCTGCCCACAGAGAGAAGGAATTCAGGAAGGGAAGACACCACCAGGGAGGGGAGATTTCTTTGGTACTAGGTAACATGAATTTCAGACAGCCAGCATATCTTGATGCGTTATCCTGGGGCTTGGAAAGGAAGTTGATATTCGTACTGTGGATTCATTGACAGATCTGACAGGTGAAGCCTGGGATAGAATTGTCAAAATTTCTAAGTCTTACTAGTTGCTCCTAGCTCCCCGCCATCCGGGCTGAGTAGCCACTGGGGGAAATCTCCAGAAGGCAGCGAAGGCCTAGGGGACAGGTCTCTAGGAAGACCTCACCGCACAACTCCTAGACGGTGCGCTCGCCCCCCCCCCCGCAGGCCTCCACCCAGTCAGCATTCCCATGCGTTTCTCCGCCCCTTCCCTCGGGGCCACCTCTACTCCAACCTCCAGAACCCGCAGTCGGTTCCATTGGCTGCTTGGGGACTGAGGACTGGGGCCGCCCAGACGCCAGGAACTCAGGGCCGGGCTCGGGCGCATGCGCAGCCTCCAGACGGAAGCCCGGAAGGAGGGGTGGGGGGCGGTGGCTCAGGTTTCTCAGGGCGGCGGCGGGGACGCGGCTGGCGTTGGCACCATGTATCCGCTGTAACGCGCAGGCTGCGCTGTCCGGGGGGAGGGGGGAGAGGAGGACTCCGCGGTGTAGTTCTTCGCCATGAACCTGAGGGGCCTCTTCCAGGACTTCAACCCGAGGTGAGGCGGCGGTGGCGGTGGCGGCGGCGCCGGCGCCTCCGGGAGTCCGCGCCGGGGGCTTGGGGGCAGGCTGAGGCTTGGGCTCCTGGTAGGTGCGACAGCTGTGATGCTGCATCCCGAAGACCTGGGAGACTGCCAGAGGGTCCCTGCGGGTGCCAGCGGCTCTCTGGGAAAGCAGTGGGCCTCAGCACCCATCTTCCCGCTTCTCCTCCAGTGCCAACTAGAACCACTCGACCACGGCCCAAGTCGTCCGGCCGGATCCCTGTCCTCCCCAAAGGAACCCCATTTTTCTCCTCTTGCCTTCCCTTATTGGTAACCCAACGTCCCCTTCTCGGTTCCATGTTCTCCCAACCCACCGCCTGCCCTCCATTCTCTGTGCCAGGGCCATCTCACTTGACCCAACACCCCTACACCCCAACCACAGCTGTTTCCTTCAGTACTTGTCAGCCCTTGAGGTTTTTCTTGGATTTATACCCATCCCTTGTTTGTTTGATGCTTTGTTTATTCGATATCTGAAACATGATTGAATCCTTGGAGTCCGTATCAGGGTATGGCAATACCTTACATAATGCCTTTGGGGGCGAGCCTGATTTTCCATACGCGTTTTCTCATCGGTCTTCACTATAAGTTTGTTTGCAGGAAGTAAATTTTGCTGTCCTTATTCCCCAGATGGGGAACACCCAGTGGACAGTGTGGAGAAAACACTGGCAAAGGAATCAAGTGTCCGTCCTTGCACTTGTCCAACTGTTCCGTAACTCTCTGTTCCCTCCCCTAGGCTGTGTGTTCTCTGAAGCAGAGGCTAGCTCCTGCTTTCCTCCTTTCCCCCAGCACCTTCTACCCCTGGAACATAGTAGACACATATGAAATGTCTGTAGAACTAAACTGAACCAAAAGTCCTGTATTGGAGACCAGGCCATATGTAACCTGGTGATTCTTTGCACTTCTTTGACTCATCTATAACATAAGGGGTTGGCCTAACTGATCTCTTAATTCTGCTGCTCTGTAGATACTTCACAGATGTTTCCTATTTGCAAGTGGGAAGCCATGCATTTAATAAACCATTTGTGTGCTAGGTCCTCTGCTCTGTACTTTGAATGCTGGGCTGTCCCAACTTGGGGGTGAAGGAGGGAACCCCATTTTGTTTTTAAGTGTGTATTGTGGGCACACCTCGTAAACAGGCAACTTTGTACTGTGCAGTACTGAACTGTGGGGGCCCAGTGGAAACTATTATCTTGCTTGCTTGTTGGAGATGAAAGGAAGTCTTGGGAGAGTATTTCTGAATGATGGGGGTGCAGTCTCCTTAGGGATGGTGAAATTTAAAGCCATAAACCATCATGGCTTCCTAGGCACTCTTATTCTTTGAGTTCATATTCTGATCTTGAGTGCCACTGTCCCTATCACAGTGTAGTCATTATCATTGTTGGTCTTGAAGGCACTCCACATAGAGGAACATATTTATAATACATAACAAAACTAAATGCAGTCCCTTCACGTGCTGCTTCTAGGAGTAGGGATTGGTGTGCAGGGAAACGGGAATGGTGCTGGGGTTGGACATGTTTTGTGTGTCTTCATTGTTTGGAGAGGGTGATAAGAGAGATAAGTAAAAGCCGAATTGTTTTTTGTTCTTGGGCAACCCACTTATCTGTCTGTTTAATCTGTAGAATGTGTATAATCTCTAAGTAGGATAGTGAGGCTAGATTAATGATTGATTGCAAAGTGCTTTTCAAACAGAAAGTTCCAAGGCTTGTTCCCAATGTGACAGATAATCCAGAAATCACAAGGAACTACCTCAAGTGATCTAAAAGGCTAACAAGAGTTGCCAAAGCAAAACAATGCTACACTGAAAACACCCGTAACCATTTTTCCTTTAGCTTTATTTTTTTTCTCAAAATACTAATATCTGGGAATTATCATGAAATACTCTATCTAAAGAGATTTACGTTAATCTTCAACTTTTACCAGTACCTTAATACTACCTGAATTAAAATGTATCTCTGCCTGAAAAGTTTCTTTTTTTTTTTTCTGAAAAGTTTAAAGGTCTTTTTTACTGCACCATTTTCCTGAAAGTTGGTGTTGTTAACAGGAAATAGTAGTATTACCTTACAGAAATTTCAGTAAGACATGGGCCAGGTAATATTGGCAAGTTATTTCTTTTTAAGCATGTATTGTGGGCATACCTCGTTTCTAACATCTTTCTTTAGTTCCAGACAATTAGCAAACTGAGGATGTAGACAGGAATATGCATTTTGCTGCATCCTTAGATCTTGATGCTGCTGCTTTGTTCCCTGCCTCTAATTCTGAACCAATTTAATCTCTCCCTCCTATCCCAGGACCTTGACACACACAGTTTTCTTCATCAGGAATATTTCCCTCTCCTCGTGATCTAGTTAATTGCTATTTATCCTTCAGATCTCTGGTCACTTGGTTCTTGCTGGGGATAGACTTCTTAATTTCCCAACCAGGGCCGCTGCTGCCTGTTTGAACAATCTTTGTAGTTTACCACATTCCTTCATCATGACAATTACTTGTGCTCTTGCATTTCTGTGCTATTTGATTGCTACTACTCTCTTCTACTATAAGCTCTGTGGGGCCAAGGTCATTACTCTACCATTATTATACCTTGATATAATTATTGAACCAATATTTGTAGATTAAATGAGTGAATAACTCTCCTGAGCCTAAAAGAGCTATCTAGAGCTGCTGTTTCAATCACTGTTTTCCTGGTGGGCCTGTGGCCTGATTCTCTTTCCTATTACCCTATTCCTGCCTTCAGAGTTTAGCTATTCCATAGGAGACATGGGAAAGACCTTGAAACTAAAGCAGAATGTGGCTGCCTTTCTTTGCAGATTATGTATGTGTCACAACATTATTTACTAGCATGGTTTAGTGGTTTCCAAGACATGGGCTGTGGCTCCATATCTCTGTCCTGCCTTGTAGATCTCGGTGAATCTGAAACTACTGCAGTTATTTCTGAAGCTCTGGAAACTGCAATGACAGAGAATCATTCACAAGTGTTAACACTAAGTTGTGTAGGGCTGCATCTGACCCTCTGCCTATTTCCATCTGGCACAAAATGGTTGATTGTGAACGTTTTCCCCCCATAATTGCTTTTTAGTTACACAGGTTAAGACTTGATGAAAGAGACACATTGGACCACCAACTCCTTCCTTTGAATGTTCTACACTTCCTAGCAGCTAGGGGTCTATTCCTAGAATAAATAAGCTAATAGAACTGCAAAATTGGCAAACCCTGATTCTGGGACATTCCCAAGGGTTAGGGATCTGGGATTAGGTGGAATTAAATGAGTACCCTGCCAAGACCATGAGGCCTTGAGATTTTCTACCTCCTTGTTAGAGTTGCTGGCTCAGAAAAGACCCTTCAGCCTTGGTAGCCAGGCAGCTATGGAAGAATATAAGAACTCTGCTAGGCCTTTGAAGTTGTCCACAGCAAGCTCCTGGTGGAAATATTGTGCATCTCTCATGTGTGCTACACTATAAAAAAAAAACTGAGAAATGCCTCTCTGAGGGTTTTGTAGTGTGGGTGTAGAGTACATGTTGAGGTCAGTAGTGTTTGAAAATTTCTCTGTGCTGCATCTTCTAAAGTCCTCCTATCCCTTACTTAAAGTCAGGAAAACTGAATATAATTGTTGATAGCATAGTTCACTAAAGGTCTTTAAGTGTTGTTTGCAAAGTCTAATTAAAGTATTAATACATGGAGCAACTCCCAAGTTCCTACCATGTACCAAAAGATGTGCTAGGTGCCTTAAGTACAAGAATAAATGGGATGTAGTCCTTCTTTCGGTGCTCAAGCCTAGTGAAAGAAACAAATGGAAAGAGAAATTCTCTGTGTAGAGCAGACAGGGAATATTCCACAGTGAAAGTGACTTTTAAGCTAGATTTTGAAGGATGATTGTTGGGTTTTATCAGACCAGAGGACAGGAATAGTATTTTAGAAAGGACAAAATATGCAAAGACATGGGGCTTTGAGAGGGCCTAGAATGTTCATACAGTGTAGAAAGGTCATTGTGGTGGGAGTTCTACAGACAATACCTGCCCCGTATTATAAAAATACATAGTGCCAGTCACTGCAGATATTCTCTATGAATTGTATTTTAAAAGCAGGTTCCTAATCCATCAGCATGAGTGCAATGTCAGTATTGTCAGTGAGCTTACTACTCATCACCCAAATGATTATTGTTCTGTCATATAAAGCCATCTATAGTCAGAAAATTGTCTTAAATTTATTGAATTTATGAACAATAACTGTGATTTATTGAGTTTTAGTTAGCAGGCTCATTTTAGAGTCTTAGAGAGTTTGTGCCTTCCCTAAAGTTATTAAGGTATTAAGGGGCCAAGTTGTAATTCTATTCCAAGAGAGTTTCCTTCTGATGTCTGTGCTCTTTCCTGCATGCCATGCTCTCTGTCTAGTTTAGTGACAGTCCTTTTCCCCCATGACACATTAGTTCCAGTATACTAAGAAACCTTTTATTTATGAGTTATAAGTGGTTAATCAAAGCAAACTTTATATTCAAGATTATATATCCAAATGAGTATTATTATTCAAAGAAGTTACTAGGGAGCAAAAAGAATATATGCCCCTTCCATTGCTCATACTACTTGCTACTCATCTCTAATTCCCTTTAGAGTCAGTTTTACAAATCATATAAGAAAAGCTGTCTTATTGCATTATAATCATATATCATTTTGAACCAAAATAGTTCCACCTAGTTTGATCACACATCATATTCACTAAACTTGGTTCTGGCTGGCTTTTGGCAGTTTCCAGAAAATTAAATCCACTTTCGGTGAAGATTTGGCACCATTTAGGATATTCAAATGAACAGACTGTAGACTCTCAGGGTGCTTCTAAGGGGAAAGCTTCAAAGACAGTTTGAGCAATGACATATTGCTCTGCCTCCCAAGGAGGCTGGATAAAGGAGACAAAGTCTCATTTATAATGTATAATTTCTGGTTTTGAAAATATTATTCCCATCACTTTATAACTAACACATATTTTTTCTTAGCAGTGAGTTCTTTGAGGGCCAGGATTTTGAGACACTGAATAAATGTGTTGAATGAGTGGATGTTGATTTGATATGTATCACTGGAAAATTCTTGTAGGAGAGAGTGGATTGGAGGAGAATTAGTTTCCTAGGACTCTAAGAGATAAATTTCCTAATATTGAACTGGGGGTTTCTGATTGTTCTGCCTGATGATCATTTGTACCTTTACAAGGTGTCTAGAATTCCAGTTAAAAGCATTGAATTGAACCTTGCAGATAGGTGATTTATAACTATAATTCATACTCCCTAGCTCTGACCTACTGGAAAAATGAAATTGTTGCATCAATACGGCAGAACTTTTTTCTTTCATTATACGACTAGAGCTACAGTAGGCAAAATGTGTAATTTGCTCAGGACTTTCATATTATCTTAATGAATCAGCATAGGAGCAATCAGATGAGGAGACAGACTTGGGAGTGGGGAGTAACTCACCTAAGAACACACTGCTGATGTCAGTTAAGGAACCTGAATGTAGATTTTCCCAATGTCCTGGGCTCTTTCTAGTCCTCCTTAAAAGTCATTTGTTTTTATTTGAATGTTGTGCTTTCTTATAGCTACTGATTAGGTGCTCTTAAAATTCTTTTCATCTTAATAAAACCAATTAAAATCTTCACCAAAAAAATTTTAACTTGGATAGTTTAGTACTGCTCAATGTAAGAAGTTCAGCCTCTTTAAAGTTTTTGTGAGAATATCAATTAGCAGTTCGTCAATTGTAGCCATTCCCTCATGCCATAGACATGTATGTGACATCCAGAGTGAGAGTGTGTGTGTATGTGTGTGAGAGAGAATATGTAATAGTAGGCAAGCATGTATACATGCTCCCATTAAGCCAGAAGCTTACACTAGAGAAAATTCTTGTGTCTGAAGAGAGTCCAGTTTCATTCTTTTGATTTGTAGAAAACAGATACTAGAACTTTCATACTCAAAACATCCTTTTGCTGTGTATACTCCCTTTCTTCTTTCTTCCTCCTTTTTTTTCCCACCACAAAGCTGACAGAAGGAATTCAAGCCTGATCAGAAAGATCGGCATAAATTTTAGAGAGGATACTGCTTTTTGGTGCAGCCCATGTGGCACTACTTTAGTGATCATGCTCTAAAATTTCTGATTCAGATGAGAAAGGAATTTTTTTCTACTGAGGAATGAAACCAGGGAGTGTGCATGTTAGGCAAGTGCTGTACCACTATCCTAACCCTAGGAATAATCTGTTTTAAAGGTGTTGCTATGGTTTGAATGTGTACTTCAAAAATTCATGTGTTGGCAATAGCTAAACTGTGGAACCAACCTAGATGCCCTTCAGTAGATGAATGGATAAAGAAAATGTAGCATATATACACAATGGAATACTCAGCAATTAAAGAGAATAAAATCATGGCATTTGTAGGTAAATGGATGCAGTTGGAGAAGATAATGCTAAGTTAGCCAATCCCCAAAAACCAAATGCCAAATGTTTTCTCTGACTTAAGGATGCTGATTCATAATGGGGTTGGGGGGGGGCATGGGAGGATTAGATAAATTTTAGATAGGGCAAAGGGGAAGGAGGGTAAGGGAGGGGGCATGGGGTTAGGAAAGATGATGGAATGAGATGGACATCATTACCCCAAGTACATGTATGAAGACACAAATGGTGTGAATATACTTTGTATACAACCAGAGATGAAAAGTTGTGCTCTATATATGTAATATGAATTGTAATGCATTCTGCTGTCATATATAACAAATTAGAATAAAATTTAAAAAAAAATTAAAAAGAAAAAAATTCATGTGTTGGAAACATAATCCCTAAATTCATACGCTAATAGTATTTGAAGGTGGAGCTTTTGGGAGGTAATAAGAATTCAATGAAATCAGGAGGTTTGAACTCCCATGATGGCATTAATAATTTTAAAGAAGAGGAAGAGAGACCCAAGCTCACACACTTGCTGTATCTTGCTATGTTATGCCTTCCTTCATATTATGATACAGCACAGATACTGTCATCCATTGCTGGCGCCATGCTCTTAGACTTTTCAGCCTCTAAAACTATAAGAAATCAGTTTTCTTTTTTTTAAAATAAATTATCCAGTTGTTAAGTTATAACTATAGGAAACAGAATAAAACAAAAAAAAAGTGGTGCCAGGAGTGGGGCTGTTTTTAAACAAAAATCTGAAAATGTGGAAGTGGCTTTTTTTATTGTCATTCCACAATGTCAGAATTTATTGAATAACAATAAATTTACAAGCTACACCACCTTCATCAGTGGCAGTTCACTGAATACTTGTGGATCACTTGGTAGTCAAAAGCTGGACAATCACAGGTTCTTTTATTTCACTTTTAATGTCTATAATATTTAAGCACTCACAGCAGACATCACACTTCACACAACTATACATATGAGTTACAGAAAGGCCAAGAAGGGTTAAGTAAGGCAGGCACAGGGGTTCAGGGGATGAACTGAGAGCAAAGGCAGAGAACACAGATGGATGCAAAGAATAACTAACTGTAGGTGGTCAGACAGTGCAGTGTTGTCAAAATGCAGGAACTTGAGGCTGTGTTTGTGGCTCAAGTAGTAGCGTGCTTGCTTAGCACTTGTGAGGCACTGGGTTCTATCCTAAGCACCATATAAAATAAAGATATTGTATCCACCTAAAACTAAAAAATAAATATTAAAAAAGTGAAGGAACTTATTCTAGGCCAAGGTCTGGACAGTGGCAGTTTCACAGTGTCAGTGTGGAGTGGGACTAAGTGATCAACACAGACAGGAGAAACTTCACTCTACTAAAGCCTAAGGCCAGAGATTTGGAGGTTTGTTGCTGTGGTGATTTTCATAGGCAAGACTCAAGACAAATGAACAGGTGATGGGGTCAAGGTGCCACTATGTCAAGTTTTGAGGTGCCCCTCCTTTTATGGGTCTGGAGTGACCCATTTGGTGTTCTATTGTGTTCAATGCTCATGGGCCTAGTTTTTTTTTTTTTCAATATGAGATTGATATGCCCATGTGTCTGTGTGCTTCTGATTAATTTGATAAATTCATGGGTGGTCATTCTTTTTTTTTTTTTTTTTTGTATTAGGCATTGAACCCAGAGGTGCTTAACCACTGAGCCACATACTCAGCCCTTTTAATTTTTTTTTTTTTGACATATAGTCTCACTAAATGTCTTAGGGCCTTGCTAAGTTGCTGAAGCTGGTTTGAACTTGCTATCCTCCTGCCTCAGCTTCTAAGCTGCTGGGCTTACAGGTGTGCACCATCGCACCCAGCCATGGGTGGTCTTTCTTGTTGCACAATTGATTTATTTATCAGTTTATGCCTTATGGTTGTGCCAGGCAGATAGTGGTTGTTTACTTGTACAAACAGGTGTAGAGTCATTTCACCTCAGCCCTTAAACACAAAGTGGAGTAGCTCAAGACAAGCTACTGCTCTACAAAATAGAGTAACAAAGGTTTAAGCACATTCTAAAATCTGCTATTCTATACCTCGCACAGTAACTTGGAGAGGACATAGCTGCTCCCTACAGTCTCACTAAATTGCTGAGGCTGATCTTGAACTTGCAACCCTACGGCCTCAGCTTCCCAAATTGCTGGGGTTACAGGTGTGCGCCACACCATTGGCTCCTGTGTTTTTTACAAGGATTTTTTATGTCCTACCCTAGTCTTACCATTGCTTTTTGGGAGTAGGTAATTTGTTTTGATTTCAGAGTTTCACAACTGGAAGGTGAATCTTGGCTTGAATCTCACCCATGTCTAATTTAGATGAGACAATGGACTTTTGAGTTAAAACTGGAATAAGTTATTTGAGACTATTGGAATAGATTGAATGCATTTTGCATTGTGAAAAGTGCATGGATTGTGAAAGTCAGGGGGCAGAATAGTATGATTTGAATGTGTCCTTCAGAAGTTCATGTGTTGAAAACCTAATTGCCACATTCATAGGTGAATGTATTTGGATGTGGGGCCTTTAAGAAGTAATTAGGATTAGATGACATCAGGATATAATGGCATTAATGGTTTTGTAAGAAGATGAAGAAATGGTTTTGTAAGAAGATGAAGAAAGACTCAAGCTATCAGCTTGCTCTGTCTTATCCTGTGATGCCTTCCACCATGTTAAGCTGTAGCAAGAATGTTCTCACCAGATGCCAATCTGATCCTGGCTCCATGCTCTTCAGACTTCCTAGATTCTAGATCCATGAGCCAAATAATCTTCTATTCTTCATCTGTTACCCAATGTGTGGTATCCAATGATACCAGCAGAAAACAGGCCGACAGGTGTAATTGGGAAAGTAAAATTTAGGAAGTAGTGTTTAGTATTAAAATATCCAGAAGAACATCCTTTTGCTAGTTTGTGGAGAATTAAGCAAAGTACTTTGGTCTGAATGTTTCTTGAAAAGTAACTCAAAATAGTTTAGGCTTTGTGAATTTTTAAATTAAATGTTCTTGTTACTGTGTTATTGCAGCATCATTCTCTTGCCAATCAGGCTTGGTATTTCCTATTTGATAATGCAGTCTTCTTTTGGAATGGTTTCATTGTTTTGGTAAACTTGAGATGCTGGAATTTCTTTTTCCTCCAAATAAAAGAATATATAAATTATGTCTTTTAAAATTTCCTATTATAGGGGCTGGGGTTGTGGCTCAGTGGTAGAGTGCTCGCCTAGCATATGTGAGGTCCTGGGTTCGATCCTCAGCACCACATAAAAAATGAATAAATAAAATAAAGGTATTGTGCCCAAAGATTTTTTTAAAATTTCCTATTATATTAATTTGTCTTATTTGCTCAATTTTATGGTGTAAGTTTTTTTCAAAGAACCAGCTGTTAGTATTATGAATTCTAGTTTTATGTCTGTATTTCTACTTTTAGGGTTTTTAAATTTCCAAATTTTGGTTTTCTTCCATAAATTTCCTAGCCAGAAACTCAGTTCATTTGATTTCCCTTTACAGCTTTTTATTTCTTTCTTTTCTTTTTTTTTCCTTTGGCAGCATCCCAGGCATTTTAATGTTTTAGTAGTATTTTAAATATTCCATAATAGTATTATGGAATAATTTAGTCATTATTTAGTCCTTAATTTAGTCATTATTTAAGGAAGGAAACTAACATTCATTGAATTTTCCCTGCATAGTGCCATGCCTAGCAATAAGTGCTTTCTAATTGGCTATTTAATTCTTACCTCAGCACTGTCTGATAGAGGTAGTATTTGCTGCATTTTGCTCAAGAGGAATGTGATACTCAAGTAAAGTTTATGCTAAATAATCTTGTCAAGTCTACTACACTGCTTAACAAGTCAGTACTGAGAACAATCCAAGTGGTTTGGTAATTTTCATTGTGTTTTTGTCAGTTTATTTTGAATTGTGTAGTTTCTGCCTCCAGTCTCTACAGAGTACAGTTGTATACCTTCCATCACATTCTTGCTCATTACCCTCATCAGTGATTCCCTATTGCCAATTGACCTGTTACAAGGACTTTTACTTTGATATTCAAATTCTGCTAGCATCTTGCCCCAGCCAGCCTCTTTCTTGTTCTCTCCAATGGCCTTTCTTCTGTCTCCAGCATCCCACCAACCATGGTTTACAGAACATACTTTGTGTTCAGTCTACTGAGATATCAAATCCTATCTATAACTTTTAAAAATCCTATTCTCTTTATCTGGAATTCCCCATCACTAGCTTGCTTCCCAGACCTCACCTCTCTTTCCAGCTGTCTCAGGGTAATGAATCTCCCAAGTCTCCAGTTTGCCATAAGATGTAGTTATTTGTTGATGCATCATCCCCCACTGCTATTCTTTGAGTATCAGGAGGAAAGAGACTATTACACCTCTTTATATGTTCAATACATTTCAAGCACTCAAATACTGTTTAAAGTTTTAAATTTGTTGTATTTGTATTGTTTATTGCTGTCCCATGATTATTTATTTCTCCCTGGAAAAAATCTGTATGTATATAAAGAAAGTATGTTTTCTTTTCCTGTTAATTATTAAAATAGATATGCTATTTTTATCTATTCTTAGTGTTCATTTCCATAGTTGCCCTAGGAACTTTGTCTACTTTATCTGAAGTTCACAATGAAAATATTTCTGTATGATCATTAAAAGAAAATTATCATCTTAATTCCATATTCTGCAACCATGCAGTTAGGTTTTTGTTATTTAGTATTTTCTTAGTAGTACTCTTAGTCTTCCAGTTGGGGGTTGCTTGAGATATACTTTATCAAATTACTGTGATAATAAACTGCTTATCTCATCCCCACCCAGGTATGATAGATTTCTCATCTCATACTTTTCTGGTAGTTGGGTTAACCTTTGACATTGGTTCCAAGTATGACTACTGAATACAACATATTTATAATTTGTTTTTTAATCTACTAAGTGGCCTTTTTAAAGTATAGCTCTAATAGGAAGAATAATGATGTCTTCCATGTATACCGACATATGTTCTGTGTCATGGCAAACGGGAATTAAAGTAGTAGATGAAATTAAATTAGCTAATCAGCTGACATTAAAATAGGGAGATTATTCTGGTTTCTCTGGTTGGGCACCATATAATTACTAGGTCTTTAAATTTAGAAGAGGGAGACAAAGTAAGAAGTCAGAGTGATTCAATGTGAGCGGTTCCAAATTCTTCATTGCTGACTTTGAAGGTAGCAGAAGAGGCTGTGTGCTAACTAATGGGGTGGCTTCTAGAAGCTGGAAGAGGCCAGGAATCATTCTCTCCTCAAGCCTCCAGAAGGAATGCAACTGCTGAAACGTTGAGGTTAGTTAGCCAAGTGAGACCCATATTGGACTGTTGACCTCCAGAACTATAAGATAATAAGTTTGTGCTTTTAAGCCTCTAGTTTTTTAATTTGTATGGCAGCAGTAGGAAGTTAACATAAGGACATTCAGCCACTTTTTATTTCTAACTCCAGTAATTGAATCATAAATTGTATTTTATATAATTTTGTCTTCTTATAAATGAAACTTATTTCCTTTCCATTTTTCTTTTTTCATGTAATAGACATAAAGCTCATAGGTTTATCTTTTAATTATATAAAAACCATAAAATAGTCACTTTTCTAATACTTAAAACATTTCAGTACTTATAGTTTCATTAATTCCACTACTCTTATTAGGTAAGAAAATTCTTTTATAGGAAATAATGCTTACAGCATTTATCTCCCCCCATCTATTTTTTTTATTTATACTACTTTAGAAAAAAATGCCTCTCTGTATTATCTAGTTTATATATGAATCCTATGTCTGTCATTATCCTTTCATTTGTTAACTTTCCAATTCCTTGATTTGTTTTAAGTATTGTGTTTAAGACCACTGTTTCTGCTAATGTTGTTTGTAGCCATAGCTTTGGTTGACAGATTGTTTTTGATTTTACAAGTTTGCCTGTGCTCTATTATATTTGTGATGACTCTGTTTTTATCAGCTTGTGAATCCCCTACACCACCATCCACCACAGGCCTTTTTCTTCTCCAAGGTCTAAGGGACAAAGTCATTCTTTGGCTTCTTTCAGTGTTACCTCCCTTTTGCTTTGTAGCATCTAATAAAAACCTGTCTTTGTTTTTGAGTATTAATAATAATAACATGTACTTAATATAGTAGATATTAAACTTTTCCACAAATCCCTGGAGGACCTAGAGACCCTTTCTATCAGGTCTGCAAGGTTGAAATTATTTTCATAATAAAGGTGATGTTTGCCTTTTTTCTCTGGGTTGACAATTGGCACTGGTAGTGCTTAAGCAGTGGTGGGTCAAACAGCAGATACTTGGGTATGAATGAGGATAGTACTACCAGCTGCATTAGTCATGGGATTCTTCACTGCCACACATTTTCACTTTAAAATGCCAGTTTCAAAAGCAGTAAGAAATGTTAATCTTGGTTAATCTTAACCCCTGAACATTCCAGGTGATGAAATGGAGAAAATGCATAAAAGCCTTCTGCTCTAGACTGACATCCAACAGTTGACTCAAGGAAAAAACTTTATGTGAGTTGCAAGTTTCTGGAATTTTTTTTATGGAACACCATTTTTAATTTGAAGGACAATAACAGAGCCTGTGGTTCTGTGTATTAGGGTATTTAGCAGATATTCTCTCAAAAATACCAGAAGTGAACCTACCACTTCACGGAAAGCAACTCACAGTATTTTACAAATGTTAAAATTTGAGCATTCATGAGAAAATCAGATTTTTTAAAAAACTGTATCTGTCACCATGAGCTTGATATGCTTCTAGGACTTAAAACACTTGATAAAGTAGGTGGTGATAATAATGAATGTGAATTGTTTTTTGCTGTTGTGGAGTGAAATGTGTCACCATTCGAAAGATTTTCATCAGTGAATCAGTTTTTTCCAGTTGACCTTCATGTAATCATACAATCACACAGGAATAAGAGTCATTTAAAATGTGACCGACAAGTAGATTTACATGTGGTAGAGTATAAAAAGACCATTGACAAGATTTCAGACTTCACATGTATTTAAACTTTAAGAAACTATCACATGAATAGTGGTGTCCCATTAAAGAATATCCACCATTATCTGAAAGAGACATTAAAATACTGGGTTCTGTTCTAATTATTTATCTCCATGAGGCTAGGTTTTCTTTGTATGCTTGAACCAAAACAGCATTGCAACAGAATGGATGTAAAGGTACATACCTATGGGAGGCTAGAAATTTAAAATTTTGCAAAACTGTAGAAATAATACTATTCCTTTCACTAAGTTTGTGTTAGTTTTGGAAAATAGTTTTTTCTGTAAATGTATGTTATTTATGTTAATATGTAATGTGCCCACTCTTGTTACTTTTAAATAATATTTTAAAGTAGCCATTTTAAAATCTGATGAATAGCAATAGATATAACCCATATCATCTCTTTGTGGTCCTCAGTAATTTTTAAGAGTGTAAAGGAGTCCTAATACTTAACATTTTAAGACCTACCAATTCAGTACTTTACAGAAAGCACTTTTCATAATTTTTATATTATATTCATAATACATTATGAGGTATAAATTGTTACCCTAATTTTACAGATGAGAATACTGTGACCCAGATAGACTAGATATATTCTATTTAGCAACCACTTTAAATTTGATGGTCTTCCAACTCTCTTGGAGGTTTGCTTCTGAGTTAAATTTCGTAGGTCCATCTCCTTACTACCTTCCTGTATTTTTCAATTGAAGTTCCTTATGTCATTATGTATAGTACAAAAATAGTACATTCTCCTCACAGAAAAATCAGATATCCCAAGCAAAAGCATGCAATTCTCCCCAGCAAACGTAACTGTAAACTGTTTAGATGGTCTCCTAAGCATATTTAATTATCAGTGTAAAGTCAGTATATTCTAGTACACAATTAAAAAGCTACTGGAGTCAAATAGATCTTAGTTTGAATCATAACTCTATGAGCTCTTAGACAAGTTTTAACAACTAAGCCTCCATCTTTAAAATGGGAATAGTCTAAGTACCTACTTTATAGGGTTGCTGTGGGGCTTAAGTGAGATAATGCATAAAGAACAGCTTAGTGCTTGGCACTATAAACACCATAAACATTCAATAAATGTCAGCTGCTGAGGATATGTATGTGTGTATGAGTAGTCACATCAATAGATAGGTCAGGTTTATTGGGATATATTTACATGCAGTGAAATTTATCCATTTCAGTGTATATCCTGTGAATTTAACAGATCCATACACTTGTCTAACTGCCACCTAAAGATGGATATAGAACGGTTTCAGCACTGTAGAAAATTCCTTAATGCCAACCTTTCCCCCAACACAACCACTGGTAACTACACTGATGTGTTTACTATGTCTAGGAATTATGCCTTTTCCAGAATGCCAAATAAATGGTGTTGTACCATGTGTTGTTTCAGTCTGAATTATTTTATTCAGCATAATGCATTTGAGGTTCATTCATGTTGTATGCATTCATAGTTTGTTTCTTTTTACTTCTGGTTACTGTTCCATTGAATGGAGGTACCAGGATTGGCTAAGCACTCACATGGACATTTGGGTTGATTTCAGTGGTTGTTAAGAATAAAACTGCTGTGAATATTTAAATAGAAGCCTTTGTGTCGTCATTTTTCCTTTATTCTTGGATAAATCCCTAGGTATGGGATTCCTGGGCCCTGGAGTTCTAATTGCTCCATATCCTTGTCAACAGTCATCAATTATATTAATGTTAACCCTTCTAATAAGTGTAATTTTATCTCACTGTGGTTACCATTTGCACTTTTTAGTGACTGAAAACTGGTCATCTTTTTAGGTGCCTATTTGCCTTTTGTATATTTTCTATGGTAGTGTGGTTTTGGCCTTTTTTTTTTATCAAGTTGTGGTCTTAACTTTTAGTTATAGAAGTCTTTTTTATAAACTGAATATAGACACTTTGTCAGATATACATTTTCAGAGTGTTTTCTCTCAGTTGGTGCCTTAGCTTATTGTTTGGTTAATTTTGTCTTTAGGAGAGTAAGAATTTTTAATTTTGAAGAAATTCAGTTTTGTCCCATCTAAGAAATCTTTGCCTAACCATAGGTTGCAAATACTTTTTTTCCTATATGTTTTAGATGTTTAATAATGTGGGGTGTTACATTTAAGACTGTGGTTTATTGCACATAAATATTTGATTGTGCTGTGAGGTTGTTATGGTTTAGATATTAGGTGTCCCCAAAAATTTCAAGTGTGAGACAACACAAGAAGGTTTAGAGGTAGAATGATTGGGTTATGAGAGCCTTAACACAATCAGTGATTTGGGCTCCTGATAGGAATTAACTGAGTGGTAACTGTAGGTAGGTATGGTGTGGCTGGAGGAGTTAGGCCATTGCGGGCATGCCTTTGGGTATATGAAATCCTGAGCCTCTTTCCTCTGCTACACTTTTCCACCAGAATGTTTTGCCTCACCTTGAGCGCCAGCGAATGGATCTAGCTTTCTATGTACTGAAACTGTGAGCTCCAAAATAAACTTTTTCTTTTCTAAAATTGTTCTTATTGGATCTTTTGGTCACAGAAGCAAAAAAGCTCACTTAAACTGATGTTAAAAATCAGGGTGCATTTTTTTCATCTATCCAGTTGTTCCAGCACCATTTATTGAATTACAAACATTTCTCAATTGAATTGCCTTGGCACTGTCTTTCTTTTTAGAAGTTTCCTAGAATAAAGTAGTCCATAATACCCCTTAACTCCTATCCCTTTAATGTTTATAGGACTTTGTAGTGATATACCTGCTTTCATCCTTGATATTGATAATTTGTGTGTACTCTTTTTTTTCCTGATCACTCTGGCTATAGACTTACCAATTTTAATTTTTTTTCAAAAAATAGCTTTTAGTTTCCCTTTTTCTTGTCTATCTCTGGTGTATTTCATTGATTTATGTGCTTATATTTATTATTTTTGTCCCTCTGTTTATTTGTAAAATTTTTCTTCTATTCCCAGTTTCCTAAGATGGAATCTTGGATCATTTACTTGAGAACTTCTTTTTTAAAATTTAATTTAAATTTATTTTAAAATGATACATAAAAACTTAAGATTGTACATTTATTAAAAGGGGTGTCATGCTGGGTACAATGGTGCATGCCTGTAATCCCAGTGACTCAAGAGGCTGAGAGCAGAATCATAAATTTGAGACCAGCCTTTACGACTTAGTGATATTCTGTCTCAAAAAATAAAATAAAAAAAAAATAAATATATATATATATATATATATATATATATATATATATATATATATATATATATATATGAAGAGCTAAGGATGTAGCTCTATGGTAAAGCATTCCTGGAATCATTCCTTAATACCACCACCACCAAAAAGGAGGGCTGGTACCATGGTTATCTATAGATACCCTAGTTGGTGTGTTATCAGACCTTCTTGATCTTTTTTTTTTTTTTTTTTTTTTTTGGCAGGGCGGGGAGTATCAGGGATTGAACTCAGGGACATTTGACCACTGAACCATATCCCCAGTCCTATTTTGTATTTTATTTAGAGACTGGGTCTCACTGAGTTGCTTGGTGCTTCGATGTTGCTGAGGCTGGCTTTGAACTTGTGATCTTCCTGCCTCAGGGTCCCAAACTACTGGGATTACAGGTATGCTCCACCTAGCCTGGCCTTCTTGCTCTTTTCTAATTGTAAACTTAGTCCCTATTGATCAAAACCTCTCCCAATTCCTCCCTTCCTTCTCTTCTGAGTCTCTAGTAACCACCACCCCACTCTCAACTTCTGTGAGATCATTTTTTTTACATTCTACTTATGAGTGAGATCATGTGATACTTATCTTTCTGTGATTGCCTTATGTCACTTAATATAGTGATCTCCAATTCCATGCGTGTTTCTGCAAACAATAGGAATTGTACTCTTTGTGACAGAATAGTATTCCATTGTGTATAGGTACCACACTATCTTTACCCATCCATACTTTGATGGGCACTTAGGTTGATTCTGTATCTTGGCTACTGTGAGTAGTGCTGCAATAAATATGGGAGAAGTTTACTGCAATTGACATACTGAGTTAATTATTTTTATATATACATTTAGGAGTGGGGTTAGTGGATCACAAGTTAGCTCTATTTTTAATTTTTTGAAAAACCGCCATACAGATTTCTGTAACAGCATATTAATTTAAAGAACTTCTTTTCAATGCAAGCATTTTGTATTATTTTCACAAATTTGGTGTATTGTGTTTTCACTTTCATTTAGTCCAAAATGCTTTCTAATTTTTCTTTTGCTTACAGATTATTTAGAAGTGTGGTAGTTAATTTTAAAGTATTTTGAGAATTTTCCAGATATCTGCCTGTTGTTGATTTCTAATTTAATTTCACTGTGTTTAGACACTTTTAAAATGTGATTTCAGTGCTTCTAAATTTGGTGACCTATGTTTTATGGCCAAAAATTCAATCTGTTTTGCTGAATGTTTCATGTGGACTTGAAAGGAATTTGTATTTTGTGGTTGTTGGGAGGAACTCTTTTTATCAAATCAGGTCAACTTGGTTGAATGTTGTTACAATCCTGTATATCTTTAGAAATTTTTTTATCAGTATGTTCTATTAATACTGATAGAAAAGTATGGATTTTCATTTATAACTACAAATTTTTCTACTTCTCCTTTTTGTTTGCTTATGTTTTCTACCTGCATTTTAACATTTTGTTATTAGATACTTAAATATATATGATTGTTAGACCCTCTTGAAAAATTGACCCCTTTGTCATTATGAACTGCCCATATTTTTCCCTGATAATATTCCTTATTCAGAAATATACTTTCTTATATTGTGGTAGGCAGAATGGTTCCCAGCAAAGAAATTCATGTCCTGAGCTCTGGAACCTTTGAACATGTGATGTTATGTGGCAAAACTTTCCAAATGTATTTCAGCTTATACTATCCATTTCTATTGTACTCTGACAAATTGCCACAGATGTAGTGTCTTAAAACCACACAAACTTATTATCTCAGAATTCTTTAGGACAGCATTCTTAGGTACAGCATGGGCTTAGTGGCTCTTCTGCTTAGAGTCTCACAGGTTGAAATCAGAGTGTTAACAGGGCTGCATTCCTTTGTGGAGGCTCTGGAGATTAATCCGCTCCCAAGGTCATTTGGGCTATTGTGAAAATTTAGTTCTGTGGAATTGTAGGGCTGAGATTCCACCTCTCCTGCTTGCTATCAGCCAAGAATCTCAGCTTCTAGTGGTTGCTTGCATTCTTTGGTCCATGGTTCCTTCCATCTTCAAAGCCAGCAATAGCAGGTTGAGTCCTAATCTGGAATCTCTCTGATTCCCACTTTGACCACATCTCTCTGACTTACTCTTCTCCCTTCCTGTTCTTCTTCTGAGAACTCATGTGATTACTCTGGGCCCACTTGAATAATCTAGGATAATCTCCCTATTTTAAGATTAGCTGATTAAGATCCTTAATTCCATCTGTAGAGTTCCTTCACAGTAGAACTTAGGTTAGTGTTTGATTGAATAACCAGAGGACAGGAATCTTTTAAGACATCTTTAGATTTTGCTTACCATGGTTAAAATAGGGAAATTAGCCTGATTTATGTAAGTGGGGCTAGCCTAATCACATGAACTCATTTTGGGGGGGAGGACCTGGGATTGAACCTAGGGGCGCTTAACCACTGAGTTACATCTCCAGACCTTTTTTATATTTTATTTAGAGACAGGGTCTCTCAGAGTTGTTAAGTGCCTCCATAATCTGCTAAGGCTGGCTTTAAACTCGAAATCCTCCTGCCTCAGCCTCCCTAGTTGCTGGGATTATAGGCATGTACCATTATGCCTGGATAATCACATGAACTCTTAAAAGTAGAGAACTTTCTTTTCTAGGAAACAGGAGAGATATGGCAGGAGAATTCAGAAAAATTCCAAGTATATAAAGATTCAATATGCTGTTGCTGGCTTTGATATATAGAGGCCTATAGTATGCAATGACCCCCAACTGATAGACAGCAAATGAACAGGGCTATCTGTCCTACAATCACAAGCAGCTCAATTCTTCAAAGAATCTGAAATGAACTTGGAAGCAGATTCTGCTCAAAGTCTCCTAGTATGAGCCCCATCAACAGACATCTTGGTTTTTGCCTCTGTTCTGAAACTCGAAGCGGAGAAAATGACCATACCCACTGGCCTTCTCCCATACAGGTCAGTAATGTTATGGGCCAGGCTATATGGGCAATTACCAAACAGACTCCATTTTACCCTGAGACTCATATTGTGTAAAAAATGCTTCTCCCATGGAAAAGCCCCACCTCTGTACCCATGAATAGTTACCTAGCATAGCATACTTTGCAACACAAAATAGCAATTGTTATGGTAAAACTACCTGATTACTTGTAACAGTTTCCTCCTTGCTGCAGTAGCAAGAATGGAGTCACTATGGCTATAGGAGCAGGCAGGTATGGCCATAGGGACTCCATGTCACCTGTTCTAGACTCCACCTTAGTTTTTCTGTTACTGCTCTGTGAAGAGACAACTGCAGGACCCATTTCTGAGAAAACAAAATGAAAGCTGTTTTCTGCTAAATTTATATATATATATATATATATATATATATATATATATATATATATATATATATATAGAGAGAGAGAGAGAGAGAGAGAGAGAGAGAGAGAGAGAGAGTGTCTTCTGTACTTTTTATCCCCAAAAAATGTACTCAACCCAGGATATGGTGGTCTTGGTGACCTATATGACTTTGAAGTAGATTCTCGCCCCTACTGACCACTTGCTCGATGGTTGTCTAGCACCTTCTCTGACCCAAAATGTGGTTGACTGAGTTGTTCTGCTAACAGCTTTTTTTAGCTTCTGTACCTGCTTGCTTACAGCTATGTCAACCTGGATGTGGGTTTTGCAGTTTTTGCCTTTACATATCCTAAAATGCTCAAGCTCAGGGCTGTTCCTTGCAGAGACAGTTATAGGTCCTATGGAGAATAGTCACCAGCTGGCTGGCTAAATAAAAACTCTTCAAATTGGACAAAACTGGGACTTGTTGTGTTTTCTGAGTGACCTGCCCCACAACAAGTAAGATGATAAATTTGTGTTGTTTTAAGATGCTAAGTTTGTGATAATTTATTACTGCAGCAATAGAAGACTAAAACAGATACTAAGATAGTCGCTCCAGTTAGTATTTGTTTTGTACAACTTTTCCCAACCTTTTTGATTTTTTTTAGTTGCAGATGGACCCATACCTTATTTTATGTGGTGCTGAGAATTGAACCCAGTGCCTCACACATGCTAGACGAACACTCTGCCACTGAACCCCAACCCCAACCCCATCCTTTTGATTTTAATCAATCTGACTTTACAAAGTGGGTTTCTTTTAAGTAGTATATAGTTTTATTGCTTCTTTATCCAATATAATAAGCTTTGTCTTTAAATTGGTATTTATACCATTTATATTTAACATAGCTGTTGTCAGGATTAGATTTTCACTACCTTCTTGCTTCATCCTGGAAATCACCTCCAGTCCATAAACTGGGGCAATTCTAGTGTTTATTCTGTTTGTTTCCCCCTCCTCCCTCCGTTCTTCCTTCTTCCTTGTTCTTTACTGCCTGTCACCCAGTATCTGCAAATGGGGGTTTTATTTATTTCGTTCAGTTCTTTTTTAACATGGGGAGATAAATCCTATTTTTGATATTACATCTAGTCTGTGAGTAGAAATCTTCAACAATATAATTTTTTTGATACTAGGGATTGAACTCAGGGATACTGGACCACTAAGCCACATCTCCAGCCCTATTTTGTATTTTATTGAGAGACAGGGTCTCATTGAGTTGCTTAGCACCTGACTTTTTCTGAGACTGACTTTTAACTCATGATCCTCTTGCCTTAGCCTCCCAAGCCACTGGGATTACAGGCATGAACCACCACATTCAACTGTAATTTCTAATTAATATTTTAGGACCTCCTTTATAGCAATTCCTTTTTATGTGAGATGTGAGTGTCTCTCTCTCTCTCTCTCTCTCTCTCTCTCTCTCTCTCTCTCTGTGTTTTTACTCAGCCCTGGGAAGTATAATACATTTGCCAAAAATGTCTATGCCATATGAACATAGCAGATGGTTGTCTTTTTACAAATACACTAAAAAAAAATGTTGGGCTGGGATGTGGCTCAAGTGGTAACGCGCTCGCCTGGCATGAGCTGGGCACTGTGTTCGATCCTCAGCACCACATAAAAATAAAGATGTTGTGTCCACCAGAAACTGAAAAATAAATATTTAAAAAAATTCTCTTCTCTCTTCTCTCTTCTCTCTTCTTTCTCTCTTCTCTCTTCTCTCTTCTCTCTCTCTTTCTCTCTCTCTCTCTCTCAAAAAAAAAAATGGTGATAGAACTTGGCCATATTCTGAACATGTCAACCTTTTACAGTCTCTGTGCCTTGGTATAATTAGTTCTTCTGCCTAGAATACTTCCTCGACTTACTTCCTTTCTTCATGGAAGTATCCAAGTATCCTCTGGAAACAGCTCCATAGTCAACACTTCTCTGCTTCTCAGAGCTTCAGACAGAACTTGTATTTCCTCTTCCCAGCTGTTGTAACACCCTGCCTGTGGCACCAGTTTAGCACAGGTCATTCTGTGTTTTAATTATGTGTTTCTTTTTTAAGAGAGAGTGAGAGAGGGGGAGAGAGAGAGAGAGAGAGAGAATTTTTAATATTTATTTTTTAGTTATTGGCGGATACAACATCTTTGTTTGTATGTGGTGCTGAGGATCGAACTCGGGCCGCACGCATGCCAGGCGAGCGCGCTACCGCTTGAGCCACATCCCCAGCCCTTAATTATGTGTTTCTTGTGGACTTCCTCCTACCAGGAAGCCCTGGAAGACAGGGAACTTACTTTAGTCTTCTTTATGTTTCTCTTAACCCAATAAAATATATCTGCTATCTAAAACGTTTCAATAAATGATTGTTGAGTTAGTGACATTTTATGTACTGAAATATATTGCTATTACTCCATTTGTGAAGGTGAATCCCCTTTAATCATTTTACTTTTCTCCTAGTAAATTCCTCATCTATGCCTGTCTGCTGCTCTTCTCTGTGCTGCTGGCCCTTCGCCTGGATGGCATCATTCAGTGGAGTTACTGGGCTGTCTTTGCTCCAATATGGCTGTGGAAGTTGATGGTCATTGTTGGAGCCTCAGTTGGAACTGGAGTCTGGGCACGAAATCCTCAGTATCGGTAATAGTGCTTTATAAAACCCATTGGTCTCTATCCTAAGGATATCTTGCTTTTCCTCACTTTTTTTCATATTGTGAAATAATTAACATTTAAAAAATTTATTGTTCTGTTTTCCTCACTTTTGATAAAATGAGAACCATTCCTTTTCTACCTATTTTGGGTTTTGTAAGAACTATAGTACAGGCAAACTGAGAACCCTTTAGTGGTTTTTTTTTTTTTTTTTTAATTGGGTGTTTGGTATTTATTTTCTTAAAAAAGCAATGCTAGTTTGATTGGCTAAGTGCCAAGCCAGCCCACAAGTGCCTAAATAATCCAAAAGGAAACCAAACTACAGAATTTTTATGCCACAGGTGACTAAACATAGTTCTAGCCTTGATCATCAGGGATTTGACTTTCTCCAGATAACTTTTGGAACTATGGCTCCCCTTGTCCTACTCTCCTAGCACTGGGGTTTTAGGACTGTTAATGACTTCTGGAAGGTGGTTTGGTGGGAAGACTATAAGTCCTTTAGATGGGAGCCAGGGGAATGAGAAAAGTTGAGAGTCATGTTGAGAAGGAAGACAGAGTTTTTGGGGTCACTAGAGCCAGGTACAGCTAGTGTTACTGAGCTCTATGAGAGTATTTTTCTTCTCTTTCACAGAGACTGGAACTTCTTAAAGAAAAAAAAAGGTGTAATGGGGTGTGGGGGCTATTTGGGAAGTGAAGCAATGCCCAGTAGGCAAGTAGGGAGGGGAGAAGGAGGTACAGGCTGCTACTCCTGGTTGAAGAGTATAGAAATTGGGGCCCCTTCAACTTTTAAAATTATTGGTTATGAACTATAACAAGAAGATTTATATGGTGTGAGTATTATCTCATATGTATCTAGGAGCTTTAAAATAACTACACAAAGAGCCTTGGCAAGTCAGGGCTATTGATGTTTAGCTATTTTAAAGTCCTTATATCTTTCAAAAAAGATTGATTACCTATATGGCTGCACATCTTTTCCTTTTTATGAGATAGTATTAGATATTTAATGTTTATTCCTGAAATAATTAAAAGTAACTATTATTTTAGGTTTCAACAATTGATATTTAGAAGCTATTTGAACTCTTATCTGTTGTTTTAAGACTTTTTGAGCAAGGAAAAGAATTATGTGTTTGATTAAATATATGGAATGTATAGATATGGTCATTCCAGTGTTAACATTAACTGGTGGAACACTGTTGGTTCTAAGGGAACAAACATTGACCTTGTTTTCTCTGTGTTCTAATCTCAGGTGTGTCTATCACTGACAAGACATGTATATCAGAATGTTCATGTATATTTTGACTAAATATTGTAGGTCTTTTAAATGCATTATAAAGCATTTCTTGATTTGTGGCTTTACCATTTTTCAACTGTTAATGTATTAAGTTTGTGCTTGAATTGAATTAGCTAATTGAACTAATTTTGTTTGAGAACGATTTTAACTATTTTGTTACTTATCTTTCATCTGCAGGTTTTAATACATCCTAATGGAAAAGAAAGGAAAATAAAAAGACATTTAAACTTTTAATTTGTATTTTAAAGTAGCACCTAACAAATAGTTACCATATCTTGTTGAGAATAAACCACACTTGTTCATAAAGCTAGATTTATTTTTGTAGTATTGCATGAAATGTGATTTATATGGCTTTTAATTCAATGACAAATGAAAATCATAGACTGAAGAGATATTTGTCATTTTTTAACAGTAGAAGCAATCAGTATAAATAATCTTAGAAATAATTCTTGTAGTTGAATTTAAAGTTATGAACAAAAGTATATATATACATTGTCTGAGAAATAATTGTGGCTATTACTTCTGTGAATATCTTACTAAAGATCAGGTTTAACTTAGCTTTCTACCTGATTTTCATTTTCTTTTTGACAAATTTATAAGTAAAATTCAAAGAGCCAGCATAAATTGGTATTCACCATGGATTGCTTGCTTATAAATGGAGATTCTGAACTGAGGGTCTTTTGTCTTTTTCTTCTTCTCTCCCTTTTTAGAGCAGAAGGAGAAACGTGTGTGGAGTTTAAAGCCATGCTGATTGCTGTGGGCATCCACTTGCTCCTATTGATGTTTGAAGTTCTGGTCTGCGACAGGATCGAGAGAGGGAGCCATTTCTGGCTTCTGGTCTTCATGCCACTGTTCTTTGTTTCTCCAGTGTCTGTTGCAGCTTGTGTCTGGGGCTTTCGACACGATAGGTCACTAGAGGTAAGAGTTAATACATTTAAGAATGTTTTCAAAACAGTTGTTTGAATGTCAGTGTCTTGCTCTTTGTTAGGAAGAGATTGATTGTTAACTCTAGATCATGCCATATGTGGCAACAAAATACAATGGAAATAATTGTTTCCTTTCTTGACACCAAAGTGTAGCTGTCCTCTGCCAAGGCCATTATCCTTCTCCCAACTTCCTGTTTTCCAATCCACTTGCATCACCAAGGCCTTTACAGAGATAGAGAACTCATAAGATAGATATAGATGTAAAACAATAGATTTTAGCTGAATCTAGTGGTGCAAACCTGTAATCCCAGTGACTCAGGAGGCTGAGGCAGGAGGATCACAAGTTCAAAGCCAACTTTAGCAATTTAGTAAGACTCTCAGCAACTTAGCAAAATCCTGTCTCAAAACGTCAAGAAAAAGGATTGGATTTAGCTCCATGGTAAAGCACCCCTGGGTTCAGTCACCAATAACAATAGCAAAAAAAAAAAGATAAATTTGAAGGAACTGGCATATACACAATTGTGGGATTGGCAAGTCTGAAATGTCTAGAGACTTGATTGGAGATGAGACTGCAGTCCTGAGGCAGAATTTCTCTCTGGAAAACCTCAGTGTTGCACTTAAAACATTCAGCAGTTTGGATGAGGCCCACCCAATTACTAAGTGCAATCACCTATATTTGAAATCAATACCTTCACAGCAACACCCAGTTTAAAGTTGGATTAAATAACTGTATAGTAGTTGGGCACAGTGGCACACGCCTATGATCCCAGCAGCTCAGGAGGCTGAGGCAGGAGGATTTCAACTTCAAAACAGCCTTAGCAACTTAGTGAGACCCTAAGCAACTTAGCAAAACCCGTCTCTAAATAAAATATTAAACTTGCCTGGGGATGTGGCTTAGGGGTTAAGCACCCCTAGATTCAGTCCCTGGTACCAAAAATAAAATTACTGAGTACTATAGCCCAGCCAAGTTGATTCATAAAGCTAAAAATCACACTCCAAAGCCCAGGCCCTGTACACATAAGTTAAGGGCCCAAAGCTGTGAGCTAATGTGTTGAAGAGATACTGGAGACAGTGCAGGAGGCCGCCTTATCCACGGTTTCACTTTGCTTGATTTCAGTTACCTGTGATTAGCCAATGTCCAAAAATCTAATAGACTACAGTAACATTTTAATAATATAGTTCATTACTTTTATTAAAATATATTGTTAGAATTGTTCTATTTTATTATTAGTTTTTTATTAATCTTTTGCTATGCCTAATATATAGAGTAAACTTTATCATAGGTATGTATATATTGGGGGAAAAAACAGAGTATGTCATTTTGGCACAATCTGTGGTCTCAGGCATCCTCTGGGAGTCTTGGATTATAACCCTGTGAGTAAGGGAGAAAAACTTTAGGTGCCTTGTGGAAAAGAATTATAGGAAGGAGACTGATATTGGTTTGGAAGGGAACATAGGAGCTGTAGGGTAAGCCTTAGCTTTAGGTGTACTTTTACCCCAGGTGTAGGTTTGAGAGGAAATTGCCAAGAGAGAGAGAGGTGCTGATGGAACAAGGCACTGTGAGAACCAGAGGGAACAGAATTAAGAAAACCAGGAAGGGCTTGGACTTGAAAGGGGTGCTCTTCCCCTCTAGAACTGGCAGAAACCTTAGCATTGGATGTGGCTGATGGGTAGATGTAGACTATGAAGGTAGGTACTTCTCTCAGCCTACCCTCACCACCCCTGCAGTTCCCTAATCGTTTGACAAGTCAGCTACTTCTCTTCTGCACTGCTTCTCTCTGGCTGATTGCTGGGGACTGCTAAAGAAAGTCACCTGACTCATAGACTAAGTCACCATCTTGAGCCAGACCATGCATTAACAGGGCCATAGCACTCAGGCCCCCAAAGGGTAAAGATTGGTTTGGGGATAAAGGTGGGAAAGGTCTTACTTCTCACCCATGGCCTGCTTGGGAGGGAATAAGTAACCCTTGATGGTGTGGGCCTCCTGGAAATAAGTGTCTGAAGAGGAGTATTAAGAAATAATATAAAAGACACAAAAAATATTTTTTAAAGTAAGAGCTTGGTGGGTGGAAAAGACCTGATGGGTCTGATCTTAATAAATGGGAAAAGCCCACAAATGCTTTGTTTGTAGTGAAACACACCAAAGGAACTTATTGTGAGAAGGGGTTCTTCAAGGTAAACAAGAAGTAAGAGGCTGTGGGAAGTTGGCCTGGTTGGGGCCTTATCACTTGCACAGTAATTCTTCCTCCTCCAGGCAGCTGGTGCCTCAAGGCTATATAGGCTGCACTGGTATCTCTTTTACCCAAGGCTAGCAGGCATATAAATTCAAGGCCATGAACTCATGAATTCCATGCCCAGAATGAGCCCCATTAACACCCATTAATACCTGCACCTGCAAATGGGTGTGTCTTTCTACACCTTTGCATGGAAAGATTCCAAGATGCTGCAGTCAAGCTGTCCAAGGCTATGGAGTTCAAAGCAATAATTTATTTGTCACTCCCAACACTTACTCTTTCTATGAATAAAGTGCAGCCATGCATGCAGTACATTACCTACCAAATAACTGTGGTATTAAAATTTCATGAGGGGTACAGTTAGAAAACAAATTTATAATGTGGCTTCTTGGAATACAGTAATTAAAGTGAAGTTGAGCAGCATTGAACAGACCCTCATGGTATCTGTGCAGCCTGGTAATATCTGTATGTGTATCATATTCCAGGGCCATTCACAAACACTCTGCCCATCTGAAAGACCAGTCTGTTTTCTTCCTTCCCTCTTTGTGGACATATCCATTCAGTGCTCTGGATCTTAGCCAAACTTACACCAACTTTACTCTCTTAAAAAGAAAAGAAAGCAGCTAGAGCAAGCCCCTCTGAGGCTTGGGTTCCACTCTCATGCTTTCTCCTTCCTGTTCACAGGCGAGCTTCTTGAAGTCTGCTATTGTATCCTTAGTGCTCTGTTCCTTTCTCCTGATCTCTGCTCAACCCTGTTTTCTGGGACCTGGCATGAGTGCCCAAGGCCAAGTTCCAGTCCTTGGACCCTCTGGCTGCCTCTGGCTTGAATTCCTTTGCTGAGTTCTTCCTCCCCCTACTCCTTATGAATTGCTGTTTCTTAACATTTCTCTTTCTCCTCACTATTCTTACTTAATTGGAATGATCTTCTTGACATGCCTGCTTCTGCTAACCCTCAGGAAGCTATTGCCACCTAAATTCCTATTTCAGAACTCACTTTTCTGCATCAGCTCAAGATTTCTTATTTAACTTCACCCCAATCTGTCCTCCCTCTTGGACTCCAGAGTAGCTCATATGTGACTAGAGCATAAAGATGGAAGTCCACACTTCTGGGGGAAAGGAAACCTGCATACAGGTGTGGGGCTAAACGAGCTACACCCTCATCACTCAAGGCACGCTCCAGGCACCTTAGCGTACTCAAGGGGCACCAAGGATAATGGACGCTTTGAAGGACACTGATCCATTTGTTGGGATACTACACAAACCACTAGCTCAGTTTTATTTGTATTATTAGTTCACACCCATTCCTTTTGATACTGTATCTTTAAAGAGCTGAGTTTTTGGAAGTTGCTATGATTAGAAGCTAGCACTAATGGGAAAATGCAGCAGAAGAATGGGTAATGAAAATGGAAGTGCCATATCTAATTCCAAGATTTGGGAAATTGTGCACCACCTAGCAGGCACAAAATCTCAGTAGGAATATGTTTTGTGTGCTTTTTAAAAATAATATAATTATATTTTTCTTTTGACTTAGGTGATTTATTTATTTTTCAAATTGATTAGTATGGAAATGCTAAATTTATACCTAATTTCCTAATCAGTGGAACGATTAGTTATTTCTTTTGGCCAAGAGATCTGTGAAAGAACTACAAAGTCACCAAATGTCCTATGAACTGAGAACTTTGGGGAATCTCTGGGCCAGGTCACATATTTTTGTTCTATAGACAAAGACAAGGACTTTCTCCAAAAAGAAGAGCACCCCAGAGGCCATTTGAACAGAGGGTCATTCAGCTAGAGCTGTGAAAGTGCTTTGCCGGGTTGATGACATTGGAGGCCTAGTGAGGTAGTCCTGATCAGGATAAAGAGTGGGGGGCAGGCTCAAGAGAAGTTTAGATAGGAGAATCGACAGGTGCTGGTGACTGAATATGAGTGTGGGGGAAAAAACAGAGGGCACTTCCCAGGTTTGTGATTTGGGGAATCAGCATGCTATGGTGACTTACAGTTAAAGAAAGGAGAAGGACAGGGTTTAAAGTGCTGGGGGTAACAAGCTCAGTTGGGGACCAGCTTCATTCATAATGCCCCTAGGAAAGCCTAGTTCCTAGTGGCATCTGTTGCAGCTGGGTCTGATGCACAGCAGGAAGGCTAGCCTGGAGATAGTTTTGAGAACTGACCACTAGGCCGTAATACAAGCTGGGGAGTGACTGAAACTTCTCAATACCCAGAATGGAGTGAATGAAAAGGCTGAGATTTAGGTTCTGAGTATCATCAGAAAGAACCTAAGAAGAAAGCAGTGTCAGAGCACTTAGAGGTTGCCAAGACTATGTAGTGGAATCCTTGAAGTTCTGAAGGAGAGGTACAAAAAGAAAGGAATAGTCTGCCATAGCATATGTGAAGAGACATTTAAGAGGATGTGAGTGTTAAGTGTTCTGCTGCCTCCTGGTATTGGTGACATTGATGAAGGCAGTTTCCCTGATGGGGTGGTGATGTAGACAGAGGCCAGATCATATGGTGGGGGGATTAGGATGGTAGTAAGGCAGTAGGGGCTCATATAACCATTTCTTTCTCACAAAGCTGGGCTCTAGTAGAAAAAGGAAGTAAGACTGAGAGGGTTACTGATTCATGGGGGGTGGGATTATTTGGAGTTGGGGTTGCTTTTGCTTTTAATGGGAAATGTTTAACTTTTTTCTTGTTGGAAAGCATCAAAGACATAGGTAAGATAAATGATGCAGTAAAAAATCTATAATTAATGGCTTGATATGACAGGGTCTTCAAGGAGCTGAAAAGGAAGGTATGGGATATAGGGCTGAGTCCTGGATATAAGAAAAAGGAACTACAAGGGTGGTTACAAATAGAGATGATTGTAGATAGGGCAGGAAGGAAGCATGGGGAGTCCACTGTGGATTGCCTTTCTTTCTCACTATACCTAGAAACAAGATCATCATTGAGCCAGCAATGATCAGGCCTTTACTCACAAAAAGGCCAGGGCAAGCACTAAGCAGAGGGATAAGGTAGGAGCACATTTCTCTTTGGTATAGCATTGCTGTGCTCTTCTTGTGTGGAAAATCAGGAGTTTCCAATGTAATGCAATATAGTTTTACTGTATTACAGTTTGCATTGCCTTTTAGTGTGTTAACCAAATAACTGTAGTATTGAATGCAACTTATAGTTTAACTGATTCTTCTCTTCATTTGTAGTTAGAAATCCTGTGTTCTGTCAACATTCTCCAGTTTATATTCATTGCCTTAAGACTGGACAAGATCATCCACTGGCCCTGGCTTGTATGTAACTTTTTAAATCCTTAAATAAATGCTTTCATTATAAAAGTAATTCATGTTCATTGTAGGAAACTTGGAGAAGACAGACAAGTATAGGTAATAAACTAATAATCACCTATGATACTGTCACTAGGAGATAATATGATTAGTATTTTATATTCCCTTGTTTTATATAAAATTATACTGCATGTAAAGTTTTATATCTTGATTTTTTATATAAATTCAGTTGATTCATTCTTTAGTTATATCTATCAGACTGTCATTTATAAATAGTTCTGTTGTTGCCAGTGTTTGCAGTTTTAACACATGCTGCATTGGCAATATACATTTACATTTACATATATGTGTGTGTAAATATATATATATATATATATATATATATATATATATATATACACATACATACACACATATATATCATATCTATATTCACATATATGTATTTAAGTTTTTAAAAGTTTTAATTGACACATAATATGCATATTTAGGGGTGCAGTGTGACATTCCAATAGTGTTTACAATGGGTAATGATCAGATCAGTGTATTTGGCATATCTGTTACCTTAGACAGTTATCATTTCTTTGTGTTGAGAACTGTCAGATTCCTCTACTAGCAGCATGAAATATTCAATCCATTTTTGTTAACCATAGTTATCTTACTATACTATAAACATTTATACTCCTGCATAATCTGAAGTATATAATTTGATGCATAAAATTTCTTGTCGGTATTTTTACTCTCTCCTTAGGAATTTCTCCAGAAACAGTATTACTGGGCTATAGGGTTGGAGATTTTTAAGATTCTTAAATACAAATATTATGCTGCCACCTTGCTTTGTCAAAAACCTGTACCAGTTTACACTCTTGCTAGGGGTGGGATCATAACTCAAGCTTCTATTCTGTGTTTTCATTTAATGAGTATCAGGTTAAAATTGACTGTGAATGAAGGTGTGCATGTGTGGATGGAGGGAAGGATACACAGGTAAATTGCAAGCCACAAATTAGAGAATGTAGTGTTGTTTCAACTAGTGAGTGCATAGAAAGAAGATTGGGAGCAAAGGCAGGAGTATTCCATGGATTCTGGGACATGCTTTTATTTTCCCTGCTGCTTGATTGTACACTTTTGCATACAATACCAAATAAAACATATAGTTAAAAAAGAAAAGTATTCATTTCAGTACATGGAAAAAAATAAGGGAGCGTGGACTCCAAAGTATAGGGAAATATGAGATTTACCTCTTTCACCCAAAGTCTTTGATAAAACGTAATGAAAAATGTTGCTTAGGCATCCATCCTACATCTTCAGGGTGATACATCTAGAAAATGGTAATTTGATTGAAAACTGCTTCCAGCCAAGACAAAGCTCTTAGTATAAGGTACAATCAGGAAAAAATAGATTTGGAATTTTGAATATATTTGCACAAGTGAACACAGGGATTTAAACCCTCAATCCTGTATAGCTTCTAGTGCATGAAGCAGTCGGATTACATATCTCCCAAGTGAAAGCAAATGAGGCTGTTAAGATCCCTGTCATGCCACCCATGAAAGGAAATCCAATAAATAAGTCATCACAGTTTTGCTTTAGAAGGAGAAAGACAAACTACATATAGTTTTTAGCAGAACTTACAATCAAGAACGTCAAGCTAATCAAGAAGAGGAAAAAATCATCTATCAAAAATCATAGATCTAAAATTAAAATGTACACCTCTAGAACTATTAGAAGAAAAGATAGGACAAAAATTTTAGGACCTACAATTAGGTAAAGAGTTTGTAGAAATGGTGCCGATAGGGCTGGGGCTATGGCTCAGCAGTAGTGCACTTGCCTGGCATGTGTGAGACACTGGATTTGATTCTCAGCACCACATATAAATAAATAAATAAAATAAAGATCTATCAACAATTAAAAAAAGAAAAGAAATGGCGGCAATAATGTGGTTCACAAAACAAAGAAAGAGAAATTCAGAATTCCTAAAATTAAAATGAAATAAAAGACAAGTCACAGACTGGGAGACACATTTCTTAACTATCAAAACTTTTTCTTGCATTAAAAACATAGGAAGATTACTAAAAAAAAACCCTCAAGAATGAGAAAAGAAACATCTGATTTAAAAATTGACAAAATTGTGGATTGAACAGATAATTTATAAAGAAGATATATACATGATTACTACGCATAGGAAGATGCTCAATACCATTAACTCTCAGGGAAAGGGACAATAAAACCATGGTGAGGTCTTTCTACACGTTAATCACAGTGATGAAAAAAAAAAAAATCTGGCAATAGCAAGTGCTGGAGATACTGCAGAGAAAGGGGCATATTCCTGCATTACTGCCAGGAAAGCAGGACTGTTTAGGCACTCTGAAAAGTAGTTTTGGCAATTTTTATATAGTTAAACATGTACTTACCATGTGATCTAGCACTACAAATATAAAGCCACACAAAAACACAGATATAAAGCCTTATAGTGGCAGTGATGGTGATACAAGGAGTTAGAAACTAACTTCACCAAGTAGTGTGATAAACTGGTCATCCATACAGTGGAATGTCAATAACAATGAAAGGGAACAACCTGTGGCTATATGGAGAGCTTAGATGAATTCCAAAGACATTATACTGATTGGGAGAAGCTAGTCTCAAGTACTTGGTATATAATCCCATCTATACAACATTCTCATTTAGAAAAACAAAAACAAAAGTACAGTGACTAAAAACAGATCACTAACAGATCAGGGTTATGATGGGGTGATAAAGTAACAATGAAGGAGCAGCATAAGGAAGTTTTTTTTTTTAAAGAGAGAGTGAGAGAGGGAGAGAGAGAGAGAAGTTTAATATTTATTTTTTAGTTATTGGCGGACACAACATCTTTGTTTGTATGTGGTGCTAAGGATCGAACCCGGGCCGCACGCATGCCAGGCGAGCGTGCTACCGCTTGAGCCACATCCCCAGCCCCAAAGCATAAGGAAGTTTTATAGGGTGACAGTACTATTATATGTGCCACCTACAGCTATACATATGTACAGTTGTTAGAACTCTTTAAGTCTATACCCCAAACCAATCAGCTCTCTTGTATGATCCCTAAGGAAAGAAAGGAACAAGGGAAAAGTAGCCTGAGGAGTCAGGGTAGGAGGGTGGGGAGATGTCAAGGGAGGCTGGCCAGGCTATGCCCCCAGGGCTTCTCCTTGGGCTCAAGTGTGGGTGAGGCAATGTCATTCTGCTGGGACAGTACATACAGACACAGAGCATGCCTGGCATGGTGGCAAGATTGGAGTAGCGCGATGCAGCCAGCGTGAATCTGCCAAGGTCACTAACTTGGATGGGGTATAGGATCTCTAGAAGCCTAGGCGGCTAAAGGTGCTGGAGGACGTGGTCCCAAAAGTGTCCTCAAATTCTTCTAGCAGGTTGTAGATATTTGGTGTGGTGAGAGTGTGTGAGGTGTGCGCACAGGGGCCCAGGCAGCCCTGGTCCCTGCAGTACCTGTGATGCCAGCAGAGGCAGGCGGGGCCAGACTGCATGTGTGAGAGAGGGGAAGTGGGAGTGAGTGGGAAGCGGGGACTGGGACACTGAGCACAGGAGTCCTGAGTGAGGGAGTGGGGACTATGAGTGAAGACTCTAGGAACCCAGAGGCCAAGGCCCAGAAGCAACACCTTCCCCCAAAGAAGAGGTGCCTGGGACATAGCGTTTCCTGCAGCAGGTCCCATGGTGAACATGCTACAGGTTTCTTTCCCATGCTGCCCTCACAGCAGTGCTGGGCAATGGGACTGTCCTCAGTCAGGCTTGCAGTGTCTTAACTGAGAGACCAGCAGGGTGATGACAGTGGCACCCACTGGAGGTTGGGCCGAAGCTCTAAAGACATCTCCTGTCTGCTTCTCCCCGCAGGTGGTGTGTGTCCCCCTGTGGATCCTCATGTCCTTTCTGTGCCTCGTGGTCCTCTATTACATCGTGTGGTCAGTCTTGTTCCTGCGCTCCATGGATGTGATTGCAGAACAGCGCAGGACGCACATCACCATGGCACTGAGCTGGATGACCATCGTCGTGCCTCTCCTTACTTTCGAGGTAAGCACCTGGGAAATCTGTCCAGCCCCCAAGCCCACCCTCCCCCATGACGACATCCTGCCTACCTGGAAAGGCAGCCTGCCAGCCCTTGACATGGCGGTGTGCCCCGTGGAGGTCTGCAGAGAAGGGCAGGGACATGGCCAAGTCCTCTCTTTCTCCTAGGCACGGGGCGGAGAGCAGTGCTCCTCTCCAGCCACCATGCATCTGGAGGCGTGCACCCTCTGCTTTTAGGAAGGGAGAGTTTGAAGTCATCACTATGTATTGGAGTCCTGTAGAGAATTCTACAGTGGACACAGCTGGCTTCTTACAACCAACACTAGGAATGTTTCCCATGAAACCCCTGGTGGTGACAGTTTTCCAAGTGGATGGACTTTTGCTTGGTCCTGAACAAGCAGGCCAGCGGGCACCTGGTTGCTCCCCACAGGAAGCATGCTTTTCTGCCCTTGCCATGTGACTCTCCCTCTTCCGAGACCTAATAAAGGAGGAGGTGTGTAGTGGGGCAGCTTCAGACTTTGTTCCTTTCCAAGTGACACATTGACAGGACCCTGACTGTGTCTCTTTCTCTAGATCTTGCTGGTTCATAAACTGGACGGCCACAATGCTTTCTCTTGCATTCCAATATTTGTGCCCCTGTGGCTGTCGTTGATCACACTGATGGCAACCACATTCGGACAGAAGGGCGGAAACCACTGTACGTACTCTGTGCCTGAGAAGCACTGGGGAGGGGTGTGTGTGTGTGTGTGTGTGTGTGTGTGTGTGTGTGTGTGTGTGAGAGAGAGAGAGAGAGAAGGGGGAGGGGCTCTGCTCTATGGAAGGATGAGTCAGAGGGCTCTGATTTAGGAATAGCCATGGGGACTCTAGGACTGAAGAAGGTCAGGCACCTCCCAAGGCAAGGGCAGCTGTCACCCTTGCTTTGTACTGGCCTGCACCACAGCTCTCCTCCGGGCCGTGCATGCCTTGATTACGGCAGGACCATATAAGGCAGGCTGGCTCTCCGAGCTCCTGCGCCCTCCTCTGCAACCCAGGTCTCATGAGGCTAGATGAAAAGTCCTCGTCTGCCCAGAGAACCTGGGGAATCCTCCCAGGTCTCTTTTTGTGCCTCCCCTCCCCAGTGTCAGTCTGGACATCACAGATTCTGGTCAGTTGTACGTGGCCAGAACACTCTGCACCTCTTCCTGCAGGCTGACACATGGATTCAAAATCATCTTTGCAGAGGGTCCTTCCTCATAAGGCAGTGAGCACCAGTGCATGGACCCCAGAGCACTGCCCTTGCAGAAGCCCGGGGCACTGCCAAGAGCAGCCCAAGCCATGCTTGCTGCTCTTGTCCTGGGAGAGCCAGCACTGAGCCAAGTCTCCTGAGATGCAGAGGGAAAGCTGACCTCAGGGAAGTGACTTTGAGGAGGGCCCATGAGCGGTAGTTCATGTGCTCTAGTGCCCAACCGAATCCCTGGAGGGCCAGCTCAAGTGGTGTTCCTGGCCCAACCCTAGCCCAGCCCACCCCAATGCTTCTGAATCAGGAAGGCTAACCCCTGAGCTGCAGAATCACATCCTAAGAGCGCCCCAGGAATGTCCTTGCCGAGAATTTGGATCCTCACTTTGAGAACCTTGGAGCTGGAGGGATTAATTCTTCCTCCACTGGCCCTGCAGAGCCTGGTCAGCCATCATCTCCGAGGATGCTGGGGAAGCATAGTGAGAGTAAAGCTTCCTGTTGAGTAAAGAGAACAACAAGGAAATCCACGGAGACTAGCATTTGAAAAGGAAAATTCTTCTTTTTCAGGGTGGTTTGGTATTCGCAAAGATTTCTGCCAATTTCTGCTTGAAGTCTTCCCATTTTTGAGAGAGTATGGAAACATTTCCTATGATCTCCACCATGAAGACAACGAAGAAACTGATGAAATCCCAGCTCCAGAGCCTCCTAAAATCGCCCCTATGTTTCGCAAGAAGGCCAGGGTGGTTATTACACAGAGCCCTGGAAAATACGTCCTGCCCCCTCCCAAGTTAAATATCGAAATGCCAGACTAAAGGACACTGGCAGGGCCAGAGCATGAGTGGACTGGGACGCACGCTCTCTCCCTCCCTCTGCCTCTCCTTCACCCTCCTTCCCCGAGACCCCGAGTGGAGCTGGGCCTCTAGGGATGTCCATCTCATGCCTCGTTTGCATTCAGTGCCAATCAGCTGCTCACCACATCGGGATACAGAGGTGGCGGGGGGTTGGGGGTGTCTGTGGATATGATGCCAGGGGCCGTGAAGGAGAGAGAAGAACCCAATTCCATGAGAGCGGGTGTCTAAGGCACCTTCTCTTGCCCATGGTACCACCTGGGAATGGCTGCTCCTGAGACCTGCAGGGGGAGATTCTGTCTACAGGACAGCTTCACAGGGCTGAAATTCCTGTGGCAAGTGTTGGTGGAAGTGGTTTCCTACAGGGCCGCCTCCCTGGACAGCTCTGAGCTGTCCCGCTGCAGGTCGGCAGTGGGGACTGTAACTGGGTCTGAGTGTACCTGGTGTTTCCGCACAGCCCCGCCGCCATGCTTAGCCCTGTCCCTGCAGTGGAGGGCTTTCCCTTTGGGCGTGCTGACGGTGGTTTCCACGGCCTCCTCCGTGAGCCCTTCCCAGTGGAGTGACTCCATGCCTGTATAGTATTTATACGAATATTTTAGCATTGTAATATACAGTGTCAAATCCTAGTTCTGTACAGCATACTCTGTTAAAAGTATTTTTTTACAAGCTTGTGCCCGTGACGGACGTGTTCTGCTGCAGAAGTTGAAGTCGGTGCCAGCCCTGCCCCACCTCAGAGTTGTGCCGGGCCTTCACAGGACATCACCACTTACACCTGGAATTCTGTCACGTGCATAGCCCTGCTCCTGCCAGCAGAGCCACAGCAAGCAGGAAATGACCTGTATGTTTCCTCACGTGGGGGAAATCAGGCTGGGAATAACCTAGAAAGCAGTGCTCGGGCCAGGACACGAGGGAAGGTTGCCAGGAGCAGACACATTCACAGATTCCCATGGGGGTTGGGGTCTGTAGCATTCTGCCTGCCGGCAAGGAGAGCCACTTTACACCTGGCCAGTGCTGTCACCTGTGAGCACAGTTTCTCTCTCCTCTGCTGTGACAGCCCAGAACGCGTCCAGTCCTGCCAGTGGAGTAACGTCCAGTCCTGCCAGTGGAGTAGCCTTCTGCCGAGAATCAAATAGGTCCTCCGTGCAGGTGGGTGGAGAGGACCATTGACGAGCCCGCTCAAGAGGCAAGTGCAGGTTTTCATGTGGGCAACTGCTAAATGGCCTCAAGCAGGCCTAATGGAAGTCCATCACGTCCCTGACTCTGCCGCTGGCGCTGGCCTGTTGCCAGTCTGCTATGTTTCAGAGGAAAGGGGGGAATGGTGTACCTTTCCTGCTTGGTGTGTAAAAAATGTAGTTATGTCCACTATTTTTGCTCCCTGTAGTTGTTCAATAAACCAGTTCCTTGTTTTACAAATTCACCGAGTACATCTTGTTTTGTAGACAGCTGGGGAACGGGAATTGTGCTTAGCCAGTGGCAAAGGCAGCCGAGACTGGCAGGGGTGTGGGAATGTCCTTTATAAGGAGTCTCTCCATGAGGGACAGTGCCAGGGTTGTGCAGAGGGAAAGAGGGAGGGGTCAAGATTCTGTGGTTGTCTGGGTGATGCCACACTGCCATTGTTAGATCTCAGGAGGTTTTGCTCATTGTCCCTGGGCTGGCTGGCAGTGTACACGTGGAATTGCCTTTGTAGTGGCCCTGGGGTACTCACTTTGATCGTGTGGGTAGCAGAGAGTTGCTTACCTCCCAGATGCTCTGTGTTTCTCTCTCGCCCGAGCTGCCCCTCCAGTTCAGTGACAACTTAACTCGGGTGGCCTTTCAGAAAAGGAAAGCCACAGTTGCTGCTGGTTGAAGGATTTCCCACAGGCAGCACAGGGCACACATGAATCCTTTCTTCTTGAGCACATTGGATTTCAAACTCGCTGTGCAGAGGGATGCCTTATTAATTAACGTCGGAGGCTGTGACTCAACTGCCAGGTGCCATGCTGCTCCTGTGTGCCCCTTGAATCCCCGACCCTGGGAGGCAGATGCGAAAACTCTTCTCCCTGTGAGGAAATGGAGGCCAGGAGAGGTCAGTTAATGTGTCCAAGCACACAGCTAGGAAATCCTGGGTAAAGATGGTGACATGGGCTGTCTGCTTACACATCCCAGACCCTTACCCACTGTGCCCTGGGCCTCAGGCCCTGGCGTCCAGAGGTCCCAAGTGTGGAGAACTTATTGGTTCCTGGAAATGCCTGGAAGACCATGGAGTGCCATGCCCACTGTGGAGTGGGGACAGTCTGTGGGAGGTGGCCTTGCATGTGTGGCCAATGTGATTTGGAGGTAGCTTCAGATGGGACGTTTCCCTCTGGACCGTCCGGTGCTACACTGCACAAGAATAACTGCAGAGATCTAATGCTGGGCATAAACCAACATTTGTCCATATGGATGTGTTTCTTGGTCAGGGTTAATAAGGCCTGTATGTCAAGCAAAATGGCAGATGACCTGGCCCACCATGACGGCAAAGACCCACATGGTCTGTGTGGTGGGGCACAGGTACAGACTGAGGAGAGGCAGGGAGCAGGACACCTACACCTCTGTGGGCTGTGACATTATTAACAGGTCATCCGTGTGCTCAAGTGGCGACCTGCCTGCCATCTGTCTCCTCCCGACCAACATGTTACGTGACTATGTTAATAGGGTCTCTGTGGAGGATGTCACTGGCCCCTGTGGCTGGGAGTGTCAAAGGATGGCGGGGCCGCAGCTGGAAACATGGGAGCCATCCTAGAATTGGCTGTGCATCAGGAACATCGATTCTCTCGAGGAACGTGTGGCCAGTAGTTTGGGAAGGAGCACCCACCTTGTTAGTCCTTCCTGGACCCTGTTGGCCAAAGGAGCTGGAGGAAATGGGGGCTGTCCATGGCTCATCCTTAAGGTTTGGCAGGTAACCTTGAACACTAATGGGCACTGCTGAGATCTTTCCTGTGGAGATGCCTTTGTGTGGACCAGAGTGTCCATGGCTGGTGGTCTGCTTGGGCTGTTTATGAGAACACTGGCCAGGCAGGTTGTGATGTCACCACCAAGGAACCCAAGACCCCTTTTGGTGTCCTGGGGTGGCGTTAAGATCAAATTGAACCAAGGACAAGCCATCAGTGAGTATGGCTAGGTGTGAGGTTCAGGATCCGAGAGGCCAGGGTTCTGGCCCAGGCCCAGAAGTGTGCCTTTCCCTCAAGTGCCTATAGTGGCTGCGGCGCCTGCTACCACTGTGGCCATGTTCCCTCCTCTCTGCATTTCACCACGCTGCTGTCCCAGCTGCTACTGTGTCTCAGAATACATGCCAGGCACCAGCAGTGGTCTGATGTATCCCCCTTGGTGGACCACCAGAGGTGAAAGCAAGCATTGAGTCAGAACACATGCTGGACTGCCGCAGTCTCTGGCTGGGCACAAATCACGAGTCTCCACACAGCTTGTAGATTCAAACAGCAATTCTTTATTCCCGAACTCACACCGGCCGTCTACAAACACGTTCTGGGGGAATCCACGTTCTCTGCCCAAATCCACACTCTGCCCTAATCCACTACTCTGCCCAAATCCAATCCGCATGGGCTTCTGTCTCCCAAAATATACTGTCTGACCCTAAGAACTCAAGAGGAACTCAGCAGCAGGATACGCCCTATTCTAAAGGGGAACACCCTAATCTCCTATTATGCTAAACTGCCCTATTCTAAAGGGGGAACACCCTAATCTCCTATTATGCTAAACCGCCCTATTCTAAAGGGGGAACACCCTAAACACGGATCCTGCCCTGGTCCTTGAGCAAGGTCACCTTTCAGAAGTCCTTCCACTAGACAGCATGGGAGTAAGCTGGCAAGGAATTTGTCATACCTACTTGGCTGATGGCTCCCAGCACTGGACAACAAAAAGCACCAGAAACCCGCGAGAAATCTGTGTGCACAAAAGTGCCCAAGGTATCTGTCATGTCTTTCTTTTCAGTTTAGCAACACCCTGGGCTATCTTTGGCTCTCATGGTAAAGACTTTAGCACCATGAGGCCCTGGAGTAATGCAGGGACCGAGACAAAACTCCAATGGATTAGGGTTCAATTCAGTTCCCCAGACAGCCTCTGTCCACTCCTGAAGAATACGCTGTGTCCAGAGAGGAGAAAACCAGAGAGGGCAGAGTAGAATCAACAGGAAGCGCATTTGGGGATAGCATGGCACTGGAAGAGCCAAGGTTGCAGCGGAAATTCATGGGCCGCAGCAAACTGCGTGCAGATTCCAAGAGTGAGGTCAGGCAATGGACGTTCTGCAAGGCGACAAAGGCGAGGATGATGCATGGAAACTAGACATGACAATGTCTTTCCACAGTGACCAGTAGCAAAGGAATTGTTGTCTTGTGGTTTGGGCAGGTGTCCTTGCACGAGTGCATTTTGTAGGAGGTTGTGGTCACCATTGAGCCAGCACCAGGTTCTGGGAGTCTTTGGTGATGGTTAGTCTCTGGCCATGGTGAGTAAGAACCCTTCCTGCATTCACTCCCACCTTGGTTTGGGTGGACACGGGTGACTGACTCCATTTTGCTTATGACAACTTTCCCACTTTAAATACTTGGCAAGTATGAAAACGTGGCATTGCGGCCCAACATTCACACTGACACTGGGTTCCTGGTCATGCTGACACGGTTCCCTTGGCGTGGTGTGCTTTGTTTAATGGGATCTTCTTCAAATAGGTGGGAGGAGGTCAAGCCTCCCTTTGAGTCGGTCTGAACTGCACCCTTATCATTACAGTGAAGGTGCGAGACTCCCAGGGAGTCTTGCAGGTTTTGATTAGAGGGAGCCCACTCAGGTCTGCCCTACAGGATTTGTGTTTGGTTTTATGCCAGCTGCTGGATCTGGTGACATTTCTTTCTTTTCGGTCATCACACGGATGTGTTCCAATGTCACATTTCCACTTGGGAGGAATCTTCTGTTCACCTGGGGGCTTTCAAACTGAAAACGCATGCTGTGCTCAGGGAGTCTATTCCAGATAGATGTGATTTCCCTTAATGATCACAGGCAAAAAGCACACACGTTCTTACCCTAGAGAACCTTGGGTTAGCACATCAAAATGCTGTGAACTCAAGTGTGGGGAGAGCCTGAACACCAACACCCCAGAAGCCAGTGGTTTCCCTGTCCTTTGCTTTGAACTCCACAGCATGCAAGAGAGGCCAGTGAGAGGTGGGAAGAGCAGCTAAGAGAAAGGCAAAATGGGGGTGGATGAGACCAGGCATTGTAACCCCCAGCCTGGCCATCTCCAGCCACTCCCTTATCATCTGGCGCTCATGGGCACATTGCTGCCAGTCACGTGTCTAGGAGGCACTCCTCTGTGAACTCCTTAACTTTCACCAGGTCCACTTTCCCCATCTCCATCCACACTATACATGCCCACTGATCTTGATCTCGTGGGGAGGTGGGCACTTAAACGCCTCTTCCTAAATCTCGTGGGCCCCTTGCTTATGGACAATCTATATAGAAACATGGCAGATTCCAGGACTGCTGCTGGAATCCGTCTAAGGCCCCAGACAGACCCCATGAGAAGAGAGAGCCAGCCTCAAATATCAACCATGCCGTCCATGGGAGGGAGGCCCTGCGCTCCCAAGAATGCAATCTGCTTCCCCTCCTGACTGCTCCTTTCCCCACCCTGCCCCTAGACACTGTTCATGACGACTCCACTTTCCAGGTAGACTCGAAAGGCAAAGGTGAGGATGAAATGGGGGAAACGCCACAGTGCAGATAACCGTGAGGACAGAATCAGAGCCCCTCAGGGGAACTTTTTCAGAGCGGTACTTAGGCTCTTGAGCTCAAGTTGTGCAACCTGGGAAAGCAACAGTTCTCCTGATGCAGGTCGGACGTGGGTAGCAGAGTCATTTGAGTTTCTTAGTTTCTGAGTTCTGAACTGCATTTCTTCACGTTAGGTCCATAGTCTCTTCTCTTATTTCTACAGTAAAATTCAAAAACCAACCTTATGTTTAGAAAAAAAAAGGGGGATGGTCTTGACCCAGCCTGCTTCACCTGTACTGTGACTGAGTTTCTGCTCTGTGACGGTGAGTATGTTCCCTGTACAGGCAGGAAAACCATGTGGGCTGTTGAGGACCTTCCTGAAGAAAGGCCCTGCAAAGAACCAAATCCCTCTCGACTGACTGGCAGGCCGGGCTGACTATAGGCCAAGCCTGAAACTTTTCCAAACACTCCACTCTGCCCCCAACAAAGTCAGGTTCTCTGGGCTGAGGACAAGGTGCAGAGACTGGCCCCAGGTTCACAGAATTTAGGCCGGGAATTTAGGCCAGGGAAGGGCAGGCCACACAGTGCCAGGCAGACCTCATGCAGACCAGGTCCCGGACTGAGCTGCCGAGAGGGGCCCTGTATAAAGCTTGGGGAATGCACCCCTTCAGCCACCCAGGTCTGAGCTGCTGTCCTGGAGCACCACAGCATCTCAAGCACCACTGGCTTCCCTGACGCCCCTGAGTTCCTCAAGGGGAGCTCAGGACCAGGCCATCCCAGAGAGAGGCTGTCAGAAGCATCCCTGGGACCTGAATGAGACTCATTGCTAGCTGCACAGGAACCCCTGGGTGCAGGCCCCCTGCATGCACATTCCCACCTCCAACACCTTCCCCAGGTGAACAGGTGGAATGAACTGGGACTGCAAAGTTACATAGTCACTCACCCTCACTTGTCCGTGAGTCCACCTGAAGGATTGTGCTGAAAAAGGGACAGCCAGGAAAGGAAAATGGGCTCCTCAGACCACTTCAGGTGGGGAGCGCTTGTGGGGCCATGGCCTTTCCATTTCCTAACTGCAGTTTTGCTCAGAGACCGGAGCAATCCCGGCAAGGCCCGCTGTTGTCAGTAGCTGAAGCTCATGCCCGCTGCATGTCAGGCCCCCGGCTTTCATCCACCCTACCCACCAGTTTCCTAAATACCAGTGACTCCTCCTTCCTGCTCACGGGTGCGAGGTGCATAGGTGAGGCTTCAGTAAATCAGGGTGTCAGGATGGCACCATCTAACCTTAGGACAGAGGTCACAGGCACTCAGACACTATGCAGACCACTGGGGCTAATGTGGGTTCTGAAACCATCTACATGTGCTCATAGTGACAGCAACCCCTCCTTCCACCCGCAGGAGGGAGGGCTCTGTGCAGTCCTTCCCTCTGCTGGCTTACATTCCCAGACCACTAGAGGAAGGGGAAGTTGGAGGGAAAGGGAGGGAAAGCAGAAGTACTGGGGAACGAAGTTGAGAAAATTATGTTAGTGGCATGTAGGAATATGTCAGAAAGAACCCCGCTCTTAAGTATAATTATAATGCACTAATAAAAACATAACCAAACAGGAGTGAATTAAATAGTGAAATACGCCATAGTCATTGAGGGCTACAGAATAATGGGAAATTCCCAATTTTACTTAAGTTCTTTATAATTTTGTGCCTTATCTGTAGTTGCCAAAATGGCAGTCAATTATGGGCTGTAGAGAATCAGATGTGACTGTGTTACTATTACTGTCCTTGATGGAGTCTGCCTGCAAACGGGATATTCTGTCAAGGTGTAGATAGGTAACAGCGGACATGCCTGCTCTCAAACGAGAGGCTCCTTCAAGGTTTAGCGGACATGCTTGAAAACGAGGTGTCTGCTGTCCTTGGGAGGACTTGCCTGCAAACGGGATGTTCTGCCAAGTGGGCTAGGAGGGCGCTGAGAAAATTTTTATTATCTGTTCTTAACAAAGAGCAGAGCTCAACATACTCCGGGCCGAAAGTAGATTAGCCCTGAGAAGCGGGTCACTTCTGATTAGAAAGTAAAACTTCTGTGTGCTATGTTTAATTAGCCGAAAGACCTGATTTATTGATGTTGGAAGGCTGCCTTCTTTGTTCACAATACTATAAAAAGATTGCTTGTACACAATAAAGGACTTTTTTTCTGCTGCTGCTTCGCTTGCTATGCTTCTTCTTCTTCTTTCTTTTCCCATGCTGACCTGCAAGTGAATTACTGCTACATTTGGCGTAGTCGGCAGGATCCAGCACCGAAAGGGTAAGCACCCCGGGTTAAGAAAACGAAAGGGGGACTTTCGGGATAAAAAAAATATCGAAAGGTATCGCCCCAGGTTGAAAGAAACTTTAGGGGGACTTTCAGAACTAACATGGGAAACTCCCAGTCCTTAAAGGAACAATATGTGGAGTTACTACAGGGATTATTATATTCCATAGGTGTGAAAACATCTCATAAGAGACTCAAGGAGTTATTTAAAATTATAAAATGTCTTTGTCACTGGTTCCAGTATCAAACTAAGGTCCAGTTAAATTTAGGGGAATGAAAATTGGTTCAGAAAGAGCTCCGTAAACAACATCAGGCTGGAAATGTTATTTCTTTAAAGATTTGGACATTGTGTAACGCTATTACTCAGGCATTACAATTATTAGAGAGCAATAATAAAAAGGGTTCTCTATGTGAAAGTCAAGTTTATACATCAAAATCTGATAATAAGGTTAATAAAACGGAACCCAAGAAAGATATTTGTGACACTATAGATGACTCTCCTAAATCAGATCTGGGTGATAAGGAAGATTTAAAAGGTTCAGATAGTGACTCCAATATGAAAGAAATTATGGAGGTCTTTGTGGATAAAATGAAATTAAAAACAAAGGTCTTTTCTTAAACCTACTACTCCTTCTAATGCTTCTCTCTTTCCAATGACAGAGTATAGAGTTGATGAGGGTAGAGAACAACAATGTTTTTCATTTCCTCTTACTATGATACATGATGATGATGATCTTGCAGCTCCTCCTGGTTGTTTTGTTGATCCACCACAACAAAACCTTCAAAATCCCCCAATGATTGATGTTCACTATACTGCAGTGGAATACAAGTTTATATAGGATTTAAAAGCTACAGCCTTTCAATATGGCCCTCAGTCTCCTTTTGTGTTAGTTATGTTAGAATATTTGGGAACTTCTAAATTACTTATTCCTTTGGATTGGGAGACATTAGCCAAAACAGTTTTGGAGGGATCTCAGAGGTTACAATTGAGAAGTTGATGGGAAGATGAGGCACAAAAACAAGCTGGAGAGAATGAAGCTCAAAATCCCCCAGGACCTATGGAGGATAAGTTTATGAGGGAGGGTAATTACCGTGCCTATAGAGAGCAGGTTCAATATACAGATCCAGATCTTCAACAAGTTTGACAGGTTTTCTTAAGAGCTTAGAGATGTGTGATACCCACTGGTCAGGCACAACCTTCCTTTACTAAAACTATACAAGGGGCTACTGAACCTTACACTGATTTTCTTGCAAGACTGTGTACTTTTGTAATGAGGGCAATGAGTCAAGATCAAATAACAAAGGTATTATTGGAAACATTAGCATTTGAAAATGCAAATCCTGAATGTAAGCATATTTTGGGGCCATTAAAAGGGCAAAACACTTCATTGAGTAAATATGTGAAAGCTTGTGCTAGAATGGGAGGAATTGAACATCAAAGTTTCTGCTTTTGCTGCAGCCATGGCTGGAGCCCTTAAACCCAATAAATCAGGAACTTGTTTCAATTGTGGAAAAGCAGGTCATTTTAAAAGGGATTGTAAAAAAAAAAAAAAATTAATTAATTAATTAAATAAATATATAAATAAATAAATTTTATGAGACTTTCTAATTACCGGCCGGTTATTTTTTCTAGGACTCTTGCTTTTTCCTAGATTCTGTATTTTTTGAGCTCATAATTTTGATCCTACAGACCTCAGTTAATGTTTTTCTGATCAGTTCTATTTTTGATCAACTGTGGAATATTTAAACAGTACAATGGAAATTTCACCTAAAATAGCTACAAGGCCTTTATTGTGTTATGTGTGCACCTTTGTATTATATGTTGTATGTCTGTTTGTGCGTATGTCCGTATATCATGTACGTGATATAAAGATTGATATATATGCAAAGAGCGCTCATAAAATATTTTTAATTCACTGATTTTAATGGTTCAATTTAAACTGGGTAAACAGATAAAAAATAAAATGTCTTTAACATGTTAATGACTGATGTGCTTTGGTTCTAGGACTTTTCTTCAACAACAACAACAACAACAAAATGGCTAACACTATTCATTATATTTGTCTAATGTTTTGATAAAATTAGTAAATTAATTAGATATAAGATTACTTGTTTATGAGTACTTTTGTTAAATATCTGATTGATTTACAAGGTTAATATGCTAAATGTTAAATATACCATTAAATGCTTTTAACTCCTTAAATTACATTAAATAACATTATTAATAATTTTTTAAGTTGGTAAATAATATAAATAAATAAATAAATAAATAAATAAATAAATAAATGCTTCTTTTTCATCCCTAATATTTAGACACTATATTTTCATAATATAAACAAATGTGATTAATTGTGTACTACAAATAACAAAATATCTCTTATTAAAATAAAATAATTTACATAAATTCAAAAATTTACAAGGATCATTTCAAAGTGTAAATAAAGAAGGGGTTAACAAAAAAATTTAATAGGTTCTAGGTATGGATTTAATAAAAAAAATGTGTTTCTAAAAGTGAGTAAATAAAAGGATTTAAACAAGTGATAAGGAAGGACTATGTATGTTGGCTATATAGTTTTAAGTAAGTGATAAAAAGGTCTGTGTACGTTGGCTATATATATAAATTTTTGAACAAATAATCTTAAAAAATTAAAGAGTATACAAATATGGTTAAACAACAACTGTTATTTTGCAATATTCTAATATGTTATTTCTTTCAAAGCTAAACTTAATTAATATAAAAACATCAATAGTAATTATGGTACTATTACTCTTCTTTGTATATAAATGTGTTCATATTTTCCAGGTATATAAGTCATTAAGATAAAAGTTTAAAATAAAAAAAAAAATTATATCAAGCTGGTGTTCTCCAAAAGGTTGCATGGTAATTTTAGGCTTAAAAAAATAACATATTGGAGATTTATTTATATCATTTAATGTTCTATAACTGGGCCTATTATCAATAAGATATATAAAGTTTTATGTTACTTTTTACACTGAGATACAATTTAAATGTATTTTTTTAAGTTAATGAGAGCCTTATCTACATAAAGGTTAATATTATACAACACAAAAACATTTTTCTAAAAAAAGGCTAAAAGCTTTCAGCCTTTCTTTATTTCATGTTTTAGATGTGTTATCATATTGTGTTAGTTTTTACTCAAATAAACTTAAACAATTATTTATATAAAATTTATAATATAATATTAAAATAAATAAATAAATAAATAAACTTTAAAACTACAACACTTTACTTAAAATTTATAAAGAGCCCTACTTACCTAAAATAAGACTCTATGTCCTATCTGAGTACATGTATAAATAACAACAAAAACGGTAGGCCAAATTTCAGTATATTTTACTCATATTAGAACATATTCTAAACTGCCAGGACCAAAAAAATAAATAAATAAATAAAAATATTGATCAACTATTATTCCCCTTACAAAAGGCTCATCTAGAACATGCTTTACATCATACAAACACTAAAGGACTTTATAAAAAATACAAAATAACTGTTCATATGTGCTCCTTTTAATATTCCTTATTGTCCTCCTGGTGTTAATCCAAGGGGACTCCATCCTAATGCCCTTTGACAAATGGATGTTGTTATAATTCAGTCATTTGGAAGACTAAGATATGTACATCATACTATTGACACTCATACTCATTTTCAATGGGCCACAGCATTATCTTCAAAAAAAAAAAAAAAAAGCCAATGCAGTCATTTCTCATTTATTATCTTGTTTTGCTATCATGGAAATTCCTTAAAAACTTAAAACTGACAATACACCTGCATATACCTCACAAAAATTACATTCATTTTTACAAAAATATGACATTACACATACATTTGACATACCTTATAATGGTCATGGTCAAACTATTATAAAAGAACAAATCGTACGTTAAAAAAATATATATGCTAAAAATAAAAAGGGGGGATATGGCTATGGCTTATTCACCTCAAAATATAATTCATAAAACTTTACTAACTTTAAATTTTTTAAATGTCTAGTCAGCTTCCAAGGTTCCTGCAGCTCAGCAACATTTCTCAACATTTAAATCTCAGCCATTATTTCTAAAATCGGAAATACCTATATGGTACAGGGATGATAATAAAGAATGGATTTCTGGGTTGTTGCACCACTTGGGAAGGGGGTTTGCTCTTATTTCTACAGGTGAAACACCTTTCTAAGTACCTTCAAGACTTATCAAATTACAGAATGAGCGACCCATTTGTCAGACAATTTCAGGATCTGGCAGAGAACTGAATGCAGAGAACTCCTATGATGGCAACGAAAACAGCAGACCCCCCAACATGGGCACTGATGAAAAAGTTGACTCAAGAAGCTGAAAAAACCCTTCAAAAGGCAAATCAGCCTTTAAATCCTGTTAATCTTTTTTTTTTAGCTCTGCTTGCCATTATTAATTGCCAGGTAAGTATAGTTTCTGCTCATTCTTTTGCTTATTGGGCCTATGTTCCTAACCCTCCTTTGGTGCGCAGTGTTTCCTGGGGAGAACCTGAAGTTTGTGTGTGTACTAATAATACTAATTTTTTCCCCGCTCCTGTATGTGGGGGAATTAAAGATATTCCATTCCATAAAAATCTGTATAATATTTCAAATATAACTGTAGCTGTTGAAGGAGTCCCATTGTACATAGGGGCTCATTCTTTCTGTTTGCCTCTTATAGCACATAATGACACTCATTCCTACAATACTTGGGGAGTTAATTATCGTAGTTATTCTACTGCTGTTTTTACTGTCATGATATCTTCCCGAGGATTTAATACCTCTGGTGTATATGTTAATCAATCATCCCTATCATCTGAAGAATGCTTTGTCAGAACTCATCTTCCTTTATGTTCAGCTAAATATTTTGAAACCTTTTTTAACTCATTTAGAGTGGGAAAAAGGCCGTGATCATCACCCTAAAACAGTAGTCAAATATCAAAATATCACTATAGTTGATTGGAGTCCTGATCATTCTGAATTTATAGAAAGTTGGTCAAATCGTACTTTAAGATAGCATCGACATAATGGGACAATAAATGCTTGGGGTAAGAGACAATTAAAATGCAACATTATGCTTTGGTCCCTCCAATGTTACAGCATATAAAGTTTTCCAATATTCAAGGGGATATATGGAAATTATGGGCAGTATCTGGGAAACTCACTGTATGGACTGGAAAATTCACGTTAGATGTGTCCCGTTCCTCTCCTTTTGAAGTACATCTACATAATAATCTGACTTATTTTGCTTCTACGTGTGTTAAATTCCCTTATTCTCTTATGATTGGAAACTGGGAATGAAATGTAACTTGGGGAACAATATCATATATAGACTGTTATCTTACTCAATGTGTAAATAAAACTAATTGGGAATTAATAGAAATTAATAATTATTCTTTAGTTATTGTTAAAGCTCAAACAGAATTGTGGGTGCCTGTTAATTTGACTTGTCCTTGGTCTGATTCATTGTCTGTTACTCATTTGTACAATGCTGTTCAAGTTTTGTTACATCGCTCTCGACGATTAATAGAAATAGTTATAGCTTCAATCTTTGCAGTTGCTTCTGTAACTGCCACTGCTGCAGTAGCTGGCATTGCTTTACATCAAGGCATTCAAACTGCGAATTTCGTGAAAACATGGCATCAAGATGCTCATTTATTGTGGCAACAACAAAAGGACTTAGACTCTCAATTGGCTACAGATGTGATCAATTTACAACATACTGTTTCCTGGCTTGGCGATCAAGTGACTATCTTGGCTACCGGAAGTGTACTGAAGTGTAACTGGAATTCTTCTCGTATTTGTGTGACTCCTGTGCCATATAATACAAGTGATTCCTGGAAAACTGTTAAAAGACGGTTAAATGGACATCAAAATTTAACTTTAGAAATTATAAATTTAGAAAAAACTATTATGGACACCTTTAGTAAGACATTACCTGAACTAACAGGATCTGACATTTTACAAAAATTGTCTTCAAGTATTGCTAATTTAAATCCTTTAAGTCATTTTTCTACCTTGTTGTCAGCTTCTTTAGTTAACACTGTAATAATTCTTCTTTTGTGTTTTGTTTTGTACATAGTCTTCCAACGCTGAAAAAAGCGAAGGCAACTGAAACATGAAACCTCTCTTTTCGCTTCTGATATGGCTCTTTTACAAAAACAAAAGGAGGGAGATGTAGAGAATCAGATGTGACTGTGTTACTATTACTGTCCTTGATGGAGTCTGCCTGCAAACGGGATATTCTGTCAAGGTATAGATAGGTAACAGCGGACATGCTTGAAAACGAGGTGTCTGCTGTCCTTGGGAGGACTTGCCTGCAAACGGGATGTTCTGCCAAGTGGGCTAGGAGGGCGCTGAGAAAATTTTTATTATCTGTTCTTAACAAAGAGCAGAGCTCAACATACTCCGGGCCGAAAGTAGATTAGCCTTGAGAAGCGGGTCACTTCTGATTAGAAAGTAAAACTTCTGTATGCTATGTTTAATTAGCTGAAAGACCTGATTCATTGATGTTGGAAGGCTGCCTTCTTTGTTCACAATACTATAAAAAGATTGCTTGTACACAATAAAGGACTTTTTTTCTGCTGCTGCTTCGCTTGCTATGCTTCTTCTTCTTCTTTCTTTTCCCATGCTGACCTGCAAGTGAATTACTGCTACAATGGGCTACTGCCCTGTGCTTCCAAAATCAACCCTGAAAAACTGTGTGTGTGTGTTTGTGTGTGTGTGTGTGTGTGTGTGTGTGTGTGTAGAAAGATAGATAGATATTGATAAAACATTTAGGAAATAAACATGTGAAAGCCCTGGAGGAGACTGAAGAATGTGTGTGTTTGGAGATGGGCTTGCAGCAGGGAGGTTGCTGAGGGCCTGTGACCTGCATAGGTGGCATATGACAGGATGAGGGGGAGAACAGTTTCCAAGCTGCTGCTGCAAGTTCCCTGCACAATCTGAGGCAGTACATCACACCACAGGTGCCAGGAGCCCAGGGATAGCAGGAGAATGGAGAGAGTAAGGATCCAGAGTGTCTGCTAGTAACCACCGGAAACCTCTGTACTGGAGGAGGACCGGTGTTATGGTTTACATGTGACATGTCCCCCAAGAGCACATGTGTGGGGCAATGTGAGAAGGTTCAGAGGTGAAATGACTGGGTAATGAGAGCCTTAACTCACTCAGTGAATTAATCCCCTAATAGGGATTAACCCAGTGGATGTCATGGAAGAGGCAAGTCACCGGGGACATGCCTTTGGGGTTCATATTTTGTCATGGTGAGGAGAACCCGCTCTGATTCCTGATCATCATGTCTGAGCTGCTTTCCTCCACCAAACACTTTGGCTGAGATGTTCTGTCTCACCTCAAGCACCAAGGAATGGAGTCAGCCGCCCTCCGGGTGAGACCTCTGAAACCGTGAGCCCCAACATAAATGTCTCCTCCTCTAATTGTTCTTGTTAGGTCACTTGGTCACAGCTGCAAAAAAGTTGACTAAGATGACTGGCATTTCAAAACAGTTATTATTTTAACGGAATCGAAAGCATGCACTAGAAATAGAATAGTAAGGGTGAATCATTAATACAAAAAGTATCCCTGCTTTTTTTCAGGGGAAGGGTACTGGAGATTGAAGCCAAGGGTACTTAACCACGGAGTCATATCCCCAGCCCTTTTTATGATTTTAAATTTTGAGACAGGTTTGCACTAATTTGCTTAGGGCTTAAGTTGCTGAGGCTGACCTATAACACGGGATTTTCCGCCTCAACCTCCCAAGTTGCTGCGATTATAGACGTGAGTCACCACACCATGACATAAAGAATATTCTTTAATCAAAGGCACATGTGATCGGACTGGGTGGGTCTGGGCGTTGTGGGATTGGGGCCTGGGATAGCTCGGCCCCGGGCCGCTAAGAAGCCCATGACGTGACCCGAGCAGTGCCATTCCAGCCCTGAGGCCTGCTAAGCAGGACAGGCAGGCTCTGCGAGCCCCGCGGAGGTCAGTGGCCATCAGCAGCGACTGCAGAGAGATGGTGGGCTGCCGCAGCCCGGCTGGCTGGGCAAAATAACGGGGGGGGGGGGGGGGGTGACGAATGACTTGTGTACGTTGATACAGCAGGAGTGGAAGCCGTTCATTGTAGAACAGGAGTGGTATTTATACATTTTACACAGCTTATCTAATTAGCATAAAATAGATACAGCAGTCAACCAATAAGGAATCTCCACACTTAATGGCTCGCTTTTGTTACTTCACAAACCACTCCCTCTGGCATTTTGCAAGGCATTATGCAGACTTGTTTACAGACTCTAACATTTCTCTGGCAAAATACCAGGTGCCATCCTGACTTGTTTACAGACCTTAACAGTGGGCGGCCCGGGCTTGTATGCCCATGGAGGCGCAGGGCAGCCCAGCGGGCGCCAGCAGAGGAGTCCGAGAGGCAGCGCTCTGCCCAAGCAGCCGGAGCATAGCCTGGCCTCGGCCCTGCCTGGCGCCCTGTCTATCAAGGCGCTGTGCACTGCCCTCGCCGAGCCCGCCTGGTTGCACATCCACGGAGGCACCTGTTCCTGCCAGGAGCTGGGGGTCTTGGACGTACTGGGCTACGTGCACCCGGACCTGCATGAACCCCCAGACAGTGCTGCTCCTGCGGGTCATTGCTGCCTTCTGCTTCCTGGGCATTCCGTGCAGCCTCTCCTCTTCCTTCTGGATGTCTTTGGGCGCAAGCATCCAGCCCCGAAGATCACGCGTCGCTATGCCATCGCCCATATCCTCACCGTCCTGCAGTGTGCCACCTTCATCGGTCATCAGATTTTCTTACTGGGCTTCTGAACTCATCCTGGCCCAGCAGCAGCAACATAAGAAGAACCATGGCTCCCGGGTCTACGTCACCTTTGCTGCTAGCTTCTACCTGGTGGCAGGAGCTGGTGGAGCCTCAATCTTGGCCACTGCAGCCAATCTTCTGCGCCACTACCCTACAGAGGAAGACGAGCAGGCTCTGGAGCTGCTGTCTGAGATGGAGGAGAATGAGCCCTATCCTGCAGAGTATGAGGTCATCAACCAATTCCAGCCACCCCCTGCCTACACAACCCAGATGCCAGCTGGACTCTTCCTCCACAGCCCCTCCCCCAGCACTGCAGCTCCTCTCACACCCAGAGGGGCTGCTTCCCCAACAGGCCTCACCAGTAGGACCCTGACCATCCTCACCAAACCTTCCCCAGGAGAGATTCTGCCTTTAGGGTTGTCCACGTGTCCCTCCTCCCCAAAGCTGGGTCACTACCAACCAGGGATGGTCAGACAAGTGTTCTCCCATCGTGGGCCACATCTTTGGGACCAGGACTCCCTGGGGAGCTGCTAATAGTGGACATTTCCAGAGAGAGAAATTGTCAACAGGGCCCAAGAGAAAAAGGGGACTGTGCTGGCAGGCTCGAGTCACCAGGCTCTGAGCTTGTTCCACAGCTGTGGCTCCAGGTTGACCACCTCCTTCTTCCTTGGAGTGCCCTAGTCCCAGGCTGCCCACTCCCAGGATTCTCTGCACTTCTCAGGATTCTTTGGACTTCTCTTCGCGGGCTCTGACTTAAAGGGAGAAGGAACCACCGTCTTCGGGGCGTAGAGGGCCGCCCTCCCTGCCCACCCTGGCTTCTGTGGTGGGAGCCAGGCAAGGAGAGCAGGACCTGGCAGGAGCCCGGGCCTTCTGGTGCCTATATAGGACCAGTGTGAAGGGGACTCCATCTCCCAGCCCCTTCGCCTTTTAAAATGCGAGGAAAAAAACAAAACCAAGCAAGAACCACCAAATTCTCTTTTTAAAATAGGGACAAAGCTGTTGTCATTTTCCAGAAATGAACCCCATCCCTTTTGGCTCTGCAATAGTTGGGACCACAGCTCCTTCTGAGCCCTGGTGGCCCTCCCTGAGTATCTCCCAGAAGAATGCAGCCCCTCTCTCCTGGCTCCCTCCTCCCAGTAATGGCGGCTCCCTGGGGCCTTCCTGTGGAACCATAGCTGCAAGCCTCAGAGGGCTGAGGACTGTGGCCTGGCTGGCTGGCCAGCGTGGTACTCCTCAGACTGCAGCACTGAGACGGAACCTGGCCTCAGCTCAGGAACAGGGGCCACAGCAGGGCCAGACCCTCCTGTCTCCACATAGGAACTCGGACCAGGCAACAGGCCTGCCTGCAGCCTTCAGGCTCCGTGTGTCCCCTAGAATGTGACTTGGGCTACAGCTCGCTGCATGCCCCTGCTCCCTTCTTGAATGTACTCTGGTCGCAGTGCGCTCCTGGCTCTTTGTTGCCCTCCATGGCTCTGGCTACCCTGTTTGCTCTGGATCTAGCAGAATTTTCTGCCTGAGACCTGGAGCCTCACGTGGGGAAAATGGGAGAGACCCTCAGCGTGGATCCAGACGACTGAGCTGTCTGTACTCAGTTCTCTGGAGCCCTGTCCAGTGCTGAGCTAAAAAGGGAACATATTCCAGTCTCCTCCCATCTTTGAGATGATGGGCAGTTGGAGCAAGAATGCAGAATGGATGCTGCCATTGAGCTGTGGCAGAAGGGGACTGTCATGCCCCTGAGCGCCTTTGGCCAGATTGACCAAGGATGTCTGGACAAATGCTTGTGTGGGTGAGGACCATGTCTGCACACGAGTGAGTGGCTGCTTGGAGATCACTGATGTGATGCCAAAGCGTGCCCTGAGGTGATGCCCCCGCTCCTGCACCCCTGTTCCATAGGCAGGAGAGGCTGCCGAGTGATGCCTGAGCACAGAGCCAAGGAGCTGAGTTAATAAGTCTGTCTGTCTGTCAAGTCCTGAGTTTGTCATTGGCAGGTTTCTGAGGTGTGGCCAGCTCTTTCTGAGTATGGGTGTCTTGAGAGAGCAGGCCAGAAGGCCAGGCACCAAACTCGCATGCCAAAGTGAACGGTCATCTCGTAAGGACCCGGGCACGGCCCTGTGGACCGTTCCACATGATTCGGAACCCACTTTTTCTTGGCTTCCCCTGCCTCTGGCCTTTCTTTCCCTGCCATCCTGACACTGATAGTTTGTCATCAAAAGCCCTCCGGTTGTGTTTATCTTTTCTAGGAAAAAAAATTAAAACGCAAAAGAAAGACACATGTAATTATATATAGCTTATGTACATGCATAAATATGTATATATGTGCACATAAAATGTATATATTATACATAGATAATGCATGCGTGTATGCATCTGCATACATGTTTAAGTATCTACACATAAATGTCAGTATAATCTACATGCATACTTGAGGTATTTATAAAGTACTCATATATTTGCAAGAGATGCAGTATCTATTCTCGGCTGCTAATGAACAGATTACAAATGAAAACTACTGCGTGAACTATGAATTGATTGATAACTTCAAAATAATCAAGACTTAGCCAGGCCCAGGAATACAATCCTATAATCCCAGCTACAAGTTCCAGCCCAGCCTGGGCAATTTTGTGAGACTGTCTCTATAAAGAAGAAAATAATAATAATAATAATAATAACCACAGAACTGGGGCATGTAGCTCAATAGTGGAGCACGTGCCGAGCCTGTGTGAGACCCAGGATTTAGTCCTTATCAACTCAGAAAAAGCTAGCCTAGGCCAAATTGCTTGCTGCTGCTTACAATTGCAGTTTTTGGTGTTAGTCAACCTCTGGGAGGTCAGGTTTGTGGAGTACAGGGAAGCTGAAAAAGGGGACCCCCCAGGAAGGCATGGCTCTCCTGGAGCAAGCCATTGCAGACAGGGACAGGGGCTCCAGTCCTTCTCTCAGACCTGGGAGAAGCAGGCAGGCCCAGCTGTCAGTCTGACACTCCCCACCCTCACTGTCACTGCAGGGGACTGTCAGTGGGCCAAGGAAAGGCTCCAGACTCTGGCAGGAACCAAAGTGAGGAGCCTGAGGAAGGAAGGTGAGCCCTGAAGAATCAGGTTGTGCCCCTGTTGTTCACCATGGTAGGCCCCAGGCAGGTGGTCCTAAGTGACATCCACTGAGTTCCATTGTGGGGGTGTCAGATGGAGGTGAGGACCTTGTTCTGGCACAGAGTCAGAAGAAGGGACATGGCCCTAACAGTAGGGGACAAGGGGACTAAACCACCCCACTACCTTGGCCAGCTCTTCACCGGGTGGGTGTTCCGAATTCCAGGGAGCCTCTTTCACCACAAGGGATGCTGGGAGTTAAAGCCATTGGCTGAGTGATCAGACAGGGCCAGGGCCCTGTGGGTGTCAAGGTGAGAGCTGGGTGGTCTGAGGAGGTCCCACCATAGAGAGTCAGATACTTCCTGGCAATGGTTTTTTAAGCCCTGCATCTTAGAGTGAGGGAAAGAATTCCAAGGTGAAACGATCTGATGCAAGGGACCGTGGGAGTTATAGCCTTGGCCTGAGGCCTGCAGTGAGAGACAGGTTCTGGGAACCACTGGGGTCAAGGTGAGAGATGAGGGTGGACTGACAAGGCCACACCATAGAGTGTCACCAAGGTTCCAGGGGACAGGCCCCTCCTTAAACAGAAGGTGACCAAACCAGCCGGGTTTCTTACGTGCGCAACCCTGGAGCTGGGGTGGTAGAATTCCAGGGGACCCCTTCTGCCACAGGGGACCCTGGGAGTTTCACCCAGTGGCTTAGTTCAGCATGGAGGCTACAGGGTCTGGGAACCCTGAGAGACCATTTGAGAGCTTAGGGTAGATGGAGGAGGCCCCACCCCAGGAGGAGGCTCAGCAAAGCACCCAGGCTACCTCTGTGGCCAGCGCAGCTCCCTCTGGTGGGGGGCAGAACTGCAGGGCAGCCTGTTCCTTTGCAGAGGATCCTGTCAGTCCCACAAACTGACCTGAGGCCTGCACTGTAAGTACCAAGGTACAGTGGGTGACAAGTTTGATAGCTGGCATGAATGGAAGAGGCCCCACCCCAGTTGGAGGGTCCCCAAACCAAGCAAGCTGCCTCTGTGCCCGGCCCTTTCCCCTGTGGGCTGAACTATTATGTTTTGTTTTCTCTTGGTACTGGGGATTGAACCCAGGGCACTTAAGCACTGAGCCACAATCCCAGCCCTTATTACTATTTTATTTTGAGGCAGGGTCTCCTTAAGTTGCTTCTGGCACCACCAAGTTGAAGAGGCTGGCTTTGAACTTGCGAACCTCCTGCCCTAGCCTCCAGAGCCCCTGGGATCATGGGAGAATTGCAGGCTTGCACCACCACCTCCTGCAAGGGGGCAGAATTCTAAGAATTCTCAGGCGAACATTTCCGCCACAGGTGACCCTGGGAGTTACACCCGGAAGCAAGACCCAGGAGACACAAATCAGCAGAGTGGATGGTTCCTGAGCTCTGGCGGTGGTCAGGTGAGAGCTGAGGGTGGACTGGGGAGGCCCTAGCCCAGCAGGAGGGTCCCCAAACCGTGCAGATTGCCAGTGCAACCAGCCCTAGTCCCTGGGGAGGAGGGCGGAATTGCAGGGCGGGGCGTTCCGCCGCAGGGGACCCTGGGATTTGCAGCCCATGCTTGAGCCACGTGTTGCAGGCCCCGGAGCTCTGGACCAAGGATTCCCCTCCTCCAAGAGAAGTTCCCGAAACCCCGTGGGCCCTGTGAGCAGCAAGCGCTTCACCTCGGGCGGGCGGGCAGGCAGAATTCCAGGGCAGCGGGTCCTACGCGGGCGCACTGGGAGTTACGCCCCATGCCAGAGCCACAGGGCTGGCTGGGGTCACTGGAGAGGACTGGGCCTGGGGTTGCTGGTGGTCCAGTGAGAGCAGGGGTGGACTGAGCAGGAAGGTCCCCAAACCATCCAGGCTGCCTCAGTGCCCAGCCCTGCTCCCTGGGCTGGAGGCTGGAATTTTAGGATGGCGCCTTCCTCTGCAGGGGACTGAGTTACAGTGGGTGCTTGAGCCAGGTGGTACAGTTAACCTGAGTGGTGGACTTAGGAGACCACTCCCTAGGCTCCCTATGTGGTCAGGTCACCTTCGTTGGGGTGGGGGGGCAGTAGAATTACAGGGGTCCCCGTCTGCCGCACAAGACTCTGGGAGTTACATGGGATGCCAGAGCCATGTGATGCAGGTCTTAAGAGACAATAGTTCTGCTCTCTGTGTCCAGATGAGAGCTGTGAGAGGTCAGAGGAAGCCCACCCCAGGAGGAGGGCTTCCAAACCACCCTGGCTGCCTCTGGCCAGCTGTCCTCCCCGGAAGTTGTGGGGGGCGGGGGGGGGGGCGGTCCAAATTGTAGAGCAAAGCTTCCTGTTGCAGGGCATTGCAGGGCATGCTTGAGCCAAGTGGTAGAGGTCCCTGGAGCTGTGGGCTGATGAGGCCCCTCCCTAAATTGAAAGTGTGCAAATCACACAGGCTCCCTCTTCCCCGCCCTGATCTGGGGGCGGGGCTAGCATTCCTGGGCACTCCTTCGCTGTAGGGACCCTGGGAGTGTCCTTCTTTTGCCAGAGCCACACAATTCATTGGTGCAGACAGGGCCTGGGGTATATGGGTGGTCAAGGTGAGGGTTGAGGTCTGACTGTCCTGGCCCAACCCTGGGAGGAAAGAATTGTAGAGCCACAGGTTCCATGGCACAAGACCCTGGGATTTTTGGTAAGTACATGGCTTAGGTCAGCAGGCAAGGTCTGGGAACCGTCAGGGTCAAGGTGAGGGATGAAGGTGAAGTGAAAAGGCCCTGCACTAGGAGGAAGGTCCTGAACCATCTTGGCCAGCCCTGCTCCCTGTGGTGAGGGGAAGAATTTCAAGAGTGAGGGCAAAGCCACAGGGGACCTTGGGGTTCACAGCCCATGCTTGAAGCACTGGAACCCATCACTGCAGCAGTCCCGAGGAGGCCCCTGTTAAACAGAAGGTGACCAAACCAGCCGGGTTTCTTACGTGCGCAACCCTGGAGCTGGGGTGGTAGAATTCCAGGGGACCCCTTCTGCCACAGGGGACCCTGGGAGTTTCACCCAGTGGCTTAGTTCAGCATGGAGGCTACAGGGTCTGGGAACCCTGAGAGACCATTTGAGAGCTTAGGGTAGATGGAGGAGGCCCCACCCCAGGAGGAGGCTCAGCAAAGCACCCAGGCTACCTCTGTGGCCAGCGCAGCTCCCTCTGGTGGGCGGGAGAACTGCAGGGCAGCCTGTTCCTTTGCAGAGGATCCTGTCAGTCCCACAAACTGACCTGAGGCCTGCACTGTAAGTACCAAGGTACAGTGGGTGACAAGTTTGATAGCTGGCATGAATGGAAGAGGCCCCACCCCAGTTGGAGGGTCCCCAAACCAAGCAAGCTGCCTCTGTGCCCGGCCCTTTCCCCTGTGGGCTGAACTATTATGTTTTGTTCTCTCTTGGTACTGGGGATTGAACCCAGGGCACTTAAACTTGGAGCCACATTCCCAGCCCTTATCATTATTATTTTTTGAGGTTGGGTCTCTTTTTTAAGTTTCTTGTGGCCTTCCTAAGGAGTACTAGGGGACATAGGGGTGGCCCCAAAGAATCATGTCCCATCCCTGTTCTCTGCAATAAGAGGCCCCATGTACTTGGCCCATTCTTACATTCACTGAGTTCTGCTTTGGGGGATTGGACAGAGGTTAGGACCTTGTTTTGATGCCCGTGCTCCAGATTGGTGGAGCATACAGGGCTCAGGCTGGGCTGTGGGTCAAGGTTTGGGCTGTGGGTGTAGCTGAGTGTTAAAAGACCTTGCCATTGCTTGAAAGAAAAAAGAAAAAAGACAAAGTGAGATGCTTGGTATCAACTGAAGATGTCCCGCTTAAAGTGTTAGCACAAAGGTCTGGGCCTGGCGCAGACTTCACAGATCATTTCAGCCCTTTATTCAGAAACATGATCGCATCTCCCATATACCCACTTTCCTGGTGGAAAATGAGCCACTGGTCAAAGGAGGAGTTTGGGCTTATCTAGGTTATACTGAGAGGTGATATTGTGACTGTGTCAGTTTGGGAAGACGGGAATTTGGGTTTGGGGCTTGGAGGTCGGTGGCCAGCACTTGGAGAGGATTTATATTGGAAGAGATGAGTATTTCTCGGAGACTACCTTTCTAGGTTTGATGAAACACTTTCTCCCCACCAGTATCCAGCATCTGAAGAGGATTTGTCTTGAAAGAGATGAAAGCTAGCAATGTCTGCCTTTTTTTTTTTTTAACCCTTTCCCTGGCCACACTATCTTGACGTTTTTCATTTTCCATATCTAACATAAAGCATATCCAAATGATCCATATCTGGATGGGGTGGAATGCACATCTGGAATCCCAGTTACTTGGGAGGCTCAGATTGGAGGATGGCAAGTTCAAAGCCACCCTGGGCAAGTTAGGCCCTCCCTCAAATTTTAAAAATAAAATGTAAAGGGCCAGAGGTGTGGCTCAGGGATAGAGTGCCTCTGAGTTCATTAAGCATACTTCCAAGAAAATTATCCTGATCCGCTGTGTGGTCAGCTCTGCAGCACATGGGTGCAGATGGTGGGTGTGAGCCCCTCTCGGTCATTTTCAAGGAATCCTTGGAGTCAGAGTCTTGGTCTCACTGAGCATGCTCAGGTCCGCAGAGGATGGGGATTCAGACTGTGCTTTCACTTCTGGGACAGGTTTACAGGCACTGTGATTTCTGACTTTGGCATCTGGGTTTGAGGGAGCTGAGGGACTCAGTAGAAGGAGGAGGGCCTGTTGGCAGTCAGGGTTAGAAATGAGGGAGGACTGAGTGGCCTAGGACACAGAATGGCTGGCACCCAGCCCTGCCCCTGCTTTCAGACTGAGCCCGTCCTTCATTCTGACTCTGGAATGTGAGGGAGGAGGACTCAGTTCAGGAGAGGAGTGGGCTGCTGCCAGGAGTCAAGGGGAGGACTCAGGGAGGACGGAGGGGGCCTTGTTCTCCAGATCAAAGGGGGACCTCCACCCTGACAGGCCAGGGCAGGGTGGCCAGAGGCAGCACCTTCCTGTGCTTCCAGGGTATCAGGGATGAGTGACCATGATTGAAGTGTGTGTTCCCGGGTCAGCAGGGGGAGGAATCTCAGGGTCTTCTGGGAAGACGAAATAAGAGCCCAGATTAAAGACATGGGAATGTTTACTGGAAGCCCAGGATAACTCCATGCAGGGCTGTTGGGAATGGTTGTACCCACCCCCCACTTCCTTCTCTGGGCCTTCAGGGAGATGGTGGCCTTGGCCTGCAAGATGCATCTACAGGTCAGCAGAGGGGAAAGGGCCCAGACCCTGTCAGGAGTGAATATGAGTACCTTGAGGACACTCCAGACAAAGGAGGCCCCTGGAACCTGCTGGTCTGTTAACCTGGGGAAACCCCATGCAGCCGTGTCCAAATGTGCTGTCCTCACTTCTGTCTCCTCCAAATCAGGGAGGTGAGGCCTTGGTGTGAGAGAGTTCATCAGGACGGCAGAGGAGCCACAGCTGGTCAGCAGAGGGAGGATTCTGCCGGGAATCAAGGTGAGGAACTTTGGTGACAGGGACTGAATGCCACACCTCCCAAAGGAAGGGACCTCAGGGAGCCTGGCTTCCCCTGTAATCTACCCTGTGGGGCCCTATGCAGGGTCACTGGAAGTAACTCTGGCTCATTTCTGCCTCCTAGTTAAGCTGAGAGGTTTTATGTGGGTAGGACCTTGGTCAAGAGGTGATGACAGGCCAGCAGGGGGAGCCACATGTGGTTAGCACAGAGAGGAATCCCAGGACCTGCCAGACCCAAGGTATGGACCCTTCATAAGGACTGAAGGCATCCCCAGCTTTGAAACAAGGAACCCTACATAGTCTGCCTCTCCACTGTGGTCAGCCACGAGAGGCCCTAAGTGGTACTGTCACTTCTACCACTAAAATGGGGAGTGTTCATGGAGATGGAGCTTTGGTCTAAAGATATCAATTTCTGTCAGGTGGTATGGCAGTAAGCAAGGGCAGGCATGGGCATGAGCAAGATGCATAAACTACAGGACCTGGGGAATTCCCCCAGCACCAAATCTAGGATCCATGGGGCGCAAGCCTGGCTGTCAGCTCTGGAGAGCCCCTAAAAGGGGTGATGGGTTGTGACATCTGCTCCCTTCTCCTGAGAGATCTAGGTCTCTCAGGAAGTTGAGGGTGGTGATGGGACAGTGTGGGTTCAGATGAGCACAGGGAACTCCATCTTATTATCACAGACAGGGGTGCCAGGGTCTCCCAAAGGTTAAGGTGAGGACCTCAAGGGAGGATCAAGGGAACCCCCAGCACAGAGTAGACAGGTGCCCCTCAAAAATCTGCCCTGAGCCTGCCTTCAACCCAGGAAGACCAGGCAGGGCTGTCAGGGTCCCTCTCTTCTTCAGTGTGTGTCATTGGTCTCAGGGAGGTGAAGGCTTGGTAAGAGGAGGCTGGGCTCACATCAGCATAGAGAGGGTCTCAGGCACAGCCGAGAGTCAAGGTGGGGACAAAGGGAACATCTACATGTGAACACACAAGACTCCAGTCTCCACGTGGCCTTTCCTTCAGCCATGGGAAGAGCCAGGACCACCACTCCATGGGCTTCCCCTTCCCCTCACTTTCTTTTCCAGAGTCTCACACAGATTGACTTTGCTTTAAGGAAGGTGGCCTCAGGTCATCAGAGAGAGAGAAACAAGTCTTACACCTTGATGTTCCTTAAGGTTAGGACTGATCCAGCTTCTCCACGCCAAGACACATGGACCCCAATGAATTTGGCTAGCTAGTACCATCACCGTTGGGCAGCTGAGACCAGACATGAGCCCCCTCACTGCTTTCCTTGTGGGGAGTATGGGGGATTGAACTCGGGGGCACTCAACCTCGGAGCCACATCCCCACTCCTGTTTTGTATTTTATTAAGAGACCGGGTCTCCCTGAGTTACTTAGTGCCTCATTTTTGCTGAGGCTGGCTTTGAACTTGCAATCCTCTTGTCTCACACTCCCCATCCCCTGGGATTATAGGCATGTGCCACCACGCCCGGCCCCTCACTGCCTTTATTCTGTGTCACAGAAGTGGATGTTTGTTCAGAGTGTTCACCTCAGGTCAACATGAGTTTGACTCCAGGCTTTTCCAGGGGAATTTTGAGGGCACAGAGTGACCACTAATAAGACCATCCAACTCAGATTTGTGCAGGCCTCACAGAGACGGACCAGTCCCTCCTGTTATGGTTAGGGGTCCAGGGTTGTGCCTGCAGTCTTCACTCCAGTCACAGAGCAGATGAGGCCCAGGCAGAGCTGGGAGTCCTGGTGATGTGCATGCTGGGAGTGTATGCCAAGGGCCCAACTCAGCAGAACAGTGTACCTAGTCCACAGGCCTAGGTCAGCCCCGGGGCCTTGTGCTCTGCAAGCCAGCTTCACCTGAGAAGCTGTTTCACTTCCTGCCTCGGTTTCTCAAGGAGTCAGGCCCACCAGAAGGACAGGAGCCTGAGTAGCCCTAGATCACCACCTTAACAGATGACTGGTTGGGCCCTTGTGAGCACTAAGAAGGGTGTGGTTCTCAGTTCACTGGATCCCTTTCTTTCCCAGGACTGATTGCCTGCCGTGCCCAAGGAAAGCCATGTCATCTCACGGTCAGAAGCGCCAGCACCACAAGGACAAAGGAGAACCTAAGGCCCAAAGGGAGGCACCAAGCCTCGATGGTGTGCAGGTTCTCAGGCCTGAGGAGGAGGGGGCCTCCTCTGCCTGCATCTCCTCCAGGTCCGCACCTACCCTTAGCAAGGTGCCTTGTCCTGAGCCACTGATTTGTCAACAGGTGCCTGAGAGATCTTCTTCCGCTCTCTCTGTTGCCACGGCCCCCACTCCAGGCATCCCGTTCATCCACCTCTCCAGCAGCCAAGAAGCAGAAGGTCCATTCTCCTGGAGGAACCTGAAAGACCGTAAGTCCTTGTTGGGAGACCCACTGGATGAGAAGATGGCTGACCTGGTGCAGTTCCTGCTTCTCAAGTATCGAATGAAGGAGCTGACCACCAAGGCCGAAATGCTGAGTAGCGTCCTCAAAAATAACCAGGATGACTTCCCTGTGGTCTTCAGTGTGGCCTCTGAGTGCATGCACCTGGTCTTTGGTATTCATGTTGAGGAGGTGGACCCCTCCAACCACTCCTATGCTGTTGTTAATGCTTTGGGCCTCACCTATGATGGGATGCAGGGCGATGACCAGAGCATGCCCAAGACGGGCCTTCTGGTAATCGTCCTGTGCATCATCTTCATGGTGGGGGACCGTGCCTGTGAGCAAGATGTCTGGGAAATGCTGAGTGTGATGGGGGTGTATCCTGAGAGGGAACACTTCATCTACGGGGAGCCTAGAAAGCTCATCACTAAAGATTTGGTGCAGGCACAGTACCTGGAGTATCGCCAGGTGCCTGGGAGTGATCCTGCTTGCTATGAGTTCCTTTGGGGTCCAAGGGCACGTGCTGAAACCAGCAAGATGAAAGTCCTGGAGTACTGGACCCAGGTCCATGGGAGTGACCCTAGGTCCTACCCTTTCCTGTATGAAAAGGCTTTGAAAGATGAGGCAGAGTGTGCCAAAGTATCAAATGTAGCCAGGGCCACTAGGGTTCCCAGGGGACGGCCCAGGACCAGGAAACATGGCAGGGCCACATCCCGAAGCTTCCACGCCCCCATGTGAGATAGGGCCCATTTTTCAATCTGTGTTGGAAGAGAGAAGTCACCTTTCTAAGTAGTGAGGGGCCAGGGAAGGTGGAAGAGATCTTGCTGTCTAACATTTTGATGCTTCTGTATTTGTGCAACTTGGAAGTTGAACTTTGTTTCCTATGGAATTTTTCAAATGTTCCTGTTGACTGAAAGTTTAATTTACTTCTGAATGGGATGTTATGAAGACCATACTCATTCATTTATTGCTGTGAACATAGTTTAGGACTTTGGTGTTTTGCTTTTTGTTTCATTAATTAGCATCTCATTCTTTCTTTATTTTTTGGACCTGAACAAAGATCACATGGGAGTGTAAGAGATAATTTCTGGACGTGGAAAAGAACTTGGTCATGAAAAAGAATGAATAAATGATAGAGAAATCAAAGGTGAATGCTCGCCTTCCCTTATTACCTGTCTTCCCTGTATCCTTAAGAAAGTTGGTGTGCACCTGGATTTGCTTGAGTGTATTGGAGAATGGAGGAGAAGCTATATGCTAATAAAAAGGCCCTCTCCTCACTGCCTCATTGATTCATGGAACATTCGTGCAATTCTGCTCTTCTAAAAGAGAGAGAATGAGTAGTGGGAATAATCAGACAGTAGGCTTAGCCAGACTGAATCCCATCTTTGAATGTTAATACAGCAACCATGTCAGGAAGACGGTGAGGTGTCCCCAGAGACCTAAAGAACGTGTGAAGGAGGGTGAGCAGGTGGGCCTCCAGTGTAGAGCAGCCGAGTGCCAGTGTCCTATGCCAGCCAAGGCAGTTTGCAGTTTGGGGCTTGGGGAAACTGCAGTGCCTTCTGCGGGTTGGACTTCAAGGACACTGCATGGAGGCCAGGGCCCGACCTTTAGATGGTGTGTCTTAGGGCTGAGAGAATGGAAGACTACTCTGAGTCGTTCCCTTTGATGGTGAATGAAGCAGAGCAGAATCTCCACCTGGGGCAGGTGTGAGAGGTGCTGTGTGGTTGGACACAACAGGAGAGCTTGGTGCTCAAGTTACCATCGACTGCAAGGATCTGTAGAGAGAGAAGACTGAATGTCTAAAGAAGTGAGGCCTAGAAGTCCCTGGCCAGGACCTCCTCTGCTTGGTTGGGAGAGCCAGAGCTGACTCTGCAGTAAAGTGGTGTTTTATTTAGGGTACCAGTGTAATTCCACCCATTGTAATCAAGCAGTTGATTTTGTATGGCGATGGAATGAAGGGAAATCGTGGTTTGGATGGAACAGAATCTGGGAGGGTAGGAGTGAGTCCTGACTCAAATCCTAAGATCCTCCCAGTGGGGAAGACTCCTCTACACCCACATTTTGCAATATGTTCACCCAGAGGAAATGTTTACTGAATTTGAGTCAGGGAGCTTCCGCTTTGGCTGATGGGGTATTCCATAGCGAACTAAACTGCATAATTTCCAATGTGTGCTGGTGACAACCGATGCCAAGGATGCCCTGGAGTGGTAGAGGCTGGGATCCAGGACTGTTAGGAACTGCAGCTGTCTGCCACTCACTACCGTTCCTTTCCAGAACAGGCACCAGCCCAGGAGCTTTCCATTCTGTACCCATGTCCCAAAAGTCCTAGTGGACAGGTCTCATCAGTCTCCCTGGGCAGAAGAAGACCTGGAGGCTGACTGGCGGGTGACTTCTGACAGGAGAAGCTGCTTAGTGACAGGGCTGCAAAGAGACCCTTGGTCTGAATTCATCTTGAGCCCACGATTTTTCCAGGACTCCCAGGCTGAGGGTGACCTTCCGACTTAGTAATAATTTCTTAGCACTGCATAATGTCCCTCTGGTGACCCATAAGAAAGACCCTAGGGGAGGCCAAAATACTAAAAAGCAATCCTAGCACAAGCCTGTCTAAAATCTCAGTGACTTGCGGAGCTGAGGCAGGAGGATTGCCAGTTCAAAGCCAGCCTCAGCAATTTATCGAAGCTCTAAGCAAGTTAGTGAGATCCTGTCTCAAAACATAAAATAAAATAAAATGGGCTGGGGTTGTGGCTCCGTGGTTAAGCACCCCTGGATTCAATCCTTGGTACCTAAATTAGTACATAAATGACAGCAATTCCAGAGAAGGTGGGGTTCTTTACAGTTGGTTCCTTGAGAACTGATTGCCCAGTTCCAGTAGTTTCCCTCATTACAGTCACCATTTCCCTTGTTGTCCCCCATGTGCCCATGTTTCAACTCTGGTACCTGGACTGCTACCCAGCCCTTCCCTGCTGCCTCCTCTGGAGCCTGTGTCATGTGACCCACAGCATTCTTACTGCCTGCAGAAGTCCCCTGGCTCTCCCACATCTCACCCCGACTCCTGTCTGATAGCCACAGCCCCTTGGTCAGAACAGTTGTCTAGGGACGGTGGTCTTAGACCTACCAGCTATCCCTACCAGGGAGTTAGCGTGTTCTTTGATTTCCCAATGCACTTCACGTAGACTTTGACTTGGCCCATTATCCACTGGTCTTTGCGATATAACCCTGAGGGTGGAGGGAGGCCCTTGGAGGCCACTTGGATATTGGCAGTAGGATTTTAGTGAGCTTCTTGTTTGACACTTCTCTAGGAAGTGAACACAAACAGATGGGCTTCTTTAAGTGGTCAGTACCTAACATCTCCCTGAAAGTGCAGATCAGGAGCAAGCATCTAATGAATCTGAACTCTGGAGACCCTGGAATCCTCTTAGGAGCTGAAAGTGCTTCCTTGGTGGAGATGCTGGCTGAAATTTGTTCAATCCCTGGCATAGGGACTGGGCACAGGGACTGAACCCAGGGCCTCACTCACACTAGCCAAGCACTGAGCTATATCCCTTGCCCTTGTCTGATTTTATTCTGAGACGGGGTCTCACTATTTCCCAGGCTGGCCTCAAACTCGCTGTCCTCCTTCCTCAGCCTCCCATGTCCCTAGGATTGTGGGTGTGCACCCCCTATGCCCACCTGCTGGCTCAAAATTTATCACATATACACAAAGAGAAAGCAATTCACCATCCTTTTACCACCTGTCTGGCACTGGCTTCACAGGAAAATGCTGGCTTCAGTGTGACTAATGGACCTGTCCAGGTGTTCAGGCAAGAATGGCCATGTGGAGGGTGGCAGAGGCTCAGTGGTTAAGATTTTACCCTGAATCAAATGAAAGGGGTAACCCTCAGCCTACTGAGAGGATGGTATTGCAGAGGCAAATGCAGAAATGTGCTGTGGGGTGAAGAAGGGGAACCCTCTCTGGTAGCTTTGACATGATCCTCTTCAATTCCATGGGATACTGTTGGACTGAAATCATCAGCCACAGCAAGCACCTACAACTTCAAGGCAAATCTGGTCTTCTGAGAAACTGCTCCAAAAAATGAGTGTGGTGGCCTAACAAGGACAGTGTTTGCTCCTGGTTGAGCTCCTGCTCTCTAACAGATTTGGGGAGAGAGTTCAAGTTCTCAGCCATATCTTCTCTCCTTCCTGGGCATGGGGCAACACTCCTGTCCACCGGCTCATAGATAGGAAGGGACATGTGACATTTCCTTGCCATTGAGACAAGAGTGACAGTGTCATTTGGTCATTCCCCCAGTCCAGTTCTTCACTTCCACCTCCTTCCCACCTGGCATTTGAGAGCCAGTATGCATTTCCATGCTTTCTTCCTCCTTTCAATAAGAAAACATAGGATGGAAGCATTCTGGATCCCTGGGTCACCTGAGAGCAGAGCTGGGGGTGCACGCCTGTAATCCCAGTGACTCAGGAGGCTGAGGCAAGAGGATCAAGGGTTCAAACCCAGCCTCAGCAACTTAGTGAGGCTCTAAGCAACTCAGTGAGACCTCCTCTCTAATAAAATATAAAAAAGGGCTGGGGATGTGGTTTGGTGTTTAAGTACCCCTGGGACGAGAGAGAGAGAGAGAGAGAGAGAGAGAGAGAGAGAGAGAGAGAGGGAGAATTTTGTACACAAAACACAAACTTGTGTTTGGCCATTCAGGTTCTGAGTTTTGTCTGTGATATCAGCCAAAAGGTCTTCACTAATAACTGCTCACAAAGCTGAGTGCCCTCTGGGTAGAGAAGGGCATTCCCAGATGAGAGGACAGCATGGGCAGGGCAAGGGCAGGGAGCTCAGAGGACAGTATGAGGGATCCAGCGGTGCCCAGTCTGGCACCTGGGGGCCGTAGGAGCACTGAAAGGGGCTTGTGCATGCTGAGGCCCAGAGACTGTCCGAGTGGTGGCTGAAGGTCTGGAGCTGAACCTGTGGGCCAGGCTGCTGAGGGGAGTGCAAGGATGCTGGCCTTCTCCTAATGCTGCTCCTCAAGGAGCAGCCAGCACTGTGAGCGATTCCTCCTCAGGACTAAGAGGAGCCTGGTGTCTTGCACTGCTAATCCCAGCAGATACTTTGTGACTTAAAACAGGTGATGGTTACCTAAGGGTCCTACAGAAGCCACAGGACACCAGGGTGTCTACATCAAATCAATCAAACACTGGCTCTTTGTTGAAGGCCAGAGGTTTGGGTTCCCCAGTCCAGTTCTTCACTTGCACCTCCCTCCCACCCAAGGGCCCGATCCCTTGATGAGTCCTCAGCCGAGTCCCCCAGAAGCTAGCGCTAGTATTTGGATGTTAAATGTCCCCCAAGGGTCTGTGTGTCAAAGGCTCAGTCCCAGTGCAGCCCCATTGGGAGGTCTTTGGGTCACTGAAGCATGGCCTGGAGGGGACTGTGGGACCCTAGCCCATCATGTCTCTCATTCTGGGCTGGGGACATCAACGATTTGCTCCAACATATGCTCCTGGCATGATGTGCCACCCTCAACAGAGGTCCAGAGACTTGGGTCCAAGGCCTGCAACTGGCAGAACCTGGGGCTAAATATGGGCTTTTCTCCTCATAGACTAGCCGCCTCGAGCATTTCACTGTCATAACACTAAGCTGACCATCACAGGCTGTAAGGATACCACAAAACATCATTCCTAGTCACGAGAATTTGCCTAAGAAAAGAGACGTTGGCATTTAACGAAGGTCCATGGCAGTTTAACTGAAAACTCCAGAAGCCTCCTTCACTGACACGACCCACAACCTCCATTTTATTGTACAGACGCTGAATGCACGTGCTAAGGTGTGAGTGACACTGAGTCCTTGGGTGAATGCTTGGTAAACTTGTTTGAAAGCATCTTCTCCATGGGAACTGAATCCAGACACAGGGACATGATGAAGCATTAGAGCCCATGGACTGAAAGGGCCCCTGGGTAGCATTTCCTTCTAACCCTCTTTGTGCTCTGCATATAAACAATGGGCTGAGCCTTGGACAGGACAAAGGGGACCACGTAGTGGGATGAGGACCCTAGTGCCTCTCAGCCTGGGGTAGGTGTCTTCTGCTGTAAACCCTTGCCCCTGGTACAGTGACTGTAAGGACAAACTGTCTCCCATGGATGTCCAAAACCAGTCTTGTGTCCTCATCTGTCATGGAGGGTGACTTTGGGGGGGTTTTAACTGCTACCCACACGCTCAGAGTGGTGTAATTTTCAAAAACACATGGTCAGGTGCCTGTTTGGGATGGTTCTGTCATGTCTAGCTAAATGAGAAGCAACTTTCCTTAGGAACATCTGTGGACCAGGCCTCAAGATTGTGCACGTGTTGGGCAATGAGAAGGGCAGCGGGGGGAGCAGTGGAAACTAAGGGCAGTTTTGTCGTCATCTGCGGAGGGATGAGGCTTGGCAGTAAGCCGAGCTCGAGCTCAAGCTCCAGAGGAGCCTCCCAAGCTCAGCTGAGACGCTGCCCTTCAACCACACAACAGGGGGAAGGAACACGATCCTTCAACACTAGAGGCGCTCCCGCCCTGCTTGGCACTGCTCTACTCCTAGTTTGGGACAACCTGAAGTGGCAATGAAACACACTCCTTATTTGGGCCCATGGGAGAAGATCCTAGCAACCCACAGGAGCAGTTGGAAGATACCAAGTAGGGAGGAGATGGCGGGGGGAGGGGGAGGAAAGCAGGGTGCTACCCACCAAAGGCTGGGCCACCATACCTCGGAGGTATGGTCACCCAGCCGCCCAGATGACCAGGGCTGGCTCAGTAATACCCAGGCTCAAACTAACTGGAGACTGGTCTTTGAGCAAATCAGAGAGGATTGCAACAGGCCTCCTCTATCTCTGGGAGTGGAGTGGCTATGGGGTCTTGGTTTCTCATCTCTTCTAGGGAGAGGCTGGCAGGTGACACAATGTGCCTGTCAGCATAAGGGAGACTTGTCTAGGAATGTGAACCACACCTTTGTACACTTCGTGCAAAGGGAAGCTGGGGCCCCCCTGCTGCCCCTCCCCTCCTCTACCCTCCGCCAGCACTCCCCGTCCAGCCTGGCTTCCCGTCAGCTCTGTGACATCGCATGACAAATAAAGAGGACGGTGATGTCAGTGCCCAGTTGCCTTGCTACGAGGCTCTAGAACTTCTCGGACTGTATTTATAGAGCCTCTTCCCTGGACGAAGGCACTTTAGACTCGCTAGGACGTCTACACCAGTCTTGGGTAGGAAATGCTCCTGATAGTGTAGCGCCATGGCCAGTGAGTGTGTCAAAGAGCACTCTGAAATCCAGGTGGCCTCGTTGGTCAGCGAAGAGCCAGCGAGCAAGCCCCTATCTCATCCTTCACCTGATCCCAAGGTGGATTCAGGACAGGGTTTGGACGGGTATGGTGACCAAGCCCTGAGCCAAGATCCCGGCTCCCAAGAGAGCCAGCCACCGGAAGAACCGAGCCAGCCACCAGAAGAACCGAGCCAGCCACCAGAAGAACCGAGCCAGCCACCAGAAGAACCGAGCCAGCCACCAGAAGAACCGAGCCGGCCGGTGACCAGCGAGGAAGGCACTGAGAACCTTCTCGGGCTCTCCTTCCCCAGAAAGCTTTGGGCAATAGTGGAGGATGACACCTTCAGGTCTGTGTGCTGGGGTGGCGAAGGAGACATCATGGTCATCGAGGCTGACCTTTTCCAGAGAGAGGTCCTTGGCCGGAGGGGCGCAGAGAGGATTTTTGAAACTGACAGCCTGAAGAATTTCATTCGCCAGCTGAACCTCTATGGATTCAGCAAGATCCGCCCGAAAGATGCATCAGCTTACTCTCGGGGGAAGAAGAGAATGATGGTAAAGTAGAAAGTACTCCTGTCACCCACTGTCCCTGTTTCTTGAATGCCTTCCTAGCGCCCCCAGATGAATCCCACTGCAAGGGCTCATTTCCAAGGATCACTGGTCTAGTGTGGTAGATCACCTATGGAAAGATGAACATTCAGCATTTCATGTTAAGTGACAACCCTTTAGAGATAATCTGAAGGCAAGAAAAAAAGGGCTGAGAGGCCAGTTACTGTCATGCATGTGTTTGACCCCCTTGACCTATGAATTTTCTTTAGTGAGGTCATGCAGGAAGGGCAGCCACACTGGCCGGGAACTTGAAAATGATTTCCTCCATTACAAACCAAGTCCATTAGGATTCTGGGTGGGGGTGGTGGGCGGAGCAAGGCACCCTTTACCCCAGGAAGGCTAAAACTTTTCCTTTTGTTTCAGATCTACCGCAACTCCAATTTCCAGAAAGACAAGCCAGGGCTCCTGGAAAACATCCGTAAAAAAGGAGAAGCAAGAAGCTCTGCTCAGCGTGGGACCTGCATACCAACGCCACTGAAGAACCCGGCTGCTGGGCGAGAGAGCCGCGCATCATCTGCCAAGAAAAAGAAGCTGGTCCCTACCAGACGCTCCCCACGCTTCCACCATGAGGTCAAGGCAGAGCACGAGCTGCCCCAGAGGGAAGCCCTGGACGACCAGGGGCCCAGAGGCACACAGCCCTTCATGCCCTCTGGGGTGTGGGCGATGAGCAGTGTCTCTCAACAACCCCTGGAAAACCAGCTCCCGCAGGAGCCAAGCGGCCCTGATGGGGAGGGCACTTCTGAAGATAGCACACCTTCCTCCCAAGCTACTGCCGGAATGGAAGGCGAGGGGGAAGTGCCCGGAAGCCCCCAGGGTTACCCTGACTATTGTTCAGTCATGTCTTTGTACAACACTTGTTATTCCATCCTGCTGGCCGCCCTCTCAGCCATGTCCCCAAGGGAGCCCCCGGAGGATGGTGAAGGTGAAGGTGAAGGCCAAGGCGAGGGCGAGGAGGATGACAATGAGGAGGAGGTGCAGGAGGGCTCCTCAGATTACAAATGTGCACTCTGTGAGCAGTTCAAGGACAACACAGGTCCTTGAACTCAGCCCACGCACCAATGATAAAAGTCAACATTTTCTAATGTTGAACCTACTTTTGGTCTTGACAGAGGAAAACAAAACTCTGAAGGGGTAAATAAATGATCTAAAGAAGAGTCGCGAGTCCTGTTCTTTGTAAGCTCCCGTGCTACTCTTGCACAATGTGGTGGCTGGTGCTGCTTAGGTCCCCCTAACCCCTTTCCTTTGGAAGCAGCAGCTGTTCCACGCCCCCAGCGGAGGACCTGGCTGGGCAATGGTGAGTGTGAGCTCAGCAAGATCTGGTCCCTGAATGGCCTGCTGGTCAGAAGACAGAAGAGCCTGGCTCCTGACCTGGGAATCACCTCACACAACTCAGGTATCTCAACGCAGGAGATTCCTTCCTGACAGGGCAACCCCACCCCAGAGTTGCCAGGAAGTCTCCCAACACACAGTGGGCCTCTCTGCAGGCCTAAAATCAGGCTCCCATCTGGGAGGGGATGGACGGTACTATATCCTGCCTCACAAGAGTCAGGCCATGCCAGTCTCCATGAGGGTGGGGGGAGCCCCTGGTCCCCACAGATAACTACCACTAGAGACTGTGCTACAAAGTCAACAAAAGATTGCTACAAAAGACAGCACACATGTCTCTACAAAAGTCGACCTGACTCAATCACAGCAGTAGTTAGGATCCTCTGCTTGGGAAGGAAGTAGCTGCATGACATCCATGCAGAACCCAGGGACACTTTTCCCACAGCGTGAGAATGACAAGAGGGAACAGATGGCTTGCTCCAAGTCCAATGTTCTCTTCACCTGGGATGCACTGGGCCATGAACTGCTGGTCATTTCTCTAGCAGGATTCAGTGCCAGGTCCCAGACTTCCCACCATGCCCCTGGGTGCTCTTCATACACCCCAGAGCTCTGACTCAAAGAAAGAGCCGGGAAAACCCACAAGGGCGCCCCAAGCACTAAACAGTTACCATCTGGACATTTATTTGCACAATCTAGAAAGTAGCTGGACCAAAGTTAGGGGCAATGCCAAGACATTTCCTGGTGGCCTTGCCTGTCCCCTGAAGGTCAAGGGACCACACATGATCTCAACGAGCCCAAGGAGGCACTGCCCAGGGAAAGTCCGCCTTCCCCGTTCCCTTCTTGTGAGCATAGCAATCTGTGTCCACGAGCAGCGCTGGGGGCTGTGGCGATTCACACTTAACCCGATTCTCTTGGGTCTGTTTCATGATTTACTGGGTGTCTCAACAACTTTCCTCTCTGGAGCCCACAGTGGTCACACCTTGTATGCCACGGGGATCAGATGTTCCGGGATGTCCACCTCAAACACATCCTTCCCCCCTTTCTGGGGTACAGGCTCCAGTAACCACCTGGGGTTTGAAACCACTGTCAAATACTTCTGCCGCAGGTTGGTAAGAACAGCTTGATTTTCCAGTTCCACAACCTCGTCGGGAGCTAAGTTTTCCGGGTACTGCAACGTTTCTCCGATGTCCACGAGCCCTGTGCCCAAAGAGAAAACACACAGAAGGCTTTCCCTTCCATAATCCAAGGCCTGCCGTGTGATGACAGGGTGACTGAAAGGCACACTGCTGGAGCCCAAAATATCACTAAAAAGACTAAAGGCAAGTTGAGTCTTTCTCACTCAACACTGGTGACCTGCCACACTCTGTTCATGAAATCCAGGGTGACATGAATAGGAAAGAGCCCTGTCCTCACTGAGGATGCACAAGGGATGGGTGGGCCCCATAAGACTGCTGAGGTGGCAGTTACATATCAGAAGGGCACCGTGCCTGCAGGGGTAACCACTGCCAACGGGACGCCTCAGCAGGTCACCAGGTGGCAGGTGCCAACGCGGGACCTGGACAGCTGAGAGGTTGGGCACGCGCCCAGGGAACATCACGGGTGTGGCAGGCAC